>NW_023458557.1:83061427-83087046 GCF_013731165.1 Rhagoletis pomonella
TGGAGAAGGACTTGGCTTCACTTGGCATTTTCAATTGGCGTCAGTTAGCACAGAAGAGAAATGACTGGCGTGCTGTTTTGGACTCGGCCAAAATCGCTTAGGCGGTTACAGCGCCAATTAAGAAGAAGAAGAAGAATATTATAGATTTTGAGCCGAGAAATACGATTCCACTGTTTAAAAAACGAAAAAAAAAATAATTTCAACCTGCGCATCCTTCAAACAACTTTATATCCCTCGAACAACAAGTGAGTATTAGAGCTATTCAAGGCCTTTAATTTGAGCCAAGGTAAAAGTCTCTAGGCCCTCTAAGAGCTAGTTGTTCAATAAACATATGTACCTCAAAGTTAAAATTAAACATACCCAGTATCGTGGGCCGAAATCCACTTTTTTTCGAATTTTGAATGGTAGTAACAAAAAATATGGTTCATTATGCTCTTAACAAGGCTCGCCCAAGTTCATCAAAGTTCAATGTGCTAAAAAAATAAAAATTAATGAATACATTAATTAATATTATTATTTTTACTAAAATTGCAATTATATTCGAAAGTATTAGTCCTACATAATTTGGTATATGACCGTTTTTGCAGAGGAGCGAAGTAGGCTAAATTTTTTTTTTTTACACACTTCAACTTCGATGGACTTATATTGACCAAAAATTGTCATCTTTCACACAGATTGTTTTTAGACCATAATGAACCATATTTTTGCTATTACCAATTAAAGTTAATTGCAGGGTTGCCTGAAAAAAAAATCATTCAATTAGCACTCGATTAAGAATTGACATTTTATATGGTTAATCGAGCTAAATTAGCGTCCTGTCTGAATATAATTTTAATGATATTCAGAAAAAACCCATCGGAGAATTTTCTAATAGACATGGTGAGTACGATATTTTGGAATTACTTAAGTTCGATATATTTACAATATATATATGTATATATATATATAAGAATTGGAACAATATGATTTTTTGTGATATTGAAAATGTTTTTCATGGTAATTTTTCCGTTAATTTTTATAAAAATAGAGCCCAATCTGCAATAAAAACCATGTTAATCAAAATTTTAAACTTCAGTGAAAATTAAGGATAATTCTGTAAATTTCAAACTTCAGGGAAAATTACGGACAATTCAGTACATCCACTTTGTTGCTAAGAAAAAGACAATATCAAAGCTTTCATCCAATAAAATATCCATATATTTTTAAGAACACAAAGTTCTACTTGCATACCCGCGTCTGGTGTTATTCGAATCATGCATTTCCTAAAGAAGTTTTGTGGCTAAAATCGTGTTATCAACAGCTGTGATTTTAGGACTAGAAAAAATATCTACACATTCATTTAAGAAGAATTGTGAAGCGATTTTCAAGTGTTTTTACTTGTGGCTGTTATAACCGTTTGCAATTGTTTATATTTTTTTTATACATATGTATGTATG
Organism: Rhagoletis pomonella; assembly: GCF_013731165.1. Taxonomy (NCBI): domain Eukaryota; kingdom Metazoa; phylum Arthropoda; class Insecta; order Diptera; family Tephritidae; genus Rhagoletis; species Rhagoletis pomonella. Next base: position 83,062,864 of record NW_023458557.1, read on the forward strand.
TCTATTAGGGTGGTCCTCAAAAAATCAAATGATAATTTTTTTTCAGTCTCACCCCCTCAATCGGTAATACTAAAGTCGAAGATATCACATATAAATTTGGGTCCCGATTGGAGTCGGTTAAGGCGTATCGCAAAACACAAAAAAAAAAAAATTTTTTTTTTAATTCTATACCCAAAATCTCTACTAATAAAGTCGAGGATATCATATTTAAACTTTGGTCCTGATTGGAGTCGGTTAAGACGTCTTCATGGGGTAATCTGTGCGACACGCCTTAACCGACTTCAATCTGAACCAAAATTTATATGTAATATTTACGACTATAGTAGCGTCGAAGGGGGCTTGGGAAATCTGATGTAAAAATTTGCTTCCTTCATTTAAGGACCACCCTAATGTACATATGTAGGTATATATGTATGTATAACAATAGACCGGGTCGCTTCACGAAAAAAAGTTTGTAATTTGTCCCGCATCGTTTCAGTTTTTTTTTCTCTAACAGGAAAAATGTTTGCGCACGCTAGAAATATGGTCTGTGAACTGTTTTATGGAAAAAATTAATTTTAAAAAATTTCGAGTTATGACTGTTTTTGATTTATGGTACGATATACGCATACAAAGATATCGTCATCTTAGTTCATAAAGGCCCTAACCGACCATTTTTTTTTTTTATATTACACACGACGCAAAAAACCTTATGAAAAAAGTATAAAAAACCAGGGACCAAAAATAACTGTTATCTCGAATTTACAAATTGAAAACGTTGCCTGAATTCTGAAATTTAACGAAAACGTTGTTTCATAACAGTTAATAGATGAGGAATATTTTTTTCGTTGCTGATAAGAGTTATTTCCCAACGTTTATTTTTTACGTTGCTTGATCTTTATCTTATTCTCCATCTCCATCTTCATCAATATGCTAATCTTACAACGTTTATCAGACAAGGTAAAAAATAAACGTTGTAAAATAACTCTTATCCAGCAACGTAAAAAAATAAACGTTGGGAAATAACTTTTATCGGCAGCGGAAAAATAATTTCTCCTGCATAACAGTTATCAGGCAACGTAAAATGTAAACGTTGGGTTATAACTCTTATCGACGAAATAAAAAATATTTCTCATCTAATAACTGTTATGGAGCAACGTTTTTGCTATAGAACTTATAACTGTTATGTCCCTGTCAAAAACAGGTAGGGATTTTTAAAATGTGGCATGTAACTCCGTTCTTTTTGGTACTAACATTTTAAATTTTTATCGAAATTGTATTTTAATGCATCCTACCAAAATACGTGAAAAAAAACGCAGCTTCGAAAAAATTGTTGGTTAGCGCCTTTGCGAATTAAGGTAACGATATGTAAATACTAAAAGTACAATTTATACAAAAATGTATGCACCTTTGCCTGTACAATAATAACTGGCTTGGTTTAAATACATATTTTGCATTGACTTAATTTTCATTGCAATTTCTGTGGGGACTTTTTCATACACTTTCCATTCCATTTGTTGTTGTTGTTGGCTGTTAATACAATGCGTTGACAACAAGTGACAGAGTGCTGATAAAAACGGTAACTTTTACAAGTAAACTTTATTTTTAGTACTTAAATTTTTTTTTTTAATATCGTTTTGTGTTCTTTTTTAATGTCATTGTTTCTAGAGGCTTGAAGTAGTGATGAATTACCTGGCAGTGTCCGTCAAATTGCATCTTATCGCACACATGAAATTGGAATTATAAGCGAACTACATTTGTATGTATGTATGTATGTATGTATGTATGTATGTATGTAAACAAATATTTGTGTTATGTACTTTTAATCGTACATGTGTATAATTGCTTATCTGTACGTGTGTATAATTTACTCAACATTGTTAAGAACATGGAAAAATAAATAAGTAAATTGAATGAAGTAAAAATGAATCCTAATGAACTTAAATAATTTGTTTCGATATCAGAAAAGATAAATTGTAGAAGTTCCTCATGTTTTTTGTTTTTATTTGTTGCCAATGGGAGAGTTAAAGCGGCGAAAAGTCAGTTGAGAACAAGTTAATTAGTAATGGGAAATTTTTATTATAATACTCATGAATGAATGAATGATAGCAATCTACAACATCCATATTATTGTGCGAAAAAATAAAAGAAAAAAACATTTCAAACGAGCTCAGCACCTGTTAAAATAGATAAGTATACATACACACATTACATTACATGCACATTAGGGTGGAGCCGACATCAATAAGTAAATGTTTGTTTCGAAATTCTAATAGCGAGGGATCGTCGCTTTTGCACGTCAATAGAATACCCCTCAATTATTATTTTTAAATCGGTTAATGCTTCTGCCTACCCGTTTTGATTGAAATTTTGAGATTTTAGTTAATTCTAAATAAGTAACGTAATTTATCAAAATTATTTTAAGTAGGTACGCAGTTTTGTAGGCCATTAAGTTTAGCATAGTAAAGTTCAAGTTTAATGTGGCTACGAATTACGGCGAATTTTTTTAATTTTTTTTTTTTAAGCATTTTATTCTTTACAAAGTATGCACGACAAAGTTTTATATGGAGAAAATGAGATAAAAATCCTAAAAATTACTCTGATATTTCTAAAAATAATTTTAATAAATTGCGTTACTTTTTTTAGAATTTACAAAAATCTTAAAATCTTTTAAAAAAGGCGAGGCTAAAAGTATTAATCGATCTAAAAAAAAATGAATGGATCTACTCTTTTGACGTCCAAAGGCAGCGTTCCCCCGCTATTAGAATTTCGAATTGAAATTTTTTTATTAACGCTCCACCCTAATTTACATACATACATCTGTGCATGAGACCGTATCACCCAACAAACAAATAAAACACCTGAATCTAACGTGTTTTTTCAAGGTAATTTCGAAAGTTTATTTCTGTTTTTGGGCGAACCTAGGTGTCGCCTGTTTACATTATTGGGTGACCCCAACATTGGACAAAAAAAAAAATTCTTTAAAGTATTAAAATGTAATCGAAATATTTCCCTTGCAACAGTTCAATACTTTTGGGTGAGCTTTAACTATTGACATTAGGGTGGTACGTTAAGGCGGTAAGAATTGATATCTGTGGAGTAAGTACTGGAACGAAAAGATCGATTTATCATATTTTAAGTTACGACTGTAAATGCCGAACATATTACGAAAAATGTAAAAAAGTCACCCCCTACGTTTTGGCAAAAAAAATGTTTTTTCCAAATTACCTTGCAAAAATACTTTAGATTCGAAGGTGTGCGGCACATTTTTTTACTGATGCGCTCTAATGTACATACATACATGCATACATATGAATATGTATAGTAAGAAATATATTTACTATAGTATACAATTGTATTCAATACTTAAACTGCTACACACATATGTAGGTACATACATATTTACATTTCAACACAATATACAGTTATAAGCCTATAAAGACGACTTGCACATAATAGCTCAAGTAAATTGTTTGCAAATTGCATTATTATACGATACATTACGGCTATCTTCCACTTGAATTGTTTGAACGGTGGGCAAAAGCAGCTTTTTGCTTGAAAAACTGCGACTCTTCTTAATTTATTTTTGCTCAGTGCGGTGCGGCTCTTTTTATTATTTTTTCATTGAAAATATTCCTAACATGGAAAGACAGCACTTGAATACTCAGACGAAGTCAAATACCTTGGTATATTTAACTCTTGATAAGAGGCTGAATTGAAACTCTCACTTAGAGAAAACTTTTAGGAAAGTCACATCTGTAGTTTGTTGTACAAAAACATTGAAAAGAACTGCCAGTTAAATAAACTTCAAGCCTTGGCTTTGCTCTTGAGTCGTGTCTAGAACGGACTCCGTCGCTGCACATTTTTGTTCAAGCAGCGATACTCTCAAGGGAATTGCAACTGCGAATATCTGATGGACAAATTCGTGTGGCATGAATGATGATCGCTTTCTGACTTTATGCTATAAAATCCGCGTTGGTAGAAAATTGAAGACAAAAATGCCAGAAAGGAAGCATGGGTAAGTTGGCGCTGTCACTTTAATCGCCGATGTATGCTGGTGCATAGATGGGTCAAGGACCAGTCACGAAACTTCTAATTAAAATTGCAAGTTGGCCTATAGTTTTTCCCATATGATACCTTGATGTTTCCTGGTTTGGTGTTAAATAGCAGCTCATTAATATGAGTTCTCTGTAGCGGACAAAAACGAGGCTACTTATTACGCTTTCGATGGGGCTGCCCGGTGTTATCCACAGTCTTCCTGTACCGGTACTATGTATTATCAAATGAAATGCCGATGTTTTTCTGCTCATATTGTTCATTAATTATTACTGCATCGGAACTTTTTCCGCGTGATTTGCCAGAGCTAATCTATGGCACCGGCGAGTTTACCCATTCGCTTGCAACTCTGCTGGGCGGAGTCGTTTTTGCCGAGTTTGTATATAGCGTTTTTTAGTTCCCATTCGCCGTGTTTTTTAATAAAATACAATTAAATTGTCCACCCTGGGATCATTTTTTGCTTTCGATTATGACGGCTTAATGCTTGCCGTTGTCTTCACTAGTCAGAATATACCCAGGGTCATGGATTTTGGAGGATAAACAAGTCTCCAGCCTCTATGTCAAAGTGCACTTCCTGGCGTAGTGGTGAGTGATTTGGACACTTCATTCTTCTTCATAGTCGGCAACGGATCATCCGCTTACAATGACCATAAGTCGAGAAGTAGTTATGTGCCAATTAACGCCCAGCCATGCCGTAGGTCTGGCTTCATTTTTCCAGAAGAGGAGAAAAAGTAGACAGGTGGCGGACCGCAGTGAGGAGATATGATCAAGCGTTATTGACCTCCCACTTCTGCAACTCCTAAGGGGCCACTGTTCGCGGAGGTAACCTCAATGGAAACAGATGACCCCTTTTAGGATCCAAACCAAACACCAAAACTTCATTGTGCGTTAAGCAAAAGTAGAAATTTGGTGGCTTGTTTGTGCGAAGAGGGTCGATAACATTTTTGTATCCATAAAGCGAAGGCGGTCACGGAACGAGATGGCCGCCCAAATGTAGGCCACTTGCACCAAGGTTGCTCTCATTCCACACGTTTCTCTGGAGAAACGAGGCCCAGTGAAGATAGCGCCTACCTGGAGGTACACTTACCTTATAAGTAGACAGCTGACCGTCCTCTATTTGAAACCCTACATAGGAGCCGTGATCGGATAAAAGCTGCATATTAGTTAACCTCGCTTGACATTTTTCCCCACCCAGCATTCCAATGTTGATATTAGTCTAGGCCCCTACTGGCCTCGCATTTCTCGGTTCACTGCCCTTGTGTGAGTTAATGAAGCTTGATTTCTCTTTTCTCTTTGGCTTGTGTTCGTGTCATCTTTTTCTTGTCGCAGATATCAGATACTTTTCCTATTGTGCTGAAAGTCTTATAGACGTTCTGCCTTCTTCTTCTTATTTGACAGTTTGTCGGCTTAGGCCGAGACGTTACAACTTCAGCAAATTGCTTTTCTGCTTTAGAAGTTGCGCCAGTTGCACAAACCGACCGCTGGCAGGTCCTTCTGCAGTTCATCCTTCCATTTCATTCGTGAGTGCCACCCTCTCTTTCGTTGTCCACCATGGGCAAAAGACTTCATCGTTCTCTTCAATGTAAGTAATTCAAGCTACCGTCACGAGGTACGAAATCCGTAATTTTCTTGCAATTTTTTTTGAGCTGTACTCTCACGCACTAACTAATGGCAGAGTTAGGTTGCCTTGCTTCGACACTGACTTTTTCAAGTACAATGCCTTTAGCATGGAATGTTCCTCCTTCTAGCCTTCCATCTGGTACCAAAATGGACCTTCTTGTAAGCCTTATCATCCCAACGTTGATCACGGCGATGGTTCACATGCTTCCTGGCTGTGCGGAGACCTCTTGGCTTGCCCACAATTTCCAAACTTTCTCAAGCGGAAAAGCGGAAAAAAGCCCCCAAAGGCTTCTCATCTTTGTTCGGACAACCCTGCACCTGGATTGAACAATAAAAAAAAATATTGGAATATTGTGCCGTTTTGGCTGTTAAATAAATGACTATAAGCAACCTTAGGGTCAAGGAGCAGGAACGATATTTTCAGGGATGGTAATCGAAAGTTCAAGCCTTAAATTAAGCTTAAATGGAAGGTTCTATCACCAAAATCAATTTTTGCTGTTCAATAAATGACTTATAAGTGACTTATCAGTCCAAGGTGCAGGGATGATATTTTCAGTCCAGAGTTCTGCCTTTAATCTAAGCACATTTTGTCTCTTTGACCCTTTGTTTTATTTAAAATCTTGAGCTGATGAAAACGTTATACTTACGGATTCGTAATCAGCATACAAAAGTGTATCAAAAATAGCTTCAACATTTGACGCTACAATATTTTTTTCCATTTTTGTTGGCCTATGTTATTATTAATCTATTTCGTTTTAGAAATTTGTATCGTCAGAAATATTGCAAAACATCCAGTTCATTTGCTTAGCTATAACAACGATCAATGCCGACTCTTTTAATTGCTAGCTAATTTAATTGCGGCTACTCTTCAATGGCAAGGTAATTATAAAAATCGCTGAAGAGGAACATAGCAATAAATAGTACACATGTGTGCACATTAGACCGCTTTAGGCTCCATACAAAGTCTACACTCGGTGCTCTTTCCTCAAGAAAATTATAAAGTTTGATTAGCTGAAGGACGTCCACCAATATATTTTAGCTCAACTCATTGTTCATTCGTGAGGTAAGCTTACGCTGAACACATCTCTTCAAATCTCATTTACTGAAAAGATCTTTTTTGTTTTTAAACTTTTTTTCTATAAAACGGCAGGATTTTTTGAAAGTAACTCCTTTGCATCGGGCCACGAAACAACAAAGTATACATATTTTCAACGAGGCAAAACATCCTTCGCAATAGGCGACGGTATGGGCGGTATAAAATTATTTGAAATTTTTTTTTTAACACAGAATATTTACCACGTAAGGCTATGTATCCACATGTGTAAAATTTATCTCCTACCTCGTTATTGCTTGCTAATCAGATACGTGATTGTCCATAATTGTTTCGACAAATAAATTTAGGGTGCTAATGTTGCCACAGCGCAATGCTAAATCAAATGCTTCAGCTCGAATATTGAATTTTTCAACGAGTTGGCGCGTAGAGTATCGGCATACATAAGTGCAACGAAAGGCATGTGACACTTTGCTGTGATAATATTAAATAAATATTTTGTATCGAATCGTGATATACACATATGTATACCTTCAAAATACATAAATGTCTGTAGTACACATACATAGGTTAAGTACACGCAGCCTAGATTGGTTAATCGAATGCATTCTACTTTAATTTCACGCGTAGTAATTGCGACTGCAACTAGCATATAGGTATGCATTTATACACATACTAGCCGGCCTCGTATGCGCGAGGCTTTGCCACGCGCTGAATGTATAGATATTAAATAAGGTGTGATTGACAACTAAACAGGTTGCAACCATGCAAAAAAACATAATATATAATTTCGAATCTGAATGCCAAGCCCTTTCAATTGACACCTTATTTCTTGTAATCTAACGAACAGCCCACATTTTTTAATTTTTCGCACAGGTTGCAGCCCCCTTCGAAAAATAAAAGCTTACTGCTAGTTAATCTGAAGACCAGGCCTTTTCATTTGACACCTCATTTTTTAAATTGAATTAACTGTGCAAATCTAATGTCATTCACAAAAAATGCCTTTGCGTATTATACATATATAGTTTTTAAATAGGTGGCAACCCCATTTTTACAAAAAATAAAAACTTATTTCACATGCAGAGACCATATCCTTTCACTTGGTACCTCAGTTTTTAGTCCAACAAACGGCGAAAATTTTAAAATTTCTAAAAAGTGGCAACCCTACTCAAAAAGTAATACATTATTGTACATCTAAACGCCGAGCCCTTTTATTTGACATCTCATTTCTTGTAATCCAATGAACAGTGCGGATCATATAATATTTTAGACAGGTGGCAAGCCTATATGAATTTAAAGTACTAATTAAAGTACTTTAAAGTAACTAGTTTTTGAGACTAGCGTGTACAAAGAATCTTGACTTTCTTTGAAACTATTTATAGAAGATAGTAATTTTTAAATAGGTGGCAACCCTACGCAAAAAATTAAAATTTTTGTACATGCGAAGGCCATGCCCTTTCATTTGGTATTCCATTTTGTAATCCAACGAACGATGAAAATCGTTTTTCTTGTTATTAGGTGGCAACCCTACTCAGAAAAATTATCCATTATTGCACATTTAGAAGCCAAGTCTTTACGTTTGACTGCGACGGTGCAAAACTGATGCCCACGCTTACTATGATTGTATATAGTAATTTTATCAACAGGTGGCAACCCTATTAAAAAAATAAAACATTTGTACTTTTCCAGAGGCTCATCCCTTTCATTTCACGCCTCAACTTTTGTAATCTAGCGAACGGTGCGGATCATGTAGTTTTTTAGACAGGTGGCAACCCTATTAAAATTCTAAATGAAAAAGGTCACTCTCCTTTCGACAAAAAGTATATTGGAGAAAATCTCGTCAAAATCCGTTCAATAGTTTCGAACCTGCCTCTCTGAGTCTTAAGGCTGCAAAAATGGCTATCTCCCGAAAAATTACGTCAAGCTGGGGCAGATGTAGAATAGCATTCAGAACTTCCATTGGTGTAGAGCATAGAACTCCGTTTACACCAAACCCCGCACTCACTCCTTTGTACGATTTGGTGTTGTTTAAGCCCCATTGATTTCTTAGGGGTAAGCGCCAGACTAGGTCTCCGTAGTGCAAAATCGGACGCACAAAAGCGTGTAGATCTAGTTAATTATCTTAGTTGAGAAACTCCATTATACACTTTACAGATAAAGAGCGCGGTTGTGGCTTTATTAATTGCTAAAAAAAAGACTTGCTCATATTTAGCTGGGTCCACATCAAGTTCACAGCGCAGCAAGAGCGGCTTTCATGAGATCGCATGGGAGAGTTTCCCCTTTACGCTTAAGCCAGTGCCATTGGTATGTGCATAGGGACAAAACGATACTAGTAAATACAAGTACATACTCGATACTTTTCGTCCGATGCCAAGTAATTATTATCGTGAATAATTAAAAAATTTTGGTACTATCATCTCATTAACATATTGCTTACAGTGAAAAGTTGCTTTTTTTGATAACTCATATTTGGATATAGAAAGCAAGGTAAAATAAAAACTTAACGCCTCCAAAGGATTAACTGACGTGTTTGTTTTATTTCTTTCCGTTTATGTTCAATTAAAGGCAAATTTACTAAGTCCAGGCACAGAAAAATCGATAAGCTGACAAGTAATTCGAAATCTTTTAATTTGCAACGGAACCTTGAAGGAAATGTTTCCCCTGTAAATTCTCTACAAATGGACAAATACGTAGATAGATACATACATAAAAAATAAGCAAATTCTGTGGACTTAAAAAAAAAACTGTTTCTTGTTTTTTGGAGGCCTAGGATGGCAAAACATGTTTTAAAACATAAAGTTTTTCTTAAATCGACTAAGTACCATTCGTCTAAAATCAAAAACGATAGTCACATAAGCTAGTTTTTTATACAAGCAATTCTTATACACGTAGGTACAAATATCGATATAAGTAGGTATCGATACTTTCTTTCGATGCTACTTCCAAGTGTATATATCGATACTTCCATGGTAGGTATCGTTTTATCCCTAAATATGCAATAACTTTATATCGGTGATGGGCACCGCCTTGCCGCGAGCAAAGCTCTTTTAAACTTTATATACATTTTGTATAGGCGTGAGCACAGTAAAAGCTCTCTCTGTCCATCGCTGCTTTATACCCTTCTACCTCCAAGCACCATCCCAGTGGGAAAATGTAATGTATAGTAATCGAAAAAATAATCAGTAAAACAGCCCTTTTCACTTTCGAAAATGCATTTTTTCATTTAAAAGGAATGTAATCAGAGCAAATCGCTGATTGACAATGAATGTATTTGTAATAAAATAACAAATACGATGTCGTAAACCTTTTGTTTGACACAATTATTATTTTGGTTTAACAAAATTTGACTTTACCAACAGGTGGCAACCCTCTTTGTAATATTTGCAAGCTAAAACTTTCTTAAACCTCTTTCGTCTGATACCTTTCTATTTCAATTACCTAATTCCTTTAATTGAAATGGAATTAAATTTTTTAGCAGGTGGCAACTCTTCAAAAAAATAAACCTCTATTGTTCACAAGTCAAGCGTTTTAATTTAACACTTCATTTTTGAAAATAGAACGAATCGTGCAGATCTAATGGCACTGACAAAAAATGAAAAAAATTATTTTATGCATTAGCGAAAAACGCATTACTTCGAAAGGTGAAAAAAATTAGCAGGTTTTTATTTCTTCTTACGAAAGCTAAATACCCGTACTATTTAATGAAGTAATACATATTACTACATATATTTTTTATTCCTTACACTTAAATTTAACCATTTTTTTTAAATTTTTAATAAAAAAAATCGTTTTTTCTGGAATACAGCAGGGGGACCCTGTGTTTAATCTTATTCTAGAATTTTTATTCCTGTAGTTCTCTATTATATATATGGAAATATAAAACGTCAAAGCAAATTTTATTTCAATGAATGTATCTTTGTCATTTGTCATTGTTTCGTGTGCACAAGTGCGCTCGGGTATAAAAATTTACCATTCCGAAAATGCCAGCAGGTACGAATATCCACTTGTTTGGCTTGCTTGGAATAGCGCTGAGCAACTTCACAACATTTCATTGCTTACATATGTATGTAAGATTAATTCAATCACCCTGTATTACTGTTGTGTAGAAAAATAAGCTCATTTCAAAAGTTGGCACATAAATGTTGGCATTTCCATACATACTTACACAAGCATGCCCAGTCATGCAAACACTGCTCGTTGGCATATAACCATTAAATTGGTTAATACAATTAATGTCTTGCCGGTAATGAGTATACAAATATTTGCTTGACCGATTACCAATTGTCAATCAACAATTTAAAAAGCGAAATAAAGATGGTGAAGTGGCATAAGGGATCGCAGCTTGCAAGTAAAATTACAGTTATGACGTGCTTTATTACCACAAGTCGAGCTGGAAAATTGCGGCGAACAATGGAAATTTTTCAAATTAAATTGCAATAAAAAAAATTGCAAATTATGAATTATTTTGAAGTATTTTTTTATTTTTTATTCTTTCGCTTGCAATTGTAAAATTATTGGAGTCGCGCACATGAAGTTCGTCACGAATTTTTTCAACCGTTACCGGTTATTTTCCTGTTCAGTATTTAGTATTTTATTTTCAGTTGAATTGAAGTGTTTTTCGTCTGGCATAGTTAGTGGCTGGAGATGATTGTTAAAGTGTTGCTGCTGCGCAGAAGATGAGCTTAAATAAATTTACATATGTACATGCCTACATAGGTACACACCGTGTATGTATTTGCATGAGTATTGTGTCGCCCAAAAAAAAAAAAACAAAAATAAATAAAAATAAAATAAAACATATGGCAAGCGGGTTTTTTCTTCACCGACTCAGAATCTTCTACAACTCTGTTTCGAGTACGCAGTCGGCGAATGTATAATTATATATAAATTAGTAGTGATGATAATCCCGAAATTTCGTAAACATACTAAATGGCGAGCTACTAGCTCAAAAGCAGCGGGCAATGCTTTCCGCTGTTTTTTTTTTTTAAAACATTTTGATGATCTTTTTCTTCTTGGTTTGGTTTTTTTTCTTACGGAGAGGAAGCATCGAAAGCCAAACCCCAAACCTCTAACTGGGTGAGTTTAACCCGAACTAAACCTCCTAGCGTTTAAGTATCAATCCACGGTATTCTTCTTCTTCTTATTTGGCATTACAACCGTGTGTGAGTTGACTCTCTCCTTTGCGGATTTGCGCCGGATGTTCATCCCAAGTGCGCCTGGGTCCTTCTGCACTTCGTTCTTCCATTTTGTTTGCGGGCGCCCTTGCTTTAGTTGTCCACCCATGGGTGCGGAGTCGAAGGATCTTTTCAACGCAGCGTCGTCCTCCATGCGTACAATAGGTCCAAGCCGGCACAATCGCTGAATTTTTATGCGCTTAACTATGTCCATGTCATTAAAAAGCTCATAGAGTTCGTCATTCCATCTTCTCCGATACCCGTCGTCCACGAAAACAGGACCGAAGATCTTACTTGCTCATCTTTGTTCGACATCGTCCAAGTTTCTGCGCCATATAAAAGGACGGGCATGATGAGAGATTTGCCCAGCGTGATTTTTGTTCGTCGAGAGAGAGCTCTGCTTTTCATTTGCCTACCAAGCCCAAAGTAGCAGCTGCAGTCAAAAGTTATTCTTCGCTTGATCTCCAGGCTGACGTTGTTGGCGGTGTTTATGCTGGATCCTCGGAAGACAAAGTCCTTCACTACTTCAAAGTTATAGCTGCCAACAGCGACGTGTGTCCAGAAACGCATGGACTCTTTATATATTGTCAGGAGGTAATTTGTCTAGCCCTTGTTCTGGTATTTCGACGAGAGTTGCATTGAGCGCTGAGCGGAAAATTTCCCTCACTGTAGGCATCTCTGTGTGCACTGCTTTGCATATTTCAGAGAAGATCTCGATACAATTTTCGTTAACAGCTTTGGGTATGCCACACAGCGTAACGTCCCCATATATTCTGCGGATAAAAATAGTAAACGTTGTCCAAATTGCATACAATTTCGTACATGATCTACTTTCACTTAGAAAAGAAGAAATTTGAAATATAGGATTAACCTACTACCACGCCTCGCACCCTTGTGGGCGGAAATATTAAAAGTTATCAGATTTTGATTAATTTTGGTTTGCATATGTGTCTTACCCGTAAAAACATAAACCTGAAATGTAGTGAGGATTGGTGCACAGGCAAGCCCACCACCACCCACAGAAAATCTGGCTCCAAATGTTAAATATGGTCTGATTTTGATGAAATATAGTGTTAACCTTCATAATACGCGAAAATACATTGAAATTAAGTCAGTGCACATTTTCCATATTCTAATTGTTTAAAATATTGTTATAATTAGGCTACTGCCAGGCTCACAATACACACTAATGTATGGCCAGGATATTTTTAATTAAATATTCAAAAATTATTATTATTATTTATTTAATTTTGCGTTCATTTGTTTAATGAACAAATTACATATATACCTATCGAAAGCATAAAGCCTATAAAATGTGTTAAACAGACGAGTGAAAATTACTGGTATTACCTACCTGTCCATGCTTGCCAACCCGATAGGTAGGCAAAAAAAACCTCTTAATACTTTCGATTGGTAGTTATATAATTTGTTAATTAAACAAATTAGTACAAAATTAAAAAAATAATAATTTTTAAATATGTAATTAAAAATATCCTAGCCAGGATTTTTTCAGCCAACCCACTCGCAAAATATTTATTAACACGTTAAATTTCATAGAAAAAAGATTTCATACAAGTATTTTTTTTACTTTCAGAAGCAAATTTTTATATCTACTAAAAGGAGGAAACAGTAAAAAACCTTTTAGGCCTTTTAATATTTATGATCGGTCTCCAACAAAATATTACTAAATTTACCACTTTCATTTTTACTATTTTTGGCCACAGGCGTTACACTGTGTGCAGTTGCTGTACAGATCAGTAGCTACAGTTTCATTTTCATACCGAGCTGTATCTTTTTTTTTTCAACGCAAGCATCTCTGCTTTTAGAGCATCAATCGCTTCGCACGACGACTTAACAGCAGTCAGCCTCACATCCAAGAATTTCATCGTTGCCTTTATGGCAAGCAGCTCCGCTGAAATCAACTTGGGATAGTCTTCTGTATTAGAAGAAATCTCCGAACGGCCGATGGGTTTGTATGAGAGGCGTTTTCAAGACAGAAATACACTCGGAGGTTTGCCATTGCATTTCGGCGAGTGACCGCTGTTAGAAGAAACGTATTCTAATTTAAAGGTTGCTCGGACCAGGGTATGCGCTACAATGGCTACCCGCCTCCTTCCTACCTTCTCACACTCTTGCCTCGCTTAGCTTCTGCTCGTTGTTGTTGTTGTTGTTGCAGTAGCGGCACTACTAAGCCCTGCCTAAATCGGCTAGGCCATCAATCGCTATCGCAAACGCACAAAATTACCTCTAAATCCAGGAAATTATCTGTTTCGATGGGGTCGCTCCAAGTGGGAAAGTGAAGAGTCGGTTTGTGTCGTGCAGAGAACGAATCCTCACAAGCTGGAATTATGTGTGTTTGGTATGTCGGATTCGACTCTGGATAAATATGAGTTCAGTTGATTATAATATTCAGGCCTTATCTTCGTCAGATATTGATGGCGATTTTCCCTCAATGACCGCCTTCATCGCACCAGGAGGTGACGGACTCTCTGGGGATGTCGTTATTGTCTTATCGGTGCGGCTTCGTGTCCAATAGTTGTATCAAGTGTGTCAGAAGCGCCTAGGAAGAGGTACTACTTCAAGCCAGCGAACGAGAAATTGTTTGCAGAACCTTAGGTTGTGCTCCTCAACTGGGAGCATGGCCACCTCACTGTGTAGGTGGGATTCGGACATCAGAAGGCATTTTGTCGCTGTTCGTAGTGTGGTATTCTAGCAACTCTGAAGCTTCGTGTACTGCCTCTGTATATGTAGGTGCGGAATTCCATGAGACCTTGTCATCAAGGATAACTCCCAACTATTTGACCTCTTTGGAGAAGCGTATATTTATTCTTGAAGGAATGGCTCTAGCAATTTGCCTCTTTTCCTTTTCCCAGAGAAAATTACTGTGTTGGTCTTTCTGGGGGTTTACGTTTAAACTCGTTTTTACTGAACCATTTAGCGAATTTATTCCGCGAATTTTGTAGGACAGCAAGCCCTGAACATCGACGCCCACTTCACTAAAAAGGCAGCATCGTTTATCTACTACTTAGCCACATATTTACTTATGTAACAAATATTTTTTAGTTTCCACTTCTCTTAATCCTCAAAACTTGTTTACTATTTATCTGAGCATGTTTTTAGCTGAAGCGTAAATTCATGATACTTAGCAAATTGTTAGCTCACGATTTTATTTGACAAATAAAACCATTGGCAAGAAATTTGATGAAATCAACGTTTTTTTGTTTTTTTTTTTTACTTTCTTAAAAGTGCTGTACAACTGTGAATCAACTTTTTACAATAAAAGCGGTAATAGGAATACTAAAATGGTACTAAAACATAGCTTACACAATATGACCACTAAAGCGTTCAAAACCACTCGAGTGTGAAATTCACGGTAAAGGTCATAATTGATTCAGCTGAATTTAAAAATTCATTCATATCTAATAACTGCGAAATTCGCATTAGAACAATGGCAATTTGTATGGAAATGTGTATTGTAAAAGTATGTATGCAGAATATATACACACATGCATACATACTTATTTACGTATATAACTCAATACCTAATTTTAACATTCATAATATATGAAATTCAAAAACACCCAATAATTATAGCTGAGACAAATCACAAACTATAATAACATTTAAGCTTAACAATGTAAACAATCGCATATGTACATATGTATGTGTACCTCTATTGTATTCCAGCGAATATACATACATATGTATGCATACGTATTCATTTATATATACAGAAATTTCCTACATATATACATTTGTGTATATATTAGAGTTGCCCTTAAAATATAAACTTCATAATTAAAAAAAAAAATAGCAGTCGCTAATAGAGCTAAAAAAATAAAACTTTTTTTTAAATCGCAAAATTTCGACAAAACTTTGACTTTGGCCAGCTATATAACTCAGGAGGTTGGTTATAAGTTCATTTTGTCGAATTTTCGCGATAGTTTTTTAAATTTAAATATTTCCAAACCCTGGAGGCGGTTCCTAATTTTTTTTTAATTTTGAAATTTTCGTGGCTATCCTTATTTTCTACGTAGAGAAAAAGAATGGGTGCCCCCCATATAGAAACTAAATATTGATAATTTAAAGACCACTCTATTATAGAAAAGTAAATTGAAAGTTTTGCTGTATTATACGAATTTCTAGAAATTGGTGTAATTAGGAAGTACGGCCTTCGCCATATTTTTCACGAATATTGGGACCACCAACCGCATCCGCTAGTAGGAATGCAATTAGCGAACTATATTTATAGTCAAAAATTTTGGTTTTATCATAAAATTTAATTACCCACTTAAGTTCATTACTACGAAAACGAAATTATTGTATTTATTTGGGAATTGTAAATGTATTTTAGTTTTTATTTTCTAACATTTTTTTTTTATTCACATACTACATAAGTAAATAAACCACCTTTCGGTTTGAAGATTTCAACTTTCGCATTCGCTTTTGAGATAAACAATTGGCGATGCTCAGCTGGCAAACTAGTGTGTTTGTTTACAAATCTTAAGTCACATGCTATACGCTACTAATACATACTTACAAATGTATATATATTTAAACATATATCCTAGTATGTACATTAGACCGTATCAGATAAAAAAAAGTTCGCGGAACAGCTTCGAATTTAAAGTAGTTTGGCAAGTATCTTGGGCATTAATAGTCGGTCCAAGTGACCTCAAGTACCCCTGTTTTAGTACTTACCCACCAGATCTCAGTTCTTATCATCCTAAAGTATTACCCTAATGTCAGTAAAATAACAAGGCATTTCTGGCTAAGATAGTTGAAAATCATTTGTAAAACGATTGAAAGACAGTAGGCAACAGTTTGAAAAACTTTGTTTATTCTGACATGAAAGTCTTACAGAAACAAAAGCTCACTTGCCAACTTTCATGGCGAAAAGCTCCTTAAACATGAAGCACTTCTATATCATTTTGCTTTTAGAATTTCTAGATTTTATTGTTTTTAAAAGAAGAACATATCGTTACCTAAAGGTGAAAAAGTGCTAAGTCCATTTTTTTGAAATTATCCAGGAGAGACGAAAAATCGATGTAGTTTCGCATTATCTGTCATTGTGCATCTAAAACTAAATTAAAAAAAAATTGTGGACTTGGCACCTTTTCACCTTTAGGTAGCGATATGTCTGTATTACTCTTAACTTTTTTGATTTTTAGAAACTTGTTTTCATTTATTTTTTCTTTTTTTTTGTAATTTAGTTTTTGGATTTTATTGTTTTAAAGAGATTTTTTTTTAATTTTGCTTAATAATTAGAAACATATCTATACATTTTTTTCTTTTTTTTTCGTTATATTTTCTTTTATTAATTTAATTTCATTTAATTTTTAGAATTCATTCTTTCAAAAAGAAAAATATTTTCTTAAATTTAATAAAATTTTTAGGAACCTTTTTTAGTTTTTCTAATAATATTTTTTGCTTTTTGGATTACATTATTTAAAAAGAAAAATGGGTTTTTTTTTTAGTTTTATTTAGTTTTTAGGAGCTTATTTTCGCAGCTTTTTAATCTGTGAATTTTTTTATTTTTTAGTCAAATTTTCTTTTTAATTTTTAGAAACATTTTATCTTTTAGAAACTTTTTACATTAAAAAAAGATTTTTTTTAAATTACGTTCTTTTATTTTTCAGTTTTTATTATTTTCAAAAGAAAAACAATTTTATCAAAGGCATATTAACATTTCATTTTTAATATTGTTACCACGATTATGTGTACAAAGCTCAATAACTATATTACAAAAAAAACAAATTTAATTTCATTTAATTTTTAGAAAACTTGTTGCTAAAAGACAAATAGAAAACAGCTAAGACTTCCTCGGTAGCAGATTTTTCAATTAGTCTTCCGAAAGACCGAAAATGGCTTTCAAGTTAGTTGCCAGAATTGCTCTGTGAGGCTCAACAAAAATCAATAAACTTTTGCTGAGGAAGTATTTTCATTTTTTCCGGTAGAACCAGGGATGCAATATAATAATTATATACGATTTTTGTCAGTCTCATCCTATCATCATATATATATTTTGGCCCGTTTGGAGACGGTTAAGGCGTGTCGCACAGGGGGCAAAGTACAGATTGCCCTATGAAGACGTAATCACTGACTCCAATCGGCACCAAAATTTATATGTGATATCCTCGACTTTAGTAGTATCGAATTTGGGTATTAGATGAAAAGAAAATTAATTTTAATTTTTTGAGTCTCTATAGAGGAATCTGCACTTTGCCCCCTGTGCGACATGCCTTAATCGTCTCCAATCGCTACTGAATTTTACATATAAGCATTGACCTAGCGGTTGAGGCTTAGGAAATCTGATGTAAAGATTTGTTTCCTACATTTAAGGACCACTCTAATGTACATATACATATTGCTGCCGAAGTAAGAAATCTGTAATGCCTTACAAAATCTATAAAATCAATTAATTTATGGAATTTAATATCAACAGATCTTTCAGCGCTTAACATATGTACATTAGACTGCATCACCAAAAAAAGTTGCGATTTTTCCGGCGGGATTACAAGACCTAGTATATTTTGAGGCTTCTACCAAAATATTTCGAAAAAATATTAAGATTTACGTGAGCTGGACCGGAGATGACAAAAAAAGTTTAAGCTTAAAGCATCTACATAAAAATATTAACAATTTTCATCAACGGAATCATAATAATGAGATTTTTGATGCTGCTTTTTTAACTTTTTTCAAAGATTGGTATAAGAAACACTTGAATAATTGAACCTAAACCCTTCCGATTTAGACTTGTGAGGTATCATCGGAAAGGTACTTTCTCACCCTTTTTATTTCTTTGGAAAAAAACTCATACGCGTTCCATTTTTTCTTTATCCTTTCCAATGATACCTCATAAGTCCAAATTGGTAGAGTTTGGGCTGATTGATTCAAGTTTTTCTTAAACCAGTCTTTGAAAAAAAGTTCAAAAACAGCATCAAAAATCTCATTATTATGATTCCGTAGAAATTTTGTTTTTAATATTTTTATGCAAATTTTTTAAGCTTAAACTATTTAGTGGGGTAATTTTCTTCAAAAATATTAAAAAAAAAAAACAATTTTTATTAATAAAAAAGTTGTCAAAAAAAAGTTCAAAAACAGCATTAAAAATCTCATTATTATGATTCCGTAGAAAATTTTTTTTAAATATTTTTATGCAAATTTTTTAAACTTAAACTCTTTAGTCATTTGAGGCATTTTTTTCGAAAAATATTAAAAAAAAAATTTTTTTATTAATAAAAACTAAATTTTTGTATTTTCAAACCGGTCCCGCTCACGTAAATCTTAATATTTTTCCGAGATATTTTGGTGGAAGTCTTAAAATATAATAGATTTTATAGTTCCAGTGGAAAAACAGTACCGATTTTTTTTTTTTTTTGTATGGGGAGTGATGCAGTCTAATGTACATATATGAGTTTACAACGAATCAGCATTCCAATGAAAATAAAATGAAAAAAAAACAATATATGAAAAGAAAACAAGTTGTGGTCAAACGTTTTGAATAAAGAATGAGAGATGCTCTACAAGGAATGTACATAAGTATGTACATAATTTTCTAATACTTACATATGTACATACATATGTTGGTTTCCAGAAACTCGCGTGCTTTTGCGCGTATCAACCTACATACTCGGACATATGTATGTATGTATGTACGAATGCTACAATTTACCTACCCACCTTCATCTTGGTATGCATGACGTTGCTCATCCGCACTGTAGTATTGCCGCATATGCTTTTTTGATCTCGCGCACGCTGTCTTTATCTACCACCGCCGCCGGTTCTGCAACGTTTATGGCGTTGTGCGCCGATCGTGTGAATATTCATTGCATTGCAATCATTGTCATTGGCTAAACTAGTAATCGTAAGCGCTTGGCAAGATTCATTAGAGATTCCAATTAAAAATATATTAATGTAATTTTCTTGAAATACTCGGACAATATGGAAGACTTTGGAAAGCTTTCGTACATGTATAACTCAGTTTAGAAAACCGGTTTCATATAAATCGTTATGCACACTTGTAAACTTTCTAAATTTATGTGTTGTCTGTTGAAAGTCGTCAAGTTTTAAGCCTATTGGACGATAGCTAATTTGTGCGATTAAATTGCAATAATAATACTAATTAATTACAATTTATTCTGCCACACAATTTAATCTGCTTAAATGTTATTGATAAACAATACCTTAACTGGAGTACCAGTTTACCAAACCCTACAATTTGTGTGTACTTAATACGGCTTCTGTGGAACACCCTAAATTATGTAACTGCTTTTAACGTTTGTAACGTTAAGTTGCTCGACAGAAACCAACTTTATGGAATATATGCGCATATAACACTCGCACATTATTGTGACCACACCCCAAAATTGACGAATATCGAAATAAGGCGCCAGGTATTTTTTTATTTTGAACAAAAAAAAAAAAATGTATTTTCCTCGAATAAAATATGTACATATATGAAAAACTTTAAAGCCCAGGCGTAATAGTTATATATTAACCAATTTCAAAATAAAAAATGCAGGTCTCCTTATTTTCAATCTCCCTTATTACAAGTTAATATCCAAAATTTCGATACACAAACCGCAGCTTAACAGTGCCAATAATATTATTAACATCGACAAAATACTGGGGATAATGGTCTAAAAAGTTTACGAAAATTTTTTCCTAACTTTTTTCCCAAACTTTTTGGAATTCTCTATAATACCATACATTACATAATACATTACATGTGTGCGAAAAGATTTACTAGTACAAAATACAGCCACTAGAAAAAGTTTCCCTATAATAATAATAATAATAATAATAATAATAATAATAATAATAATAATAATAGATTGGCGCTGTTTGGTCGCGCCACTCCTCCGATTTGTGGCGTGCGCCTTGATGTTGTCACACAAAGCGGAGGGATCTTCAGTTTTATGCCGACTCCGAACGGCGATTGTATTTTTATGAGAAGCTGTTTTTCATGGCAGAAATTGCTTTGCTTGGCGATGTTGCTTTGACCAGGGTTTGAACCGAGGCGATATGGAGTGGAAGCGCGCACTGCTAGTGGTAAGCACCACAGCGGCCGAAGTTTCCCTATAGGAATTTTTTTTTAACAATATTTAGTGCATGTACAATAAAAAAAAACGTTAACTTTTCATGAAAATAGATATATGTAGTTGATTTTATAAAAGTTATAAATAGTTTACTAAATATAAATTTAAAAGTTTACGTAAAATATTCAAAAATTTTTATTGAGCTCGAGGCCGTTTTTTAATGAAAACTTATTGTGGAAAAGTAACAAGTGAAATAGTGGTAATAAGCAACAAGAATTAACAACTGGCTGGGTCAGTAGGATCGTCGGTTCGAATCCTACTGAAAGAAGTCTGATGGGAAATGTGATTTCCGAAATAGCTATCACTTCTACCATTTTTTCAAATTATTGTGGCTTTTCCACAATAAGTTTTCATTAAAAAAAACGGCCTCGAGCTCAATAAAAATTGTTGAATATAATTGTTATAAGGCCACAAAATAACAAAAACAAATAACTTAAGATTTGCGTAAAATGTTGAAAAATTTTGCTAATTTTCGGCAAAATTTAAAAATTTTTTTGGCAGAATTTCTAGCAAACGATTTTGGGTAAGCAGTTTTATAGCCCACTCAATTCTAGTATAAAATCTAATGTGCTGGTATGAAGATGCTACCAAATCCCGTTGATTTTTGGTTATATTTTGGAAAGTATTTTCGAACATTTTTTATATGGAAGAAAATTCACCACACCGATTTTACAGCAGCTTCAAATCAGCATATTATTATATAAAAGTTGAATGGACTATGTATTGTATTGTGTAGTCAAAAATTTTGTAGAAATTCTGCCCAAAAAATTTGGAAATTTTTCTGAAAATTTGGCAAATTTTTCTAAATTTTACACAAAGTTGGAAACATATGTTCATCCATGATACAAAAATACAAGGTAGTTTCATTTAAATTTTTTTTGATTAAAAAGCAGATTATTGACATTCTCCCTGATGTCAACATTTGGCATAGCGTTGCTACATCGGAAATTTGTAGGAGAGGGTAATTTCAAATCATATATTGGATATTATTTATAAAATGGTGGATTTCATAAATGCTGAATGAAGAGGCATATAACACAAAAAACTTAGTAAGGAAAATACTTTGTTTTAAAAATTAATTCAAATATTTTGTCTAAAGTGATTGATAATATAGCTAAAGAAAAAAGTTTAAGAAATAAAATACTTTTGTTGGCATGTATCCATTTTATATATTTTAAGATAAGTTTCAAAGTTTTTTAATTTTATTTAAGTAATTTATTTTAGACAAAGTATTTTTTCAAGAAAAACATTGTTAATATCCATATATTTTATATTAAAAATTTGATATATAAATAGTAGCGTTTTGAATTAAAAACATTTTTAAAATTAATTAAAACTAAATCTTTAGTGATTGGCTATGCGAAAATTTTTTTCATTTTCTTATTAACTCTGCCAATTTTGTTTTGTTTTATTTTATTATTAAGATATCTATTCCGAAAAAATGTCCTACCTAAATAAAACCGCTTTAGAATTTTTTTATCTAAACTAATGTTCGTGTTTAACAATAAATTTTGCATGTAATTTAGGTCTGTGGTTAATAGATCCCCATTAATTTTGATAAAAATTGCATTAGCCTGCTCCAAAAAACTTAAAAACTCCGGTTTTGGTTTATAAAGCCCCCCCTCCGAAAGTAAATTAACATACGTAAAATGTTGACTATTTTCAGCAGATGTTCGCATCCAAATTGACTCAAGCCCGTTTTTGAAATTATGTAGCCGCCAAAGTTTTCCAGGCCATCGAACTCAATATCACTCAGCGCGGTCATGCGATCCAAAAAATTATTGGCTTCTTCCTGTTCTTGAAGCTACAACAGATATGTATACGGATGTTTGCAATATAATCTATATTTAAAGTAATAAAAGTAGACGATTTTCTACCTCGATATGTTCTGCTGGTGACAAGGGAACATCGTTTGTTTCTTTGAAGACATGATGTGTGAGTGTGAGTGTGAGTCCTCTAGGTTCAAAACTTACTAAAGCATCATTTGTTTTCTCCATATTGGCTTCTGAGCACAACATGTTTTCATTTCGACCTAAGACCCTGTTGGTTCAATTCCAAACAGATTTTCTTCACTTCTAAATAAATTCAAAGGAACATGTTTTTTTTTGTGTTGCTTATAAGAAAGTTTAACACACATACCCCTCCAAATACGTGAGATATTTTTCCAAATTCTCTTCCGTTTCTTCTGATTCACTACTGAAAACTATGAACATCAAAATTTGGTCACATTTGCGATTATCATGCTTACTTTTTACACTTTGGCACTGCACTTCGGCTTAATCGTGCAGTCTTCTTGGCTAACGACATTTCATTCTTTGCAAAGTCACACTCCTTAACACCGCATGCCAGCAACCACTTCTCTCGAATGTGCGGAATAACGGGGAATTGGAAGAACCTTACCTTTGTACCTCTGCATAAATGTCTTGTATACGGGCATTGATTAAATAAACAGCTCATTTTTTCTTTTTATGTATTTTTTTTTTTTGAATTCAAACAAATTTTAATGTAGAATATTTATTTTATTTAATGTTTTACATAAAAAAATATTTTTTTGTATCATGGGTGGTAGCACGGAATGTCATAATCTGCTTAATTGTCAGGTGGTTAATATGGCGACGAAAAAGTGACAATGGAACTACCTTCTTTTTTGTATCATGTGTTCATCTGTTTGAAGCGTTTCTATTATGGAATGAACTACACATACTTTTATGAAAAACCAAGGATTTTTTTATGAAAAATATTTTGACATTTGTAAAAAAATCTCTGTATGGAAACTTTTTTTGGTGGGTGTATCTTAAATACTATTCGTAACTTAGTAAAAAAATAAACCGGTATACATACATATATACCGCTATACATGTACATATATGTACATATGTATATATGTATGTTTACTAGGGTGATTGACTCGGTCTTTCCAAACCGGTTTTTGAATATCTATAGGCGTTTTTTTTTTTGACAACTTGTTTTGTCGAATATCGAATAAACCGTATTTTTTATTGGTTTTCTCATTTCATACAAATCTTGACCTCTCAATAATGATTTTGAGTTTTTCGAAGTGTCCTAGGTTATTAGGGATGAACGGTATGTACATATACATATCATATTTGATCCCCATAAAGAAATGTTTGCCACTTAAACATTTTCTACGTGTTTGGCCGAGCATCTCTTTCACTTCAATTCGTGCTCTTCACTTTTACTC
>NW_023458557.1:83097046-83161517 GCF_013731165.1 Rhagoletis pomonella
TCAAATGATGAAGTTTCCTTGTTGCTTTTAGCTTCATCACTTTCACTTTTGGTTCAAGGAAACCGAGAAGATGTCATTAATATTATCTCAAATACCCTAT
The DNA here is from genome assembly GCF_013731165.1 of Rhagoletis pomonella. Classification (NCBI taxonomy): domain Eukaryota; kingdom Metazoa; phylum Arthropoda; class Insecta; order Diptera; family Tephritidae; genus Rhagoletis; species Rhagoletis pomonella. Next base: position 83,097,147 of record NW_023458557.1, read on the forward strand.
CAATAGTTAAATAAAACGTTCCTTAATAAAAAATTTTAATTTCCATTGAAATACAAAAAATTATGGTTAAAAAAAGTCATTGGTAGATATTTTCCACATTTGGTAAATTTTTTTCAAGTGAATGGCAAATATTTTTTTTTAGTCAATGCCAACCCTGGGCATGCCTTTCTCGCAAGCAATAATCTGTAAATATGGATTTCATAAATGATAAAATGAGCTGTTGCTTATCAATGAAGTGTCAGCGAAATGTGCAACTGCAAAAAGGGGGAAAAATGTGTGCATAGCAAAAAGTAAAAAAAACTGTGGAAGAACCGGTGCGCTGCGGTGGACGTGCTCCAACACCGGCAGCCCATAAGCGTACACTCTCATGAGAGTTTGGACGAGCGCCGGTGGAGCTAATTGGTGGCGGCGCATGGTGAGCGCATGCAAACCACAACGCACTACTAAATGCTTGCGTACATGCGAACCAAAGGCAGTACGAGTAGTGCGAGCAGGCAGACAGTAGGCGAGTGAAAAGCACACGGATGGAAGGCGGCTAGTAGCGGTAAACGACAAACAGCAGGCAGCAAGCAGACAACGGCTAATTGAATTAATCCCATGAATGAGATTTGTTGAGCGTCAACAATAAGCGGGAGATGATTGAAACCACATAGAAAATAGATATCTGCAAGTGGAGCAGCAGTAGTGGCGGTGGCGGCGGCAACAAAAAATAAAATAAAAAATTGCAGGTGGTAGCCGAAAGCCGAAAAACTGTATTGAGTGTGGCAAAGGCAGCTACATAGTTGAGTGACGTAGATCTAAATAAAGACTAGGCTGTGTGCAAGTGTATATATGTTGTTGTTTTTGTGCAAGTGCTAACGCGGAATGTTTGACAGCGACCGGCGGCAGTTTGTGTAATTTAATTTTTTCTTTCATTTCGTGCAATTTGTTTGCAGTTGAGCATTCCAAGCGAGCGGATAAAGCGCACACTACACAGATTTTTGTATGTACAAAGCTGCGCCGCGCACTTTTTGGTTGCGTAGAAGCTGATAATAAGACTTGGTACACCGTGCCAAGCGTGTGGTGATTTATGCGCACATATATAATAATAATAGGCGCGCGACGCGACGACCAATATTAATTTTTTTTTTTTGGCCGCAGCCAACGACGAAGTTAACGACGCGACTGTGGTGGTGTTGCGCCAACAGAGCGCCACGAAAAACGAACAATAACTCCACCAGCACTAGCACCAGCTCCAGTAACAAAAGTAACATCAGCGTCAGCAGACGCATAACTCCAACCGTCAGCTAGTACGCACTTGTATTCAAAGCACTCAACTCCATCACGCAAACGAGCCAGCAGACACAATTTACAATCGACGACGCGTAGTTATCCAGCTAGTGTAACAGTAAAATGTGTCGTTGCTGTCAGAGGTGAGTACATACTTGCATATTTAATTGTTGTGAAGTAAATAACCTAGTTGACGTTTTTTTACGCTTTCTTTCGATTTTCATGCCTAGCTTAAGCTAATAAACCATACATATTTACATACATACATATATAATTTTTGATATAATTTATTTTTTTTTTCCACGAAAAATCAAACAGCTGCTGGGAGGACTTCAAGTGGAACTGCTTTGAGGAGAGATTCTGCTACGATGAGTCAATTGGTGAGTTACAAAAAAAAAAAAAGAATACAGATACGTATGTATACCAACAACAAAAGAGTAAACAAAATTCAAAAGCAAAACAAACAATAGACCCGGTAAAGATAATTAACAATAAGTGTGAAACGTCGCTTTATAAATATTTTTTTATTAACAATGCGTTTATTCTCGATAGTTACTACCTTTTATTGCGACATAATACAAGTCATTACGAAATTCGTGATCAGTTTTGTAGCCACGGCGTGGTGATGACATATTTGTGACAATAAATAGACAGTTGAGAAGTGCGAGCATTATGCGTAGCAAGGAAGTATTTAAGTTGAGAACGTGATGGGTTGCAATGCAGAATCTTATCGCTCCTTTGCCCGGTCGCGAAGACACCTGAGGCCCAACTACTCCCGCATTTTAGATACCACCTGACCCCAGCGAAGCATTAGCATAGATTCCGTAAAGTGCACAGCACTTAACACCATAAGCATTCAGATAACTCGTGGCCTTAACCGTAACCGCCCCTGTGAGGGAACGTTCCTATTAGCGTTGAACCTGTCAGAGGTGTTTGATACAGTCTTTATTCTGCCACGCTGGTAGAAGACATCGAGACTTCTTCTCTACCGCAGGGACTCAAACGCTGGTCGGCGGTTTATATGGGTGGTCGGCAGTTGTCAGTAATCTTCCGAGCTCGAACCTCAAAACGTAAAAGAATAAAGCAACGCGTTCACACCAATTCCGACGGTGAACAACCCGAAAATTTTAGGGCTGCTTTCCTTCGCCGCGCACACAACCGCAATTGTCAATAAAGTACAGAGCCGCAACAAGGTCCTCAAGTCGCTCGTCGGCAGCACCGGGGCAAAGACCTGACAGCATATACGGCAACTGGCCAGCCCATTCTGAACTATGCTGCGCCTATTTGGCTGCACTCCGGACAGCGACCGGATGCCTTCTGATGTCGCCGGGGCACACTTACACGGTGAGTCCCCGCTTGCTTCCCGTAAGGGAGAGCATAACCAAATGCTCAGTAGGCAGTTTTAGGTGGGATGCCACAGGCATGAGCACCCCCAACAGACCTAGAAGAAATATCTATTGTTGATATAGATTTTAAATAAATGTGCCTTTTTTTCTGATAAGTAAATACTACGGTTCATCTATCGTTTGCTGCTTTGATGAAAACACCTCTGAACTGGTTCTTTAGAGGTATGTATACACACTTCCTGCGCAGAGTTCACCTCCGTACCGATGAATTTTAGAGATTGGCTAGTGGTCTGGTTTTCAAAGTAGATCGTCATGAGTTGCTTCGTTAAAGCGTTACAGTCATCAGTTAGACAAAATAGCTCATTGTTGCGATTTCCACTATATATTTTCTAGCTTAGCTTGGTAGCGTGGTGCTGCTTGAGACAAAATTTGGTTTAACAGCAAAGGAGCAACATCATCTTAAGAATTTTCATAATTCGTTGAAAACCAAAAGTTGACTGAAGATGACGCAAAACTGGAGCTATATGTAAGAAATACTTTCCAAAATGCATAATACTCTTATCCTGTCGGAAAAACCAACAAATACAACCAAATTCTAGGGAACTCTTTGAACAATCATTTGATCAAATTGATTAGCACACTTGCTTCCATTTGCATGAAATAACCCCAAAATTTCCAGCTAAAAAAGCAAGTCGGTAAACAAACGAACCCATGATTCGGCGAAGACCGATTCGTTGCCACTAGATGAAATTAACAGGGCAATTCTGGCTAAGATAGTAGAAAATCTTTCGTAAGGCAAATGGTAGACAGATGGCAAGATAGTTCGAAAGGCATTCGTTATTCTAGCACAAAAGTCTTAGAAAAGAAGCTTTCTCATTCACCACGCGTAGATGAAAGCTCTTTTGCTAGAAAGCACTTGTATAACATAGCCGAGTGTGCAAAGCACTGGTGTGCCAATCGAGAGATCCGTGTCCGAGTCCTAGCGCAGCGTATTTTTTTTTATTTTTTTAATCTATATTTGTTTCTTCGGTTGTTATTGTTTTTAAAATAATATTTTTTTAATTTCATTTAATTTTTAGGAACTAATTTCTTATTTTTTTTTACATTATTATTTTTTTTTAATTGTTAGGCAAATTTTGTTCTGATTTTTGTATTTTATTGTGTAAAAAGAAAATTATTTATTTTTTTCATTTCATTTACTTTAAAAAAAATTTAATTTTTAATTTTTTTTAACTTGATTTGTTATGCTTTTGTTAATTAAATTTTCTTTTAATTTTTAGATTTGATTTTAAAAAGGAGAATATATATTTTTTTTAAATTAATCTTTAGGATCTTATTAATTTTTTTTTAATAGTTTATTTTTCTTTTTTTTTAATATTTTTAACCTTATTTAATTTTAAAGTACTATTTCCTTTTTTTGGATAAAACTTTTTGCTTTTTCTAATTTAATTTAATTTTATTTATTGTTTTAAAAAAGAAATATATATTTTAGATTTTAGGAATTTATTTTCTTTGTTCTTAAATTTTTTCACTTTTAATTTATTTTTCTTTTAAGTTTCTGATATTGTTTTAAAAAGTATGTTTGGGTTTTTATTAAATTTTCTTTTATTTTTTAGATGTCTTAAAAAGAAAAATATTTTTTACTTTCTTTTAATTTGGAGTTTTTTTGTTATCTATTTCTGCTTTTTTAGTTTTATTTTTTACTTCCTTTTTATTTATTTTTAAAATTTGCCTTTATATTTTTTGAAATTACATACCAAATACTCGATATGCTCTTTGAGTTGCCCAGGAATTGCATGTACGTGTTTGAAGAGCGCAAGATTTTGTTCAATCTAAGCTGTTGACGGAACATTCGACTGTTTAAGTAAATCAAGCTCCAATTAGCGGTGTTTTACTGTATGCACTTGTTAATACAAATTCAATCGCAGAATAATTACGAAGGTGCAAAAAAAGGCATACAATTGTAGCTAAAAATATTTATTGCAATTCAGCAATAACAACAACAACAACACCAAATGCAATAAATATTCTTACTAAGAACAAGCGTTTATTTCATGAAGTTAGTTCAATGAGTCACCTGTAGCGCGAATTTGCCGCATAATGATTACTATTGTGTTTTTCTTACAGCATTAATTGTTTGCGATTACAGATGAAGTACTCACGTAAATCCAAACTGTCGTGAGAATGTTCGGCTAACAAGATTTGTAATGACTCGTACGTGTTGTGGCATAAAGATAGTTGTGTGTGAGTGTTTTTTCTTTTGCCAAATCGATTGACGTGAACGGGAACAACGCATAATAAAATTACTTTTTTGGTTTGCTTAAAGAAAATTGTAAATAAATACAGTGTGGCAAAGAAGTAGGATTTGATTTTGATTGATTTTCGAGTACTTAAGAAAATTAAAATCTCTCATATCAAATTGTTGATTACAAAATTATTGCTGCAGCGAAATTCTGCTTCGGGGGCTTTTGTTTTGCTTTTAGAATGCAAATTTATCAATTATGTAGTGATAAATATTGTTTTACATCATAATTACAAAGCTTTTGAAATATTATATTAATTATTATTTTTTCCTTTTCCTCGAATTATCTTTGCATCTCTCTCTGTCATCAGCCAATTATAATCCCGAAGAGGATATGGACTATATGACGACTATGCAGAAAAATGGCAGCGCACTGAGTCACATACAGATTTCGGATAATAACAATTTAACAGTGCCCATTATTAATCAACCAGTACGACGAAGCAATTCCGGTCTTATGAGGTACGCGCGCTACACCTGTTTTTTTTTTGAGGTGGAGCTTTTACGATTCAAATTTTTTTTTGATTGATTCATAAACTCCTGATTTATAATTATAATTCACACCTAAAGACTTACCTTCACCCATTTTTTTCTGTTGCCAACGGGTAAAAGTAGGAAGGCGGCTTATTTTTAGAACTTTTGTGATCTTTTCAACTACCATCAGAAGCTACTTAAAAGCTTTTGTGCAGAGGTAGAGAACGGCGTTACACTTCCGTAAGCAATTAAAATTCAAAATGCTTTCCAAGCATTATGCTGAATTTCCAAATCCGTAGGCATCCGTTTTGGAAGAAATGCTTATCTAAAGCTCCAGAATCTTTATTTTGGAACGACCTTCCGTAATTTTTTTGCCATAGTGGGTTCATAAGATACTTCGAAGCTTGTCTATTAGATTACACAAGTGTGAAAGTTTCAGAAATATCTTGAAAGCTCATTGAAAGCTCTTGAAATGTCATTGAAAGCTCTTCAAAGTCATTTATATTTTAGATAAGCTCCCAAAAAAATTAATTTAACGAAAAATTTCATTGCCACAAAAAAAATTTACGAAAAGCTATCTATGTTATTGAATGTGAAAGCTCCAAGAAAAAGCGCATACTGGCTTTCAAAGCACCACTTACGCGATTTTTAGCAACACTTTACTACTTCATGGATATGAGCTGAGCTTTTAAGCTTTGCATTAATGATCATAAAGTAAAAGCTTGCACTTTCAAAAGAACAACTCTCATTTAATATTTAGATTAGCCCTCAAAAAATAAATATTATCGGAAAATTCCATTGCTACAAAGAGCTTTGTACTTGAATGTGAAAGCCCGGGGGTAAAGCTTTCACTGGCTTTCAAAAAAACCACTTACACGATTTTAAGCAACACTAGCACTTCATGGATACCAACTGAGCTTTGAACCTTTATTTTAATGCTCATAAGGTTAAAGCTCCTACTTTCAAAAGCACAACTCATTGGATTCTAATACAGAATTGTCCACTTAATAGGCACGTGCTGAGATTTTTAGTATTATATATCATATACTAATGCCCAGGAGAAAGCTTTAAGCTTTATTTTATTATTTTTAGACGGAAAATGAGTGAACATTGACACTGTTCTAGTTATTTAAGAAAAATAACGAGTAAAAAATAGCCACAGGCCAAAGTGTTTTTGGAGCCTCCAAGAGCTTTTTTATAGACGCGCAGTGAAAATGAGCTATATCTGGCTACCACTGATCAATTTAAGGCAGTAAAAGTAATAATTAACAATAAATCTCGAGATAACACCTTGCGTTTATAAATCCGATAGCTTTACAACGCTCGAAGACTCTCGAAGCTTTCGCTTCATTAACTTGTATTTGCTCGTTGGGCTTACCCGTGCCCATCGTATTTACATACATAAATAAATTTTCGTGCCCTTTACTGACATTTCTCACACACCCTTCTTCCACTTGCAGTACGGCGAAGATACACGAGGAGGACTATCGGCGCGAAACGCAAACAAATGTACCGATGTTGGGACCCGAAATATTGGCCGTTTTCGCCAATTCACAAATCTTCCAGGATCACCAACCGACCAAATTGAGTCGCATTAGCACGAAGACTTTCTTGGCGGGCATACATTCACCCAATAAAGAGGTGCCGACAACGCCGCGCGAAACCGAACAGGATCGGCTAATACGGCGTTTGGAAGGTAATAACAACAACAACAACTACAACATCAATAAACTCAACAAATATTATGATCATGCTGATCATCATAATGAACATGTCGTTGATGACGATGATGAAGTCGATGATGACGATGATGATGGTCAGCACGCCCTGCCACATCATCCGCTACGACCATCGCGAAAAAGTAGTAGTGGTAGTGGTGGTGCACATGTGGGACATGTTAATGGTAGTACTGCTGGCCATCACAAGGTTAAATTTTATCTAGACTGATTAGAAAAAGAAAGCAAAAAAATTCAAAAAAAAATAAATTGGTTTAACCGCAGCTTATCATTCGCTCACCAATACCAATGAAATGCGATTAGCAAAAATAAGAATTTTTTTGAGTTGCCATTAATCTGGAAAAAGGAAGTTTTTTCAGTAGTTTTGTGCTTAATTTACCTGCATCATATTTTTTGTACTTAACAAATTGCCTGCCGCAACATATACACTTACGTATATATATATATATATATATATATGTACTTAGCTAACAGTTAAGAGAGTATGTATGTATGTATAGCTATATAAAGTTACTTCTCTACACATCTACTTATACATATCCGTAGTATTACCCTTTATATTGTAAGTATGTATTTACTAGTTTCCATGTATGGCATTTTTTTGTTTTTTACAATTAACGAGTATTATTATTATTTTAATTTTTATTTAAATTTGAGAACACAGACATCAATATGCATGCAATTGTGTTTTTAGCACACTATACATACATAACTGATTGATTATATGTAAGTTATAGGCTGTAGTTACATAAATATTTGGCTGCTCTTAATTGGCCAATAGGCACGTATACAGTGCGCTCGAAATGTGTGAAATGTGTGTTGCCAAATGCGTCAGCTCGCCGGCGATTGCATATTTGCGTATTCAGTTAACGTACATATCTATGTATGTATGTATGTGCGACATTAAGTCAATATGGATACTTAAATAGTAGTATTAAGTAATACTAAGCACTAAGCAGTAATTAAGTTTGTTTGGAAATATAATAAAATGATTCAACGTTTTTCTGTGATTACGAAATTGAAAAAAAAAACGCGAAATGTTACATCACGGCTTGTAAGGAAGTGGGCATAGGGTTTGGCAATTTTTTCTGTTGTTATTTATATAGCTTACTAGGTACATTCATAAATATATTCCGTTGTTACTAAGAATTGAAATTATTTCGTTGGAAATTTAATCGTGGTGACGTTTGCTTATCACTAAAAGCACTGAGAAAGGTGGGCCATAAGTATGCGTTGTTGTTGCTTGTTTGGCGTTTTTGACCGAGTTGTTTCTGCTCTGTGGCAACTATTGATAAGTGAAGCCAAAGGTCTTTCCAACGCCGAGTAGGCCTTCCTCTTCCTTTGCTACTACCTGCAGTTGGCGCGTTGCAGACTTTCAACGCTGGAGCATTTGTATTTATGCCCTTATCTCGTAAAAAGCACCGCCTCTTCGGATGTTGTCGTTGTCTATGCTTCTGCGTCATGTTTCAGCATAAGAGAAGACCTTATTTCCCCAATTGCCTAATTGCCCAACTGCTCAATCCGAAGTAGCACTTGTTGGCGAGATTCATTCTACTTCGGTTCCCCAATTGATTCCAAAATAATCAAAGTCCTTTACTTTTGCGAAGGCTCTGGCTGTTTGCTTAATAACAGCCAGAAGCTTTGTTTTGTGTACGTTCATCTCCAGATTAATTCATATTGCTTTCATATCCAACTCGATAAAAGCAGAATAAAGAAGCGCTTGTTGAGGCCAATGCGGCCGATATCAGCGGCAGACGCGAGCACAGAAAGTGATTGAGTTCTCCGGTTCTTATTAACTATTCCAGCATCAGATTACAAAAACTTGTAAGATAGGTATTCGTCCTGTCTGAAAGATCATTTGATATCAAACGCCTTGAATAAGTGCTTCCCAATTCCAACACAGCTGCCATAAAGGCAACTTCTTTTCGTGCTATCGAAGGCTGCCTTGAAATCGACAAAGATATGGTATGTGTTGAACCTCTTATCGCTGATGTTTTCCAAGATTTCGTGTATTTTTAATATCTGGCCTACGATTGATTTACCAGGTCTAAAGCCACACTTATAAGGCCCAATCAGCTCGTCGTTGGCGAGCTTGAGTCCTTTACACAATACGCTCGATAAGACGTAACTCAACTCCAGCAGAATTTTATGCCTCAAATTTGCAGTGCTGTTTGCATTTAGCAGCAACGTTAAGTATTGCCTCCATAATTTAAGCACGCTCTGCACATCGGTAACTATGTCGCAGTGTTGATTCTGAAGTTCGCCTTGGCTTTGAAACCTTCCGTAAGTCGTCCAACTTTCTAGCAAAATAAAATAGTCGAGCGTTCTTCCCATGGCGAAGCATTTGAAGCTGTTCAAAATCATATACGTGTCTCCCTTCGCTTTTCAGCTGCCTTGATCGTTCCCACTGACGTAACTGGCGTTGCACCCGATCTCAGGCTGACTCTGTAGGCGGCATTTGGATTCTCTGCAGCAGCGTGACGTTCCCCGTCGTACGATTTGTTGTTTCGAGCTTGCTTAAATCCATCTTTTTCCGTTCGCCCACGCTTGTGGTTATGGTGATGTAAGGGTAGGTCTACTAGGTGATCTATTCCTATTGCGACTTTAGTTGTTTAGTATGTACAAGAAATGTATTAAACCCTGCTGCGAAATCTGCATTGGGTCGACATCTCTGAGCATGTCGTCGTTTAACAATCTGGCTCTACAATGAGCTAGTGCTGGGCAGGGGGTAAGGAGTTCTTCCATTGATTCCTTTTCTCCATTACAGAATCTGCAAATGTCGGTACTACAAAGGCCAAGCGTAAACAGGTGTTTGTTGCAAGAATAGTGGCCCATGAGCCCTTTTGTCACTGAAGCAAATGAACTTCTTTGAGTGTTGGTGCCCAACCAACTTGTCTCAATGGAAAGCAGTGCAGGATATTGCCCACTTGTTGAAGTGCTTCTTGATATTGTTGTTGTTGAACACAAGAATTGGGCTAGGTCCAAAAAAAGGCGTGTATGCCCCTTTTTTAGCTGGGAAGTCCGCTTGTCCATTGCCATCGTAACCATCATGACCAGTCACCCAGATTAAGGAGACCCTATTCCGGGTGGCTAGATCATTTAGTGGTCTGTGACACTCTATCAGGCTTTTTGATGAGAACAAGCAGCTATCTAGAGCTTTGAGAATGGATTAGCTGTCCGAAAGTATGGAGATTTTTGTTCTGGCATACTGCCTGCTTGATAAGACGTGGGCGGTCTCAAGTATGGCAGCAGGTTTTGCCTGGAATATCGTAGGGTGTTTACTTAAGGGAAACTATGTCATTGGAGACTTCGGTTGGTAGCGTAAAGGTGGAAACGTAGTCTGGTGGGTAAATACTAGAATTGGGCATGGCGAAAAATGTTCTCGGCGGCCGCCGAAAATCCTCAATAAAGAGGGTACCTCGGTGGAATTCCAAACTAGAGAAACTGCGTAAGCTGAGCAGGCTTGAGTTCAACAAGGCCAAGAGGACAAACACCTGGGATGACTATAAACAATTTCTTACAATACATATAACTATAACAGAGAACTGGGGAAATCCAGGAGAAATTTTTGGAAGAACTTTGTGAGGACCTAAGGTATATTTCAGCTACCGCTAGGATCCAAAGGTCTTTCTCTAAGGCGAAATCCACCCTCATAGGCATCCTAGATGGATCGAATGGATTCTCTACAAAAAACGTTCGGGAAAACCGTAGAACTCAGTTCTCTGAATACGCATAAGTAGTATGGTAACAATATACCATCGAAGAGCCTTCGATTCAGTTATTAATAAAGTAGTCAACTTGGAAAGAGTAGACCGGTACATAAAGTCGTTTAAACCCTACAAATCTCTGGGAAGAGGCGGCATATTCCCCGCACTTCTTTCTAAAGGTTCAAACAAGATTACTAAAAAATAAGTTAGGTTAGGTTAGATTAAACGGGCAGCTCTGAATAAGAGTTCACTCGGAGGCTGTAGAGGCCCATTGTGATGCCCATGGGGGTTACCCCAAGCCTATCCCTACATGTCTTCGAACCATTTTGATTTTCTGGCGAATCCTAGCAGTCCTTCCAGAGGAGCTTTCCCCAAGATATCCAGATTCTCGAAGAAGTGGTCCCCAAGAAACTTGAGGTGTTTTCCTCGAAGTGCTGGACACTCGCAAAGGAAGTGATGGACGGATTCTAGCTCCTCCTCATCCCTGCAGCTTCTACAGAAATCATTATGCGGGGCTCCGAACCTGGCGGCCATGTGGCCAATGGTCCAATGTCGCGTTAGTATTCCTGTGAGAAGCCTGACGTTTGACTTTGAAATAGAATAGCTTAATAAACTCCTTGTTCTTCGTTCATCGAGCCGTGGCTAGAGTGATCGCGATACCCTGCAGGTATGAAGGTTTACCCACCTACTGTTGGTAGCTGCCCTGGTCAGTCTCTCGACTTCTGAAGACAGAAATCGCAGGCGGGGTTTCACGATTTGGGTCGCTTCCCCGAGCCCCATCTCAGATCCCCTCCTAGCACATTCGTCCGCTTCCTCATTTCCCGGCACACCACAATGTCCCGGTACCCAGTAAATATTGATTATGTGTTGCTGTAGAGCTTGTAGGGATCTTCGGCATTCTTTAACGCATAACGAGTTAGTCGTTGCCGACCCTAAGGCTTTGATAGCCTCCTGACTGTCAACAACGAAGACAAGTTAAGATGGAGCTAAGTCAATCATGCCCACCAACCTTGCCGTCATATGGATTGCATATATCTCAGCCTGAAAAACACTGCAGTGGTCTGGGAGTCTATACGACTCCTTCAGAGATAGCTCCTGAGACAAGACCCAAGACCCTGTTCCGATATCCATTTTGGAGCCGTCCGTGAAGATGGGTATTTCGTCATCGCTGAGAGCAATATTAAATTCCCAGTCACTTCTGTCAGTAAAATGGATATCGAAGTTTCGATTGAAGTTAATTTCCGTGACCTGATGGTCACAGCGGCTGTATTCCACCCCCACTCTCCCGAGGATTGTGGCGTGACCTTTGCAAGTTGTTCGCAGCCTGTTAGACGCTCTGAGTCGTAGAGTGCTTTTAGCTGCGATACTTTTAACATAAAGGTCTATAGGTGGAATATCCAGCAGGGTCTCTAGAGATGCCTGGGGCGTTGAATAAATCGCCCCCGTTATGCATAAGCATGCTTGTCGTTGCACCTTTTGCAAGTTGAGTAGATGGGATTGGGTGTCAACCGCCTGCCACCATACCAGCGCGCCACAGGTGAGGATAGGTCTAACTACCGCCGTATAAATCCAATGTATTATCTGCGGTCGCAGACCCCAGTCTTTTCCAATAGTACCTTTGCAGGAGTAGAGCACGTTGAGTGCCTTCTTTCTCTGTTCTTCGGTGTTCCTTTTCCAGGAAAGCTTAGAGTCGAGAATAACCCCCAAAAACTTTGCTTCTTTTGACAATTTGAGATTTGCTCCATTGAGGGACGGAGGTCGGAAATTGTCTATTTTATATCGGTTCGGTTTTAGTGGGATTGACCCCTAGGCCGTTTCTTTCAGCCCATCCTGACAGATCGTTAATTGCAGATTATAGAATCTTGCTGACCGTGGAGAGGAATTTTCCCACGAACAGAATGACTAAGTCATCCGCATAAGCAACGACCTTAGCGGCTTTAGATGTACGAAGCAGGAATTCGTTTAGCACGAGGTTCCACAGTAGGGGGGATAGCACCCCCCCTTGAGGTGTGCCCCGTGTGGCTGTTTTCCTTACTTCTGATGTTCCCAAGGAGCCATTGATGTTTCTGGTGGTCAACATATTGTCGATATAGAGAGTGATCAATGGGTCCAGTCCTACAGCCATCATGGAGCAGTGTATGTGTATGTAGTGGATGCCAAATTAACATTGTTAAAGGCGCCCTCCACGCCCAGGAAGGCTGCCAGCGCATATTCCTTGTGATTCAGTGCTTGTTCTATACTCCGAACAACCTCGAGAAGGGCTGTTTTCACCGACCTACCTTTACGGTAGGCATGCTGAGCCTCGCTGAAGTTCCCAGGAGTAAGGCGTTGCGTGATCTGCAGACTCAGAAGCATCTCCATTATTTTGAGAAGAAATGCTGAGAGGCTGATGGGCCTAAAATCTTTTGCAGTGCTGTGGCCCGCTTTTCCTGCTTTGGGAATGAAGACCACTCTTACCTCCCTCCATGATTTTGGGATGTAGCCTAGGAGGAGACTCGCCCTATAGATTGTCGTTAGCCTGGGGGTTACCGTGGCGCTTGTTCGTTGTAGCATGGCTGGAAAGATCCTATCCGGTCCCGGATTTTTTGTAGGGTTGGAAGGATCTGATAGCACAAGCCACTTTGTCTGTAGTAAAAAAAAAATAAGTTACATTCTTCAGTTATGGCCTGACACTGAAACGTGTTCCAAGTAGCTGCCGCTAATACAACCCCAGACTCCAAAATCCTAGAGGCCAATTTGCCTTTTGTATTTCATGCAAAAGACATTGTAAAAACTTCTGGACCACCACCGAAGGAAGGATATTAAAAAGGCAAATCAACAATTACAGCACTTCACTCTATCGTAGGTTTAATAGATAAGGCATTTGCATCAAAGGTTATTATAGACATTGCGGGTGCCTTTGACAATGCTAGCTTCAAATCCGTGAAAGTGGCACTTTCCAATAGAGATGCAAATCCCAAAATAGTGGATCGGCAATATGCTTACCCAGAGGGCAATCAAGGCGAACCTACGACCGGAGCAGCTCAGCATCACTGCAGCAAAAGGCTGTCCACAGAGAGGAGTGTTATCTTCGCTGTTGTGGTCTATACAGCTTGATGAACTAGTTCAGGTCCTCAATGTGAAAAGATATCAAACTGTAGACTATGCTGATGACATAGCAAGGGCGACCATGAAAGGACCATTAGGGGCTTGATACAGGACGCCCTAAACGTCCATAAATCCCAAAAAAACTACAATCAAAATCGTTGTTCACCACTAAACAGCTCGCGGGAAAAACATGGAGGTTGAATCCCAAAATGACTTTCTGGGCTTACACTCCATCTCAATCTTACCCTCCTTCATGTGGAAATATCAGAGAAAGCAGCAACGCAAGCACGCATGTTACATAGGAAAAATAAATTCAAACAAGGCAACCTTATCGGACACCTTAAAATTTTGTAGGAAAAGGAGGCAACCATGGCCAAAACTCTGTTCTAAGACTAATTTGATCTCGTGAAGATTGGAGCAGAACAGTAGACAGTAGTCTTTTGTAAGACAATTTTCAATTCTGCTGTTCGCCTTTTAGCAATAAGGTTTTTAAAAATTAAATTAAATTTGAAAAATATTTTATTTTTAAAGCAATAAGAACTAATAAATAATAGAAAATTAAATTAAATAAATTAAAATGAAACAAAAAAATTGAAATATTTTTAAAAATTAAATGAAATAAAATAATTTAATATTCCTTTTTAAGCATTCAAATTGAAAACCAAAAGGAAACTAATTGAAAAAAAAAATATTTAACTAAAAAGTCAAAAAATACGTTTCTGAAAATTTTATCAAATTAAAACATATAAATTTTGCTTTTTAAAACAATAGAATGTTAAAAAATTAAATAAAATAAAATAATTTCTCAAAATTAGATAAAATTAAAAAATTACAAATTTTTCTTTCTAAGGCAATAAAATTTAATAATAAAAAAAAAAAAATTAAAAAAAAAAAGTAAATAAAAAAATCGAGGTTTCGAACCCGGATCTCTCGAAATGCAGTGCTTTGCGCATTCTGCCATTACGACCGTTGCAGCGGCGCGAGCTAAATGATATACAAGTGCATTTTCTCACAAAACCTTTTCACCACGAGTGATGAATGAGAAAGCTTTTTAAGACTTTTCTACTTGAAGAACTTTTGGTACGGAAGTATTTTGATCATTCCAGTAGAACTATATAAATAAAAAATTTATTGTTGAATGTAGGTGTAACCGAAAAATGTTAAAAGACGACACCTAGGGTTCGGTCAGATATAAATTTTTCTTTATCGATTTTGCCTTCCATAAATATTTTAGGGTTTTCTTTCCTTATTTAATGGACTTCGGCTAAGTCTTTCCGAGCACGTCAACCCACCGAACGGAGGCATCTTTTTCATAAAGCGTACGCACATTCCTCAAATCATTGTCCTCTAAACGTTTGCCATGGTCGTCATGAATAGTGGAAGGAGGGGGGGAGGGGTTCTCTTCGGAGGTAATAATTTTCTCTTCATTGTAGCTTTATTTTTACATAGCGGGTGGCAAACCCAGCGCACAACCAGATTCTGAGTAAAGGCAACTTTATATTTATTCCTTTAAATGAGTATCAGCGTCCACTTCTGCGGTATTATGATTAATTAAAAATTATAAATTTACATCCAAAAGAGAAAAACACTCAACCGTCTACATCGATCGCTGTGCTCCTTTTCGGGCATACAATCTAAATTAAAACGACTACTTCTGTTTTTAGTCTTTAGTCCCGCAAACGCTAATTTTGCTAATTTCAGCGATTTTAACTGCAAAATATGTATGTATGTATGTATGTATGTAAGCTGACGTTGCAAAAAAGTTTTTGTTTATGGAAATTTATGAGTTCCGCCGACTTATCGTACTGCCGATCAAATGCAAATTTTAAGTTATAAAAAAGTCTAAACATATACATCTACAATTTATAAGTCGATGTGTTTGGGTGGTTTACATACATACTTACTTCGCAAATCCCGCAAAATATTTTTGCAGCTTTCCTGATAAGTCACATACATACATACATATGTATGTACATACTTATTTAAGTGATTGTATTTAGTGAATTGAGTTTTGTAATTTCTTAATTGTCGCTCGTAAATCAGTTCGGTTTGGCTATATAATGTAATACAAACACACATTCATACATACATATAGTATATATGTACATATGTACATATGTACATGTGTTCATAATTACATACCGGGTATTATACATACCAACAAACAACAAATCGAGTTTATCACCTGATAAAAACGCATTGCTTTCAAGTGAGTACGAGTACTAACATTTTGCGCTACTTAATTGTGCCATTGTACTATGGGCCAGCGCGCGATAAAAAATGGCCAATATTCGAAATCTTATCGGAATGGCCTAAAACTTGCTACAGGCGGTTTTTGGGGTCGGTGATTACGAATCTGAAGATCGATTTTAAAAACTCAAATATGGCGGAAAATATTGTGTAAAGTTAGCGGATTGGCTTGAAACTTGTTACTCTATGAATTTTGGGCTGACTGATCACGAATTTGAAGTTAGATTTAAAAGATGCGAATTGGCCTAGTCAGCCTACTTAAAATGAAGTTTCCAAAACCCACCAGGAGGAGGCTACGCTACGAATGCAGACTTCATTTTTTAATTTTTTGGTATTTTTTGTCTTTTTGTTTTTTATATTTATTTTTATAGTTTTACTGCCAACTACGAATGTAGGCTTCACAGTTTTATTTTTTTAAATTTTGATTTTTTTTTTGTTTTTTTTAATATTTTATAAGTAGTTTTTTACGAATTACGAACTTAGACCTCGCTGTTTTATTATATTTTTTTGTAGTTATGTTACCTTTTGTTTTTCTTTTTTATATATTTTTATTTTTAATTTTTTCATCAATTACCAATTTGCGCCTCTTTTTTGTTTCTTTTTGTTTTCCATTTTTTTGTTTTATATATTTTTTATTTTTTTACCAATTACGAGTTTAGACTTCGTTCTGTATTTTTGTTGTATGTTATTTGTTTTTGTTTTCTTTATTTTAGTTATTGATTTTTAAGTATTTTTTTGTTTTAATTTTACTAAATGCTTGTCTCAGAAAAAAAACAATTTTAAATTTCAGTTTTAAAATAAATAAAAAATTTTGTGTTGATGAATCGTCAGTTATGTTCATAATCTCGGAACTTATTTCAGCAACTCGGAATATTAAAAGTTTAGAATTAATTATCTGTAGTGATAAACATGTGGTTACAGCGCCAGTGAAAAAGATGAAAAAAAAATATTAAAAAATTCAAAATATGCAAAATTTGCAAATTTGCATTCATCTTAAAGGACATTTAATTTGAGCTGGTACACGGGAGTACTGCTAAACGACAACAAGCACAATTCATAAAAATTAACGCCGGGCTCAATAAAGATGCCGAATTATTTTAAGCAAAGGCTATTTTGAATTATGTTTTTCTATTTTTTTTTTATATTACTGCGTCTTATTAATACGAAACGAAAGACAAACGAAAATATATATTATTTTCTGCAAAAAAAAACTGAATTTTATTATACACCGGACAAGTCAATTTCAAATACAAGTATTTTAATCAAAATGAAAATTGTGATCACAATATTGAGGCAATTTCTATAATATTTTACAAACAGTTTACTTAAATACTGTATATTTTGGCTATTAGCACAAAAAAATTAAAATCCTTAAGTTGACTTTTGGCCGTTTTTGAATGCCTTCTGGCCCTCTGTGCATTGTTGTTGGTAAATACATACATACTTATACAGACATATTGAACAATACACTTGCGCGTCTATGTGTGTATGTACATTAGGACGCCTCAGAACATATTGCTTTACTTGTAACCTAAATTATAAGTTCTTACATTTTTATCGCTGTAGGATGACCTTAACCCGCGCCCACCAGAAGTTGTTCGGAGATTACCACTCACTTTATTAGGAAATATTTCTCAGAGGAACAAAACAAGTTTTCGCGAGTCTGCATTGATAGAGCCCAATATTGTAAGAAATATCTCTCATGATCGCTGAGTGGCCCTTCAGTTTTCCCAAATGTCGCCAAGTTGACTAGAGTTTCATTGTCGGCCTCGGCTTTGTTTTCACAGTGGAGAGTTAACTCACATTCAGTAGTTAACTTCGAGCTGTTTTTGTTGTGTAAACATCATAGCTCTCAGTATGGGTAAACTTTTGCGTAACCCCGCAGAAAATTTGTAACTGCTTCCTGTATGTACAAATTTGTGGACTAGCTCAGGGCTATTTCAGGACCATTTCGGGACTAGCTGACGACCATTTCGTGACCAGTTCGGGACTGTGTCGGGACCTGTTCCGGACTCTTTCGGGATCATTTCGGTACTAGTTATCGACTATTTGAGGGCCATTTCGGGACTAGTTCTGGCCCATTCCGGAACTAGTTTAGGCCTGTTATAGAACCATTTCGGGACCGCTTAAAGACTTGTTCAAGATTATTTCGCAACAAGTTCACGACTTTTTCGACCGTTTCGGGGACTGTTCAGGACCATTTCGGGCCCAGTTCTGCACCACTAGGACCAGTTTAGGACTAGCTCGCGTGCGTTTCGGGGCTTGTTCAGGCCCATTTTGGAACTAGTTCAGGACTTCAAAGGACTAGTTCGGGCTAATTTTTGGACTAATAAGGGACCATTGCGGGACCGTTTCAAGACTTGTTCGAAATCATTTCGGTACAAGTTCACGACTTTTTCAAAACTACTTCTGTACCTACATAATTGGGACTAGTTCGGTCTCATTTCAGGGTAGTTCGAAATTAGACACTTCACGATCCTGAAATGATCTTGAACTATTGCCGAAGTGGTTATGAAGAAGTCGTGTATTGGCCCCGTCAAAATAAATAAAATAATATGAAATTAGTGTTTAATTTCTAATCAAACCATTTTAGGAATCTAACTGAATCGCCTAATGCTTTGCCGAGCCGTATACAAATGTTCACTCATCAATTTTCATCTTTACCTGGTACTCAGGCCAGTTTTCCATTGAAAACCTATAGTTAACCGCTGCATGAGAGTTAAGTCTTCACTGAATTCACTGATTATTATTCTTTCCGCAGCAAGAGTTAGGGCCATTTACTCAAAACCTGGTTGACACTAATCTCCAGTCAAACATCGTTATCGATTTTACCGACACCCTGTTATATGCATGGAGTCTAAGACGTCGATGACGATGTTTAAGCAGAGATTAGTGTCAACAAGGTTTTGAGTAAATGGCCCTTAGCCTTTAGCGTTTTGGCGAGGTCCATGGCCCTACCGTAGGTCTATAAGCTGGGGTACTGTGTCCGCCTGAAACTATAACAATAGGAGCTGTCCTCTAAGTAGTGAATTTACTAGTCGAGGGAAGAGCGTCCACCCCGTATTTGCGTGCATTTCCGTATCAGAATGCAACTGTTGTATGCCTTTGCTGTGGAACTTTTCTGCGGTAAAAGATCTCGCTGCTGCCTTAGTTTTAGTTGAGGCGGAAGTGGTTGCTTCTGCTATTCTCTTTTGATGCGCGCTTTTCGATTTTTATACACAATTGGTTTCACAAGTGGCCGAAAGGCGGTCGTCCGTAAGCAGCAGAGATCCACTGCAATCGGGCATGGCTGAGTAGCTCCAGAGCTCGACTAGTAACTAAAGCACTTCGTTCGCTTCATGAATGCACTCAGCCTGAGTGATTAACGGTACTGGTCATGTTACCCCTTGAACTGGTCCTAAACGCGAAAAGAAAAAGGGCATGGGATGCGTGTCGAATTTCTTAAAAAAAAAAAAAAAAACAATTCCGAAACGCCCTAATGTATGTACATACGTATTACGAAATTCCAGTAGTCATTTAATTAATACATTTTCGCTTTTATCGCACTGTGATGGATTACGCGCTGAAGGTGTAGTAATTTGTGGTGCTGATTGGAAATACATATGAAAGCCAAAAATAATTAACAATAACAACAAAAAAGTCGGTAATAATAATAAGTCAATAACACACCTGCATTGCGCGCATACAGGCTTAATAAATAAATGAAGAATTGCGTGAAAGGCTGGTTGCCTAAGGGGTAGCAGGAGGAAGAGCAGCAACAACAGCAAAAGAAGAAGAGACAGCACTAACAAAACAAAACGAACGAATGAACGTACTATGTACTACATACTCGTATAACATTTATCAATTGTCATGTGTTGAAACTTTTGTTTTCGCATATTATCTAGGAATTATTTTATTTTTGCGCCTTTCACTCATCAACATCACAATCATTTTTTATAATCAGACGTTTCATTATCTATTTTCATACAATATGTTTTTTTTTTCTTCGCGCTGCTTTGACCACTAACACTATCAATATAAATATGTTACCGTTAGCGACAAGTTTGTAAGACATATCGGACGTACGCGAGTATTGGCTTCATTTGGTAATGCAAAATTTATTTGAAGATATGCAAAAAGCAGTCGTTTTGTGTAAGATTACACTGTGCAACAATTTCAGGGTAATTTTCTGGCGGCGGAAAATTCCAGCTCAGGATGAAAGAGCTAGACACATAAAGTAAAGTCTCCAAATATTTTTGCATTCTGATAAATTTTTTTTATGGCCATATTAAGTTTGCGTTTTTTTTTTTGCCTGATGTTAGAATAAGTTTGGCTTAATATCAGGAACCGTAACAGTTACAACTTTTATTGAAAAAATCGTTCTTTAACAGTTATTTTTTTACTTTTATTTAATTACTCCTTAAACAACAGTTTTTTTCTGATTTTTATTTTATAAATCCAAAATAACAATAGATTATTATTTAAATAATCTGCAAATAACAATTATTTTTGGTTTTTAAATTATATATCTTAGATAACAGTTCTTGAAGACTTTTATTTATAAAAGTCATCAATATAAACCAGTCACTGACTTTTATTTTTAAAATCTGACTTATAAAAGTCATTTGTATAAGTCTAAGTAAACTTTGGTTCTCCAACACATTCTTAACTGCGAGAAATTATTGTGACTTTTATACGTATGACTTAAAAAATATAATGATGACTTTTATAAATAATATAATATAATATAAAAATCAAAAATAACTCCTATTTACAGGTTATTTAGATAAAAATAAAAAATAATTGTTATATTGGATTTATGAATAAAAAAAGTATAAATCTTATTTTTTTTTTTAATTTTGCATAAAAACTCTGCATCAAAATTTATTTTTAAATTTAGTTCTCGGTGAAAAAAGAAATCGATTGGTATGTATCACTTAGTTGTAGAACATTTCCTTCATAGTGAATTTTTCAATGACACCTTTCATCAATAACTGTTATGTTCGGTCCCTGCTAAAAATAGTAAAATTTTACGAGGAAATTCGGAATGTTCGAATAAAATGCCATTTAAAAGGTCGCTAGAGGGTTAAAATTATTCACACGAAAATTTCACCACGGGTATTCTTAGACAAAAACTTTATACAAAGAACGTAAAAGTCTACAGGAAATTGCAACAGCTTTTTTCGCGAGAGAGTTAATGGGTTCAAATTTTCTACAAAATTATTACTCGTGAAATTTTGCTATCTGTATGTATGTATGTACCCAAACTACTATTTTCCTACGATATGAGTTTTGACCCTTTTTGCTAATTATTTTAAAAGCACTCAGGCAAAATATTTTAAACTTAATATAGCCATAAAAAAATAAATTTGAACAGAGAATGCAAAAAATGCTGTTGCACTGTGTAAAGAGCAAGTGTATGTGCAAATATGTCTATGTATAAAATAGGTATGTACGCGGACATTTTTACATACATATTTACAAACTCAATCGAGCATGCTCGTATGTGTGTACAAACATGTGTGATTCTAACAAAAATGACGTATTTACCACGTACTTACATACATACATACATACATACATACATATGTGATTAAAAAGTGCTGTGGGTGGGTGCATGCATTGCCGGCGCAAGTGAAGTTGTACGAGATAAGATGCCTTAATTGCTTTTGCTTGCGAACCCAAATGAGTAAATAAGCTACAGTGGAGAGAAAAAAATTGTTGATGATTTGTAGTGATGGCCAAAAATTTCGTCTCCGATATTGATTTTCGATGATAAGTTGTCGTCGTCGTGGTGGTCGACATTCAGGATGGCTTAAGCGTGGGTTAGTTTTTGGGTGTAACAGAACAAGAGACACCGCGAACGAAGGTTATTTTTTACTTCTTAAAGAGAGAGTCCCTATAACCCAGGGTCGCCAAGATGCTGTCGGCTTACGCAATGTACGCTAAAAGGGCCTTTGTATGCGAGTTCTTTATAACAAAGGGTTCGACCATTGATGCTTTGAAATGGATCAAACTTTGTCTGACCTAAGCCGGACAGTGACAGAATATGCTCTGTAGTTACATCATCAGCCAACATTCCGACTATGTGGCCACACCTATTCGGTGTAAGTGTAATCACAATCGGTTGTGACCAGTCAGGTACCCAGAAAGTAGCTTGATGTCCTCATTTCTATTTTCTAAAATAATATCCTTTCTGTTGAAAGGGTAGCCGAAGAGCCTGACCTGTCTATAGCCCACCGCCACTTCCCCTCAGTACTTACTGCATTCGAGTGTACCCACTTGGTAATTATGGCTCTCCAAGAGGACCAACTGAAACCACAGAATGATCCAGGTGCCGAAAATGCAGGTAGCTTGGGTTTCATAGTGCTGTTTGAACGAGCCCGAATGGCTGCTTGCTTGGCTATCTGAAAAGATAATTAGAAAGGTGAGCTTTAAGCCCTTTTCAAGGTTTAATTTTACGCAGTTTAAAATTGAGACTATTTCAGCCGGACACACCGTGGCCATTTACCCATGTTAATTGCAAGTTCGGTGCTAGGTCTACAAATACCTGGAGGTGAGATGTCCCCCATCCTAGATCTGTGTACTAGTGTACGTACCTGAGATCAAGCGCAGGTAGCCAAATCTTAATTATCGGGGATTATCACTTGGAATTTTCTGCCAAAGCAGACCTCCTTAGTCATGGAATCAGAGATTCCGCATATTTCCAAAACTGGTATCTTCCCAAGAATACATGCATGAAACTTTTTTGTGATGTAGTCGAAGTTGCAGCTCCCTCGTGGGTGCTGTTTCCTGGATAAAAATATGGAGAGGAGTCAGTCATTGAATCGACTCTAGAGGCGCAGTTTAGTACGCTCTTATTGATCCAGTGGCGGATAGACATGCCAATCTTTGCAGTTAGTTAAGGCAAAGGGTGGCAGTTTTTTGCAGTGTCTTAACCCTTCTGCAATGAAGGGGTAAAAAATTACCCAATTTTCATGAAAAATGTCTGTAATTACAGACACAAAAAGAAAAACAATTTTTATTTTATTTTATTTTCTAGAAGGCGACATAATTTTTCATACATGCACAGTGTTTCTAGCTCATTTTGATCCAAATTATTATTTAGTGATTAAGGGCAACTTCGAATCGGTAAGCATACAGGGGTAAATTCCAAACACTGCAGACAAGTCTACCAATACTCCGAGGTATTTGACGTATGGCTTTGGCACGATCACACTCCTTCCACTTTTGAGACATCGTCAACAAATCTAACAAAGGGATACGTAGGATTCCACTGAACGTGATGTTGCACAGCTAAGGTCCAGGCACCGATCCCTTCGGTACTTCGGCCGTGAGTGCGTCATCTTAAGGGCCATTGTCAGTGAGTTCTCTGAGGCCGCGGTAACTGGAGTAGCTCTCCAGAATGGCTTGCAGGATTAAGGGAACTAATCTGGGGAAAAAAGTGCGTGAGGAAGTAATTCAAGCTACTGCAAAACATTTCCAAACTTCCTCACCACGGGATCTGTACCCCATTGTGAGTAAACGTGGCGCTCATCTTGCCAGTTCAACATCAAACCGTTGTAAATGAAGCAGCATACCCAGAGTCAGTTTTGGAGCCATCAGTGAAGATTCTGCAATGTGTGTGTTATAGAATCTCTTCAAAGGTAGTAAATAGTGGCATACTATCTTTTGGCATTGAAAAGAAACAAGTGGTTGGATCTCTGCCGCCAGGAATTTTTGCCTCTCCCCACTAAGTGCTATACCAACATCCATTTCTTTTTAGTCTGCAGGTGGCCTTTAGAACTTTCCCATCTATGAAGACGCAAAGTGACCGTAAGTGCAGCAGTGCATCCAGAGCAGCGCCAAATTTAAAGAATTCGACTAAAGAGGGATTTTTACAACTCAAGTGTGGTTAAGAGAGTTGAAATAGATATGTATTGGGAATACTGAAGCGGTGAAATTTTCTGCTGGGTTGCCTACTTTTCTACAGCCGTTAACAGCTTGTCAGCATTTTAAATATTAATTAAAATTTAAGCACTAAGAGCGAAATATATGCCTCTGTTACCTTATTGCTTTTTTGCCTTACTAATATTGTGCTATAATGGAGCTGCTGCTTTTTGCCACTTGATTGCAAAAGAATATGGCTACTGATTAATGTAAGAAGAAAAACAAAAAAAAAAAAATGTTTCTAGAGCCAAAAATTTGGAATTTCTTATATGTATATTTAAGTTGATTTTTGGAGCTCTACGGCCGGTTGAAACAAAAAAGAAAATAAAGTTTATTTTATTCGCCTACGCATTTCGGCATCTTTTCCGCCTTCATCAGGGGGTCTGTTTATTCCAAACAAAACATAAAAACACTATCAAAAATCAGCTTAAATCTATAATAAATTTTAATATTTATGATACAAAATACTTTAATCTTATCTATTTATGAATGTACATACCTACTTACAACTCCGCTTCTATAAAATTTTTATGTATTTATTTATTTTTAGTGCCAAAATTCTTTTAATTATAAGGCGGTACTTGACGCGCAGATTTCTACACGAAATCTCAAGTAGGGGTGGTAAAACTGTGTGCGATAGGAGAGACTTGGGATGATAGATATTCTGCATACCTTAAATAAAAATCTACTACATGCCATAAAATAAATACATACATACGAAAACACATATTTACTTACATATGTGTAGATGAATGACAGTATCAAAACGAAAAATAAGTCGAGTGAGTTATTTATAATACAGTTGGGAAATAACGGTGGCGCTGTCTATACATAATATACTATATAAATATTGTGCATACTAAATATGTACATAAACTTATGTATGTCTGATGATTAACCAAAATTGCTATTAGTTATGTATTGCAATTTCTTTAGTTGCAACACGCTTACAAATTTACTAACCCGAACTCCATTGTTCCGTAAATATGTTTTTTTGGGGTTTTTTTTTTGAAACTCCAACACGAAACCGCTGCCCGATTGTTTGAATACGACGTAATGTACAATTTAAAAAATTTATAAAAATTAATTATGATGAAAAACGCGACTTGCAGCTTGTTTAAAGGGCGCGCTGCTTGTTTTTATATCAAAATAAATTTTTTTTGTTAGGTTTTACAAAGTACTATTTTGTGCTGTATTCATATGCAAATTCATAAATACATATTAGGGTGGTACTCAAAAACAACATCTAAATGTTGTATTCGGCACCACTTTATTTTGTTCTGGGTAAAAAATAAAGACATCAACAAAAATTTGAAAAATTTACACAAATTTTTGGGGGTCGCTACTTGGGTTTGAAAACAATTATTTTTTTAAATCTCAAAAATTCTAAAAAAAAATTTGACTATAAAGTTAACATATTGTTGAAACTTATTCATATACATTCATAAACTCACAGAGTCAAATCTGGACAAAGCAAAAAAATTTGTCGCATTTTCGCGACTTTTTTTTTAATTTTTTCACTCCCATTTTTTTTAATTTTGAGATATTCGTGGACGTCATTATTTTGTACGTAGAAAAAAATAAAGTAAGGTGTGCCCCATGTTGTTCATATTTTTTTAAAGCACCAGCATAATACATATGTATCATCCACATGTTACACAAATTTCGCTCTTACACAGGGTGATCCAATTGAATCGGAAGTTGTTAAATCTTATAGATTATTACCTACTATTTTGCGACCTAGCTAACCCTTAAGGAGTTACTCGCACCTTGGCCTACTTAAGAAATTTAGCAATTCGGATGGTGTCATGTTCCAGACGACGGATGGAAACAATAACGCAGCGCAACAAGTTTCAAAAAATTGGAGCTGACGGGAATCGGACCAACACGCCCCCTGTTCACGCACGGCCAGAAGGCCAAGAGTGTACCATAGGTTATCAATGGCACCCCAGCCAATTCTTATCCGATGATCAAGTTTTAAGGGTACCTTTTCTAGCCAATTCGTCAGCCACGCATTTTTCGGCAAGGTAGCTGTGCCCCAGAACCCAAATGAGCTTAATACAGAAATATTCTCACGGAACTGAAAGAGAAAGCAGACGTTCCTCAACTACAAAAATTAGAGCACACCCCCAACGCACTTACGGCCTTGATAGCCGCGTGGCTATCAGAATAGATGCTCACTTCCCTAACTGACCTCGGACTGCTGAGTAATGAATCCATCACCTCTTTAATGGCAGGCTGACACTGCATCAGACCGGAAGCCTTAACTTAGTACTCCACAACCCTGCCTTCCAGTTTCGATCCATCTTTGAAGAAGTCCACTGTTTCTCCTCTCCAGAAACTCTGCCCGGCCCAATTCCCTCTTAGCGGAAAATGGGCAGAGAAGAAGCTCCTAGGAGCTCCATTTCGGTGCTGCAGTAATCCATGTGATCAGGGATGAAATCGTAGCCACCAGAATGCCAGAGAGTCAAGTAAATAAATTCTGATTGGCGCTAGCGTAGATTTCTCAAGTCAGTTCCACCAGAAAAAGGCTCCATAAAACATAATAGGCTTGACTACGGTCTCGTAGATCTGTTAAACAACTTTGGGCAAAACACCCCATCTCTTTTCAATAGCTTCCCTAAGACCCCAAAGGAGTCATGAAATTCTGTTTCCCGTCGTGTATTGTTATTATGGTTGCCTTGTTAGATCTGCGAATTTATAACCAGATTAGTTCTACTTACTTACAGACCTCCGCTTGAAATATGCTCACTGGTATATCTGGTAAAATTATTGCTATAATAAGGTCCACAAAAAGAAATCCTTCCACCTATTCCGATGGCCATTTTTCAAATACCTGTGGAAATAGGAGTTAAACATTGTATTGAAGTTTTGGAGCAGACAGCTCCAATTTCCTGCGAATCCACAGGTACATGACTTTATTATCCGCGCATGTCTGTACTACTTTTCTTTTCCAGTATGCGCATTCTTAGGCTGATTTCAGAATCGTTTCTTGGATAAACAGATTAGTCAAAGACAAATGGTAGATCATATATTGTTTGGGTGTGAGCCTATTGCCCTTGTCATCGCAACCCAACAACGCGGTTAGAGTTTAATACTTTCAAAGATGAAGCGTCGACGTACATTCGAACGACAAGGCCAAGCCCTGTATTTTAATTCGCTGCACCATGTCCCTGTCGTTGTAGAGCTCATACAGCTCATCATTTCATCGCCAGCGGTACTCGCCGTCGCCAACGCGTAAAGGTCCGTAAATCTTGTGCGCTTTAGCTTAGGTTAGGTTAATATAGCCGGCGCTGAGCCACGCATAGACCGGTAGGTCCTTGGAGTGCGCCTTAGGAGCATTAATCATCCACGAGTCAGAGGGTTGCTTTCGGAAGCTCTGAGTTCCACGTCATCGCCAAACATTCAATGGACTTTTTCTCAACCGTAAGGTTGTAAAATAATAGTGAGAGAGTTCCTCTCAGAGTGGTGGCTCTAGTTCAGAGTCTAGCTATGGACTTGACTGCCCTTATCTTCCCGAAAAGTGGGCGCGCTATGAAATAATACTTTTAAATTCTGGTAGTTGGGTATTAGGGTCGCTGATTACGAGCCTTCGGCTGCAAGCAATTCATTTGGATCACCTAACATTCACTAGGCATTACATTATACATATATATGTACACTTCCTCTCACAAACTTTTGATAATTAGAATCACCATAATTAACTTTCCTTTCTCTGTAATTCCTTTTCTTTCTGTATCTCTCTCTCTCTCACTCTCTCTCTCTCTTACAGGAGATACCAGTAATGCTGCTGCTACTAATGCCGCTGTTGACAAAGGAACACTAGGAAGTGTCACGCCCGCAAGCGCCGTCACAACGCCAACTGATGCACCAGATGGCACCGCAGAGAAACGCATCACTTTCACGCTAACAACCGATTCGTCACCCGAGGGTAGCCAAACACTGACACCGAAAAAATTCGACGTAATTACCGAAGAGGACATGCTGCATAGTGTTGTCGAACCATCGAAAAAGTCCGATTCAAATGAGGTGATACTCCGTCCGCCACGTTTCATCGATCGCCAAACACATTTGTTGAGTTCCACAGCTGGCATGAGTTCGCCACGCAAGCTCAAACGTAGCGCCACCAGCGTGCCACATTTCAATGTACGCAGCGCTGCCAGTGAGACCGACATCTTCTCCATAACCGGTTCGGGTTCGCGCATTAGTATGACACCCGAAGTGCCGTCCATATCATTTAGCAATTTGCCGAAAAACTACGAAGATACGCCAACTATTGAAAAGTATCGCGTTTCGCAGAGTCTCTACTCCATACAAACGGCAAATGCGGCACGCGTCAATCAGGCTGACTATTCGATGCCGCGTTATTTCCGACGCTCGGCGGCATTGACACAAAGCAATGAATTGCTATCTTCAGCACCATCCACATCTTCGATGAATTCGATGTCAACGTCCAATGAGGGCATGCATCATCATAAGGGCGAGAAGGGCAAGAGTAAGCGATTGCAAGCGTTGCGTGGTAATTTGCCGCCATTGCTGATACATTCAGTGTCATTTCGCAAGAACAAGGAGGAGGGTAAACAGCTCGATTAGGCGCGTGGGGAGGGGAGAGGCGGCCTAGTCAAGGACAGGAGGTTAATGGGTAAATTCCACAAGGATTGTGGGGCAGGAAAATAAGGAGAAGTGGAAATGGAAGGCTATGAGGAAGAGGTACTAGAAGCAGCAGGAGGAAGAGGGGAATGAGCTGGAGATGCAGTAGAACGAAGAGGAAGAGGAGAGCGTTATGCCATTTTGCATTGTACTTAAGTGAGCGCAAAGAAGAAATATAAAATATTAGAGGTTATTTTACAGTGAAGCTTCGTGTATTTAGTCCATTAAACATTTAAATTAAGTAAAAAAGTTTTGCAAGAAGAATGTTTACCTTGAAGCTATTACAAATTTTCATCTTGACGCTCGAAATTCAAATTGCATGAGAGGAAAAAACGCAGTTTATTATTGCATACTTTTAGGCGCTGCGAAGGGTCAAGAAAAAATATGAAAATTGGAAGTCAATTCGCATTTTCACCACCAACACTTCTATATGCTAAAAATATATTGTTAAATACAGTTGAATTTCGATAACTCGAGCCAACTTTATATACAACAAAAAATTAATTGGCACACCGCTAATACATTTTTGAAATCACTATAGTAATTCTAGTCATAGTCTTGTCACAGAATTCTATATAGCTCGCTCTCTAAATGGTGTTGCCAATAGATTTCCTTCCAGTTTGAGAAAATTTATGTTGCAAAAGTTTGAGTTTGTGTGGCTCTACTGTTGTTCATTAAGTCAGACTTGGAGATGGATATAGTCAAACTAAATGGTGGCGAAACTTTTTTTTTTTTGAATAGCATATCAGTAAAAATCTGAATGTATGCTTTTTTTTTAATTTCTTTAAAATAATTTAAAACTAAATAAAATTTACTCTACATATACATTCATACATGTTTGTATCTATTATATAAGTAAATCCTCCTTGCAATATTGTCGCCATAAAATATACTTTTGTTAAAAATAAATTGAGAAAAAAATGCATGAAAAAATATTTGTTATAGAATTCACCGTGCGTATTGTTCGATTTACCCAGTCTTCGCTGTAAGTCGAAACGCAAATAAAAATGTAAAGCTTTTCTTCAATATTCCCAGTTACTGTAGTCCATCTAAGCGAAGCTTCACTGTACTTAAAAAAAAAAAAGCAGCTCAAACTCAACAAAAATTTTAAAATGTAATGTAAACATTTATTTTCATATTTTTAAATATTCCAGTATTTGTTAAATGCAACTTTATATACATATGTACATATCTTAATTATAATTATTATTGTTATAACCAAATGAAGTATACGAAATATGCGATATTGTATTGTATCGAAAATTGAGCATAAGTGGATTCATTTCAATAAAGTATAGAATTGTAATGGAAATAAATTACAAATTTTAACGAGACTGTGTTTCTAAATTAAATTTTTTTTTTAAGAAATGACAAAGGTAAGTACACTGGATGTGGAACATAAACTGATATAAATAGTTTTTAATAGTCGACAACTGAGTTCTTTTATGCAACAAAGCCACTATTTAAATATGTTTTTTTTTTTTAAATTTTAGCAATTAATAAGATCGTAAATTTGTAAGCAAAGCTAGAATCGATTTCGGTATGCAGGAGATTTAATTTTCATTATTTCCTCTGAGAGTGCAACAACGTAGACTATAAAGCCTGATGTCAAGTTTCCTCCCACAAAATTGAAATGAAAAAAATGTGCGCCATTTAATAAACGATATGTGAAGTTGAACTTACGCCGAATTTCTACTAGGCATTGAAGTTACAAAACTTACGAAAAATTTTCCAAACTTTAAGCAAACGGCATGTGGAAACAGGCTTAATGCCACTTATTTTTTTATTTTATTGCTTTTATTGCCTTACTTGCCTTACTTTAATTATTTTATATTATTTAACTGCATTTGACTTAATTTAACATTATTTTAAGCTAATTAATTTTATATCTTGGCTTAATATTATTTTATTTAATTTAATTTTTTTATTTATTTTAGTTCCATGTTTCCATTATTTTATTTTTATTTGTTTTGTTTTATTAAATTTTGAGTATTATTTTATTTAGATTTATTTTCTTTCATTTCGTTTCACTTTATTTTGTTATTTTATATATTTTCCTTTTATTTTAATTAATTTCATTGGGATTTATTTTATTTTATTGTTTTATTTTTCATAATATTATCTCTCTATTTTTATTTGAATCTTATTTAGTGTTTTATTTTATTAATTCTTTTACGTTACTTAAACTATTTTAATTTATCTTATTTTAATATTTATTGTATTATATTTGTATTTATATTAAAACCATTTTATTCCACTTTATATTATTTTACACATTTCCATTAATTTGTTTGCTTCATTTACTATTTTTATTATTTGATTTCGTTTAATGAATTAAAATTTTTTATTAGATTATTTTACATTGTTTTTTATTTATTTAATTTATTTTATTTTACTTTATTGTATTCCATTTCATTTAAGTTTATGTATTTTAGTTTCTAATTTATCCGATTTTTTTGATTTTATTTTATTTTATTAAATTTTATTTTAGTATTTAGTTTTAAGTTATTTAGTTTAACCTTACTTTTTCGCATTTGATTTATTGTATTCAACCTGAATTTATTTTTCAGTTGTATGCATTTCATTTTAGTTTACAGATTTAATTCAATATTTTACTTTATTTTATGTTTTTATTTATTCATTTTGTTGAATTTATTTTAGTTGTATGTTCTAAATTATTTTACTTTATGTTATTTTTATTTAATTTGATTTCCTTTATTGTAGCTATCCAATTTCATTTAATTGAATGTAATTTTATTCTTTACTCTATATATTTATTTAAATTTTTTATTTTGTTGTATTTTTCTTTATTTTATAGGATTTTATTTTATTTTTTTCGGTTCATTTAGATTAATTTCCCTAACTAATTCAAATTAAATATATTCCCCTAATGTGATTTGAAAATTCCCAATACAACCAACCAAAAACAACGCCGTTCAAATTTCTACACTCATCGGCCACACACTTTTTCGTTACATCTCCTTCACAAACGCACAAACGCATAGCTGGGAGAGCGCAAAAGCACAGTATTAAGTTCATTGTCCGGTGGTGTGGCAGAGCTTGTGTTTATGTGTCGTCGCGTGTTAGAAATTGTGTGAAAATTAGTTATAAAATGTGAAAAAATTAAGTATTAAAGTGTTCCAACAAAATTGTGTATAGAATTTTAACGATTGCAAGTGTTTTTCACACATAAATCGGTTATTTAAATAGCAAACATTTTTACCATTTGCTCCATTCATTTTGTTTTCATGTTTCGTGGAAGCGCCGCATCGCTGATGTGTTTGCTTTGCGCACAGTCGCTGCCGTCGTCGCCACTTCCAATTGGGGGAAATGTCTGTATTCTCCCACTCGCCCTATTCGTAAACAAGCCGAGAGCAGTGAGTGTGTTGTCGGTGATTTTGGAAGCAATACAAATTTGTGTAATTGTGTGTTAATGGATGAAAACATACATATTTAATTTTATATAAAAAATTTGAGGAAAATGAATAATGAAATGAGGAAAATGAGTTGAATAAATTGATATGAGAGTGTGCACATATACATACATACAAAGATGTCAATGTGACTTTAATAGTGAGCTAGTAATCAGTTGATAAACAAATCGAATGTAGTCATAAAAAGTCTGCTGGAACGAGTGTTGCCATATGCGTCGAGTGAGAATTGGTAGTGCTGCCGTGCTGCAACTTTTACGCAAAGTGAGTTCTTAGTGGCTTAAAATAATTTTCTGCTTTGTAGATAGTCGAATTTTGCATGCAGTAGAAATTTTAAATTATGTAAACATACATACATATGTACATACATACATGAAAGTAAGCATCATATCTTGAAGTGCGGCTTTTACCACTTATTTAACTTATTTACATTTTTCTGAACATAAATATGCCAACAGCAAGTTTCGTGAAATCTTTTTAATTGAAAATTTAGTTTTCATTCGGCTTTTCACTAAGTTCTACCTGTTTAACCAGTTTCCAAATTAAACATATAAACAAAAAAATAATAATTTTTATTTTCAAACCAAATAATAAAAACGTTCAAAAATTAAAGAAAATTTCATTATTTATCGAAGTATTGATTTTTATGGAAAAAGCGCCGCAGGCGAAAATTTGTAATAAAAAATCGAAGTATTGATTTTTATGGAAAAAGCGCTGCAGGCGAAAATTTTTAATAAAAAATCGAGCGGTTTTTTATAAAAAATTTTCGTTATTTATCGAAGTACTGATTTTTATGGAAAAAGCGGCGCAGGCGAAAATTTTTAATAAAAAATCACGCGATTTTTTATTAAAAATTTTCATTATTTATCAAATTAACGATGTACGTTTTCTACATTTGTGTACTTTGAACTACAATAACACCAGTAAATATTATTTCCACCCGAAAAAAATAATACCGTTATGATCAGGAGTAAGACCCCTATCGATCCTGATATTATTATTTTTAATAAGAGCAATATATGTACGTATTGTACACTTATACTTCCTAATTATACGCACTTATTTGTGCATTTTTTTAACGTATGGTTGCATACATTTTGTGTTACTGTCAGCCATTGTTATTTCTGCTTGTTTGTGAAATGTGCAAACGTTTGTGAAGACATTTATAAACGCGTTTTACATAATTAATTAATTAAGAATTGTATATTAAAGTGGAAATGCAACTATTTTGCCGAAGTGTGCACATAAATAAAGTGTTTATTGTGTGAAATAGCGCCGAGAGGTTAGTTCAATTTACAAACTTTAACAACAAATAACTTAAAAACTAGAAGCCTGCTGCGGCTAAAAGTATATATATTTGCAATCAGGAGAACTCCCTCTATCGTTCCATAGCTACCTTAATGCGGAACTCCGGGGATGCCAAACTAAAATGCAGCCCATTTCTTTCTCGCAAATGATGGTAAGTAAAAATAAAATTTTGATTGAAATTAAATAAGAATAAGTAATTTTTTTTTTAATAATATTAAAATAAGTACATTTTAGCCGGCACGACTACACACTTATTGTTAAACACGATACCTGTGCGTAGTTTTTACTTCTTCTCATGTATTTTATAATGCGTACCTTTGTATGTATGCAGGTTGTTAATTGCCAAAAAAAAAACAAAGACCTAGTGGTCTAAAAACTAAAATTTCCAGATCTACATATGTATGCACATTATTGATTTTTTTGCAAATATCAAATTTTACATGAAATAGCCAATCTTGCTTTTTCGCTGCTGTCGGAAGAGTTCCCGCACCAAATGAGTTGAAATTTGGTCCCTATTTTTTTCTTTCTTTTTAGTTTAATTAAAATATTTCTCCGAAGTTTTAAACAAATGAGACTCACGAGGCGTATTAAAAGCTATTTACGGAAAATAATAAAACAATACTTTTAACTTAGAAGCATATAAATATTTTGTCGTTTACAATAATTCTTGTAATATACGTTTATTGTTTGTATCACACAAATTCATTATAATTTCAGACAAAAAGAAATAAAGCTGTGCAGAAAAATTACAAAGTCTGGGGCAAAAATTTTACTAGTTTTGAAAACAGAAAATATACATTGAGAGCCATACCAAATATATAGAAGACTCGTTATGTAAATTAAACTAAACAAAATCCCCGAGCAAAAAATTATTATTGGCAGATTTATTGGATTAGCAGCTTCAAGTCAAGCAAGTCAAAATAAATGGAAGATATAAAACCGTCTCAAAAGAATTATTCGATTTGTGGAATAAGCTCAAAGTTCCGAAAATAGCGATTCGAACTTATCAAAAGATTTTAAAAAGACCTAAGGCTTATAGTTTTTGAACAGCAGTTTTGATATAACCAATAAAATTTTAGAATGTTAGCCCGAAACAAGTAGCAATGAAGATGTAATGCGTGACTCTGATTCAGTTCCAATATTCGATTACGATCAAGATGACAACGTTGAGTATTTGAAAATGAACAGGAAAAGTCTTTGACAGACGAAAACGCGCTGGAAGACAAAGATTATAATTCTCCTGAAATGCTAAAAATTTCTGTAAAGGCAGCTCCATCATTGGTTAAAAATTTAAATGTGAGCACTTCAAAAGCATCTAAAATCTGCAAACAATTGGCTAAGTCAAGCGTTAACATTTTAACGCCATCACAAACAGGTATTTACAGAGCGGTAATAAAATCTGCTGAGAAAATAGAAGTCGTATTTATACAAAAAAAAAAAAAACATTGAAAAATGTACACTGCTGCCTTCATTTTGATGGAAAGATAATTGATGGTAAAGAAATACAGCTAATCGTATTGAAAAATGAAACAAAAGAAGTTAAGAAGGAAGTTCTTGAAAATGGTAAAGTTTTAAATATATTCAATGGCATAAAGGAAACTCGACACTCGTTTAATTGAGCAACTACAGAAATTTGCATTTTTATTATTTATTTTAGTTTTTAATGATATTTATATAGTATTTTTAATTTTAAAAAAATGTAAGGAACAAAAGCAATTTATATGTACTGTATGCTATTGTATATAAGTATGCATACTTGCACCCAACTTTTTAAATACAAATTTTATAAAAAGGAACAAAACTTAAGGGGGATAGCACATATTTTTAACCAATTATGCGGGGAAACCAATTAAGCGGGTTTAATTATGCGGGAAAATTTATATGTATTTTTTATGCAATATTTTTTTGATCGACAAGGTTATTCAAATAAGAGAGGAAATCAATTAACCGGGGGTCAATTAAGTAGGGCATGGTGTATCGTTTTTTGTTTCTATAAAAGCAAAGTTGTCTTTTAATTTCTGTTAAACAAAATTTTCTTTTTGTTTTGCCTCATAAACTTCCTAAAATCCTGCCAAGAAATATCTAAAACTATATAAAATAATTATTATTTTTCATTAATTTATTTAAATTACTTCAAATGAATTTGAATTAATGCGTTTAAAAAATCCAACAAATAAAACAAATTGGGCGAACAATCTGGTAGCCCACATTTCAGCGGCAACGCTATTGTCTACTCTTACTGGAAATGTGTGCCGGGTGGCAATGCGCTTTACTGCAGCAAGAGAATAAAGAAAATGAATAACTTAAGAAACAAACTCAAAATTAGTTAGCACGCCTAGAAATATGTTATAGTGTGCTGGACATAATTTTAAAGGCATTAATAAAATATTTTATTGAAAAAAAAAAAAACAAAACACACAAGCACAATGGGAAGCAAGGTTTCCTTGCCTTCCACTCTTTTACTGCATCTTTCTGCTGCCCATTAACCCGCTACGTTACTGCTAAAGCGCAACTCTTGTATACGCTCTCACTGCAAACATGCGCTCCTCAAATTCTTGCCTACTCCACAGATGTTGTGCTGTTCCGATTGGAGTGAACGTTCCGCTTTGCTGCGCATGAATGTTAAAATTCGTAGTATTTATGCCGCAGCACAACTGCTTGCAACCCTGAACGGGCGCTGTTTGTTGGCTGCACAAAGCCGTTCGCTGTGACAGCGACTTTGTTTCTGTTTTGCCGTCTGTTGGGGAGGTGGTCCGCGCGCGTTTGTAACTCGCATTAAATGAAAAGAAATAAAATAAGAAATATCAGTGAAAATTGTGATTTGTGAATAAATAATCAAAAATACATACATTGCAGTGAAGAAGTGCTTTGAATTGTATTAAAATAAGTACACAGTGGTAAGCGTCGGCGTTGCATGCACCAATTTCCAAGCGGCATTGATTTGATTGAAAAACCGAAAACGAAAACGAAAAAAAAACGCAATGCGAGTGGGGCGTGCTTGCTAGCTGATAAAAAAAAACGGGTGTATTATTTTTAGATCCACTGCGAGCGGTGTATTGACAAGCTTGTATAGAAGAAAAAGCATATACATAGAGTGTAATAAATAAACGGAGCCAATTAAATAATTAAATCTCACGCTGACACCAGCGCCAGCGACCGCGGCCTATCAACGCTTTAATGAATTGTGACAAAGTGCGAAAGAATTGTTTATGGAAAAAAATTAAAACAAAAAAACTGAAAAACAGAGTATAAGTGCTTGTGCAGTGAATTTGTCCAACTCGCACAACTAAAAGGAGCCAAAAAAAAAAAACAAAAAATAAAGCTACGCGTATGCTGGCTATTCACTACTCTGTGCCATGGCACGGTAGTTTGACTAATTGCTTTTACATAGTAAATGTGTCTACTAGCGCAGTCTTATCGGGAAAAAAGTGCAAGAATTTTCCATTTTGCTTAGGCTTTTCAATACCTAGCACGGCTATGAGCCGTAGTTTTCCTACTCCAAAACGGTACGCCAGCAGCAGCCGCTTGCGAATTTCAATGTGATGCTAAAATTTTCCCATTGATTTTTCCTTTCGTTACTTTAGCCGGGGGAATGGGATAAGCGCCTTGTGGCTGCTCCCACCACCCAATTGTTGTTGTCGTCGTCTCCTGATTTTCCATTCCTGTTTCTGTCAGAGCAGGGATGATAATTTGGATTTACGCTTTAGCACTCAATGTGCTAGTGTGTGTGTGGTGCCTGAAGAGGAAATGCCCAAAATGAAATGGAGTAAGAAAAAATATGCTACAGGCATCCACACGTAGACACACTTATGTATATGTACATATGTATGTACATATGTATGTATGTACAAATGGATGCACTATAGTTGGGTGGGGAAAAAGATAGTTGGGGACAGTTTTCATTTATTGTTGATGGGAAGTGTTGGTGCAAATGCAGGGCTTTTTGTGTGTCGGCTGTGTTTGGGAATCCCACAAGCAGAAGAAGCATGAACAAAAAAAAAAAAAACACAGAATAGTTACTGGAATAAGTTTGCATTTCTTATATGCATTTGCAACAACAGTTAAAGCCGCAATGACGCTTATACCTAGTTTGTTTTCTAAATGTCCATAAGCAGCATCAACTATTATTAATTTTTCGACAAACGCGTTTAGTTGAAATTTAAAGCTACTTCATGAGAAAAAGTTAATTTGGTAAACAAATTTTAATTATTACACTTTGGTGCTAAAAAATATCTGACATTTAAAAGGTGGCCATTTCGTCGATAGCTGTCGATAAAACCGACTTGAAGTAGCAAGTAATTCATACATCAAAACAGCTGCGATTTTCAGTATTTTTATGATAGTTTTATTAAATATTTTATTATTACGAGTTCATGCAAAACCATCGCCCAATTTACCTTCGCTCGAGTCTGCAAACAGAAAAAAAAAAACGGAAACCAGAAAATCCCAAAGCCACCAAAAAGCCATCAAAAATTTTCTCACTAGGTACCTCCCATGCAGCGTTTTTCCCATGTTCCAGAGCGAATTTTTCGGGTGCGGGCACTGTCGGCTACAATCGGTTAGTACGTTCCGAAACTACCCAACAATAATAAAACCAAATAGCGGCAACGGCAACGAACCATGCACAGATGTACATATGTATGTATGTACTTAGCATATAAATATGTACACATATATGTATGTACATATATACATTAGACCGTACCACCTTACAATCAAAAAAAAAAAAGTTCGCCGTACGCCTTTAAACCTAAAATTTTTTTGGCAAGCTAATTTGGAATTTATTTTTTGGGCCGTACCTAGGGTCCTTTTTTACATTACTCGGTGACACCTTCTTCCTCTTCTTCTTCTTCTTTATTAGCGCTTTAACCGCCTAAGCGATTTTTTCTAAAAAATAAAAAAACCGCCTAAAGATGTTAAAAAAAAAAACAGTTGGAACCGGTTTAGAAAAACCAAGTAAGTTTTAGTACGCGGGTTTTGAAGTTAATGAACTTTGAAACAAAAAATTTTCCCCTCAAGACAAGAATATCGTTAGATCGCAGCTTAAAATCCGACTGTAGTACACATATACCGAATATATGAAGAAAAATGTAAAAAGGCGGCTCTTGGCTCAACCAAAATAAACCTCGAAATTGCCTTAGAATAGAAATATATATGTATATACTTCCTTAGACAAAAGTTTAATGCTTTACGGCGAGCTGTAATTTACTGACATTAGGGTGGTACGTTAGGCTGGTAGAAACTGTGATACTAGCATGGGGTACTTAAGGTCAATGAACTTTGGAAGAAAAAAAATTTATCCTCGAGACATGAACATCGATGTACGAAACTTTAAGATCCGATTCTATATGCCGAAGATATCTAGCACGAAAAATGTAAAAAAACTTGTGTTCGACAAAAAAAAAATAATATGGAAATTCCCTTGCAAAAATACTGTAGACTCCGGGGGGGTATACAGCAAACTTTTTTTTTTCTGGTACGTTCTAATGTACACACATACATACATAGGCATGCATTTACATACATAGCCATACATCTACTTCTGTGCTTTTTGTTGTTGCATTGCCCTCATTCTCTACATCCTCGCCCATCCAGTCGATGGATGTTGTACATTCCTTTGAGTTTGTAGACGAAATGTATGTAAATATGTATGTATGTATGTGCGTTATGTTAGTACATTTTTCGTTTTAATACCCGCATTGTCGATTCGCTAGTTCGTATTGTCTGTTTACATAAGCGCTGAAACTGAAAATCCAAAAACACACTTCCATACACTCACATGAAAAGGCAATTCTCAAACATACGCACATCCAAACACACATACATACATACATTTCAATATACACAACTGTCAAAATATCCTTGCTATTGCAACTCAGCAAACGACAGCAATGTCAGTGTT
This sequence comes from Rhagoletis pomonella, assembly GCF_013731165.1. Taxonomy (NCBI): domain Eukaryota; kingdom Metazoa; phylum Arthropoda; class Insecta; order Diptera; family Tephritidae; genus Rhagoletis; species Rhagoletis pomonella. Next base: position 83,136,520 of record NW_023458557.1, read on the forward strand.
TTGATTCGTTTAGCGCTCTCAGCAGCGGCTGCTTTCTTTTTCCCGCTCTCTGCATATATATCCTTGTGCTCTCTCTCTCTGTGTTTCACAGTTTTCCAATTGCGTTCCATTCCTCATTCTTGTTATCGTTTTGTTTTTTTTCACTTCAAGTACTTTCTCCTTGTTCGCTCATTCATCTGCCTCATTACACCTCTTTTTCTTGCTTAGCCTTTCTTTTACTTTTGTCTGGATTTTCCTACATTTTCTGTGCAATTTGCCCTATACTCGACCGTTTCATGCGCTTTCAAGCGCTTTTGTTGTTATTAGGTGCCATTTCAATAATGAATTTACGTTTACGTATGTGGTTCAGTGTTGTAGTGAAAAGTATTTGGATTTTGTGGTGTGGATTTTCCAACAAGATTATTTCACTCTAAGTTTGGTAGGCAGCTTTCGAAAAAGGATGAATATAAAAGCAGTCCAGTAGCAATCATATAATCGTTTTTCTCATACGACTTACTAGACGACTAGACTTTGAAATGTTGTAAAAACGAATTCTAATGTCTGTGAGGGTTTATTGTTCAAACTATCGATATCTGAAGTACCTCAGATTCTCCGTGCATTTAGATAATCTACAACTTAATTTAAACTAATCGGTTAAACAATCTTTCGCCGCTGTCGTCTACTCATTACATGGAACCTTCTGGTATGCTTCGAAAATGTGATGCACTCCATAAGGCGAAAGTAGAAATGTCATAAAGAAAGCTCTTAATCAGCATGAAAATTGACCAAAGCGATTCTGTGGAAGCAGGCTGCAGCGGCAGTCCTTGGACCTGTCTACTTAATTTCTCGCTTTAGAAGGAATGTTTCTGGTTGTTATCTCACCCCATTTTACAGCAGGATCAGCCCTTGAGTCGCGGTTATCTTTATTTTACATAGTTTTATAAGCCTTCTTTGACTTCACAAGGCATTAATATTATCTATACGAGTTGAAGTTCAGCTTGTGACGATATTTGCCGTCATTGGATCATCACCAGATCAACAGTTTTCTTAATCTTGATACGCTAGTGTTCTGGTATCTCTAGTCCGTCTAAGAGAAGAGTCAGTCTGTCTAAGAAAACAATCAACACAGTTTAAATGGGGCAGCTTGTGTTTAAGGTGAAGAGGTTCTTATTTTTACGTAAAATTATAGCAGTTTTAAAGGGAAATGGCATTACATCTCGAAACAGAACTTGCAGAAAAAGTGCAGTGCTGATTTGAAGAAAAAAGTACAGTGCTGACGATGCAAAGAAGATTTTTTTTGATGGGAAGAAGCGGTTAGCAGTGGATCGAGTAGAAGTGATTTTGTCATGATCGCGTGTGCTTAAGTAACCCATTAGTCAGTTTACAACAAACACTGAAAAGAAGGAGGCCATGGGCCTCGGTCCAAATTGATCCAATCCTCAGCTTTACAAAGAGATACAGGATCACATTTTCCAGTCATGAAGATTGGAGCAGAAATCCAACATGGCTGCAAGACGATTCACCAAAATGCTGAGTAGAAGAAACCTAAATAAGCTATGTGGAGCACTAATAGGCTAGTATGCAAGTAACAAACACCTGTTTATGCTTGGGCTTTGTAGTACAGGCATTTGCAAATTTTGTGTTGAAGGAATCCAATGAAACATCTTATTACCACCTGTCCAATACTAGTCAATCGTAGAACCAGATCTCTAAAGGACTACATGCTTAGCGAAGTCAACCCAAGCAGATTTCGCATTAGGGGCTTATACAAATTTTGAGCATATTAAACAGCTAAAGTTGAAATAGGGGGCGAAGTAGATCAAATCTGATAACGGTGAAAGGGGCGCGGTGAAAGGGGTGTAAAAATACTTCTCCAGTCGTTCATTCCAGAACATACTTAAATTATGGAGGGAACACTTTTCCACCCTACTGAATGGTAACAGCTCTGAAAGCTGTGGACAAGATGAACCTGACCCCCCGGTCGATGATGACGGAGTCGTTGTTCCACCACCTGACTATGACTCTTATGCAGAGTATGGTCAGATGAACGCATGCCCTACGACCCCGTAATTCGCGCCAACTACAGCGCGATCAGCTTTCTAAGCATAGGTTACAAGGTCTTATCGAGCGTATTGTGTGAAAGACTAAAGAACACCGTCAATGAACTGACTGGGCCTTATCAGTGTGGCTTTAGACCTCGAAAATCCACCATAGCCCAGCTGTTCACAATACGACAAATCTAAAAAAAACCCGAGTGAAAAGGATCGACACTCACCACCTATTTGTTGCCTTCAAAGCCGCTTTCAATAGCACTAAAAGGAGTTGCCTATACGCGAAACTGATACGGCTGTGTAAAATGACGTTGAGCAATACCACCAGCTCTGTCAGAATTGGGAAAAACCTCTCCGAGCCGATTTCTTTAATCTGATGTTGGAAAAGAAAATAACAGCTTCAGAACTGAACCGCTCAGGAACAATTTTTTACAAAAGCGTACAACTGCTGGCGTACGCCGATGACATCGACATCATCGGTAATAAGAAATGCGAAGTGTGTTATTCATTTTCCGAGTTGGATAAGGAAGCAAAGCGAATGGGTCTGGCGGGCAGCGAGGACAAGACGAAGTATCTGGTGTCATCAAAGAAACAGTCAGCGTATTCGCGCCATGGCACCTACATCACTGTTGACAGTTATAATTTCGAGAAAGTAGAGAATTTCGTTTACTTGGGAACCAGCAATAACAACGATAATAATGTCAGCATGGAAATCCAACGCAGAATCACTCTTGTCAACAAGTGCTACTTTGGACTGAGTAGGCAATTCAGAAGTAAAGTCCTCTCTCGTCGTACGAAAACCACACTTTATAACTCACTTATCATGCCCATGTTGGTGTGTGGCGCCGAAGCTTGGAGGCGGTTCTTGTAGTATTCGAGAGAAAGATTTTGCTGGAGATTTAAGGGCCTTAATGCGTTGGCGATGGCGAGTACCACATACGATGGAATGATAAGCTGTATGAGCTTTACAACGACATGGACATAGTACAGCGAATTAAAATACAGCGGCTCCGCTGTCTTGGCCATGCCGTTGGAATGGACTTCGACGCTCCAGCTCTGAAAGTCTTCAACTCGGAACCCGCTGGTGGTAACAAGGGAAGAGGGAGGCCCCCATTGCGTCATTGGAAAGACCAAGTGGAGAAGGACTTGGCTTCACTTGGCATTTACAATTGGTGTCAGTTGGCACAGAAGAGAAACGACTGGCGAATCGTTTAGGCGGTTACGGCGCCAAGTAAGAAGAATAAGAAGCCGTTCATTCCAAACGCAATCGCCCTTTCAATTCTACATACATATGTATCGATTAACAAGACGGTTGAGTTTAATGACGTCTTCTAGTTCCTTTCTCCTGGTGTGATGTTAATATTCTTCAGCATCATTGCGGATGTCGTGTACAGTAGCAGTTTTTCGAGAGTCGAGTAGTATCGAAAATTTCATGAAATCGCCTAATATTTCGACTAGTCTAGGTAATAAAACGGGAAAGTTAGCAGCACCGTATAGTTTTGAACGAATTTCGTCGTCTACTTATTTTAGCATGACAATAGACACTGCCAATGTGTTGAGCCATGGCATTTAATCTGATTTACGACTTATACAATGACGCTCTCTGATAAGCCTAATCAGTTGGTAGGCCTGGAAACTTGTTTTTTTTCCTGCGAGATCGGACCAAAAAGCGACAAATTTAAGCAAGCGTATTGTGTTTAAGAGGGCATCTGAAGATTTGATTGTAACCTGCCCAACACAGTCGCTGCTTCGCTTCTATGTATCAATTAACACGTCCCTGGAGTATACCTTCTGCGATTTGGATCGATAAACCTCGTTTAAACTTCCATAATAGTTTTCTAGCTCCATTCTACTGACGTGTTAATTAGAATTTTATTAGCCTAATTGGCGTGGTGGCGTAGTCGGACCTAAAAGAGATGAATGTAGGCAAGCCTAGTGTGTTGAAAAGCGTAGCTGAAGAGATAGTTTATATCGTGCGGGATACCCTCACAGGCTGGATGCGTGTTTATCGGATAAGTCGGCGCCGAGTCTGGACAATTACACACATAGGTGCTTAATCTACTACAGTCGGTCCTAGGTTCTAAAATAACTAGGCTTTCACTCGACCAAAGGCTTTTGTTTTATCCTTCAAATAGCAACTAATCATATCCTGCGTGCTAGTTGCCAACACTGTTACCAACACTACGCCACTTGCGCGCTCTCCCACACTTACACGGCCCGCTCGTTTGCTCTCACTCAAGCGCTCTTTGGACTTTTTCTCTCGACGTTCCTTTTGCTGCATTTGTGTGCGTTTTCGATTTCGTTTCGCTGCATTTCATTTCCACAAAATTTCGCCCGCAGAATAGCAAATCAAATGAACCAGTCGAGTGTCGTACTTCCAGTCAAACCGAACGATAAACAGCTATGCAGCCAGACTGTGCGTGTTAGATATCCTTTTGCGCCTGAATATATACATACACACCCACAAACGTACTGCATACATCTGTGTGCAGGCAATGTGAAATGTACTTGTAAAAATTCAAGTTTTTCTTAAGACTATTGTATTTTGTGGTGTGCTAAATGTTACAAGAAAAGTAAAAAAGGATGTGAAAATAATTCGAAACAAATGAACCTACTCCGCTGCGCTCGCATTTCCTTGTGATAATAGAAAAAATGACTGTGGAAAAGCAAAGCAAAGGCGAATTGTAATAACAATAAGTCGAGCAAGTTAGGGATAAACAATTTTTTCTTACTATTTACTTACGTCTAACGTCGCTGCTGGATACACTTGTCCTTCCTTAGTGTTTTCTTTAGATTTGCTTTGTCAAGTGTTTGCTTTTATTGTGTGGCGTTGTCTGTCTGCGCGCCTATCAGTCAGCATGTTTACTATGTGTACAAAGTGAACGAAGCATAGGCATAAGAAAAAAATCGATAAAATCAGTAGATAAATCCAATTTGAAAAAAGTGTGTAGTAAAACAAAATCCAAAAAAAAAAAGAAGTGTGCATAGTGCATGATAAATGGAGCTAGAAGAAAAGTAGATTGAAGCACATAGCAAGTGAAAAATGCAAAGCTGGCGAAAAATCTCGCTTGTCACAGCCGCAATAAATGTGAAATATGCGTGAACAAACGCAGTGGCAGAGTGTTAACAGTGCGCGGTGTATGTGCAAAAGCAACGCAGACCCACTCCATGGCGTTTTTATTTTATTTTTTATTTTGTTTGTGCTCATAACTAATTTACTGTGGGGGGGGGCTTTGTTTTAGTGCGCCCGCAAGATCATATCCTTAGACATTAGGGTGGTGCGAAAACAAATTTCGATTTCCGTTTTCTGAGCGCGTAACATTTACGGTCGCTCCAAGCGGCTTAAAGTTTTGAATAATCTTTCAAATTATCATTGTTTTATATATACTTTCTTCTACAGAGATTTTGAGTATGCAGCTTTGTGCCTCATTGAATTGTAGTATAATAAAGTACAAGTTTCTAGTAGCTAAAAATCGCCTTGATTTTTGTCAATTTGTGTTTTTATTTTTTGCTGACAGCGCCGCGCAGACTTTTCCGTACAAAGTATGTTCAGCAAAAAAATTGCCAAAAATCAACGGAAACTTGAAACTTGCGCTTTATTATAGTAAAATTCAATGTGCAACAAAACTGCATTCACAAAATATTTCTAGAAAAAGTAGCATAACTTGAGGTTAAAAAAAATAACCATAATTCGAGTTATTTTTCGACACATCCAGGCTCTTGGACGACCTTAAATTTTATGCGTTCAAAAAACGATTTGGCACGTTTAAATGTGTTCATGTTATGCAACTTTTGCGCACTATTAGAATTTCGAAATCGAAATTTTTATGTTTTTTTCGCTCCACCCTATTAGACAACCTTATAGCATACGCAATGATCATTAAGTTTTCTATGTCTCTTTTTGCGCTTCCATTCTTCCACTATAGCTGAAACTGCGTGGAAAAACAAATTTTGAAAAAGAAAAATTTTCTAAAAGTAGTGAAAACGTGCAACATTGAAGAAAGTGTAAACATTGGTGTTCAAAAAAAAAAAAAAAACCGGAAACCCACAACAAAGAATTACTGCTGATAAGCAAAATAGTAACGAATTTCTCCTGCGAGGAGGAATAGAAAAAAAATAAAATTTTTCACACACTCGTCGTTCTTTTTGACTGCAACCGACAATGTGGTAGCGATAGTGGTTTAGTGCTAAAGTGTCGTCGTCCTTCCGGCTTCAACTACCACTTATACAACCGCTAAACTCCTCCATACACACACATTGTGCTGTTGTGTGTTGTTGGTCTTAACAAAAAACATAAAATATAAAGTTGAAAGTCTAATAAAGGATAACTACTGTATTCCGCTCATAAGCGGCGCAGTTAGTTTACATTCAGTTTGTCGTCGTTTCTGTTACTTCCCTCCACGAATCGTCGTCATTGTGCTGTGTTGTTGTTGTTGTTATTATCATTGTTTCGGTTCGTGGTATAAAGCGCGCTACATACGTTCGTTCGTTCGTTTGTTTGTTCACCATTTGTACATCATTTTTCGTCGTAAGCACAACGTTCGGCCCTGAACCAAGCCAGCCTAACGTTTCTCGTCGTACGTACATACCTACATACGTTTTTGCCGGTACTCAACTGTTTTGCAATCTAACGTTTTGTCTACATAGAACTTTTTGTCGGTTAACGCGCCTCCTGCTGCTTGCTTCCAAAAGCATTGGTGCTGTGCGCTCTACAACACTACACAAATATACTGTAGCAAAAACAAAAAGCACTTTTATTCAGTAGTTGCTGCTGCTGTTGTTGTGGAGAATTTGTCGTGTTATTCCTGTCGTTCGCTCTCGTACTCCCCAAACGGCAGGTGCTGTATTTATCCACTTCCTCAGTTCCCTACATGCGAGTAGTACTAAGCTAAAGGGCAACGCTAGACAGACAATCAGCCAGTCAGCCAGTCCAATGCATACACCCATTTACATACTCCACGCCATTTTGTCTGTCGCCGGAAAAACGGGGGAAAAAAGCTGCGCATGAAGCACGAAGCGCTACCGTTACTCGTACTACAACGGAAAAAGGATATAAATTTTGGTTATATTCCAAAATACGTTTTTAAGTACTTTCAACAACTCACACATAGCATTGCCAGTGTTACGTTTGCGACAGCAGCTGCTGGTGTGTGGAGTAGCGCTTGGTTGCTAGCCAGCTACCAATCGTTGGCGCACGAGCAGCCAGAAGAGGAGGTGGAGCAGCAGTTAGAGGACACGCCGTCGTTTTACGTGTTGGGTACAACTGGAGGCGACTACTTGAGCCACTACAGCTGCGACGCCAACGCTGCCGCTTGGCAATGGCCACAACGTAGTCAAAGTATAGGTGGTAGTCGTCGTCGTCGTCGTCGTTGTTGTTGTTGTCATCGTCGTCAGCAACATCTTCACCAACATTGTCGCAGCGCAACAGCAATTGATATTCCGCTCAGCGCTCAATACTGGCAACTTTTATTTTCTTTTTCGGTTTTACGAAATACAACATTTGCGTCTTTCTGAACATAGGAAATAAAAAAGGTAAGTCAGTTCCTTAAGTTGCCTTAACTGATTTTTCGCAATAGCCTTCGGATTCTTTTTATATTTGTATTCCTATATATTATTTTTAAACAAATCCTTGTTGACCACAAATACTTTAAGCACGTCCTTTTCGATCCCCACAGCAATGCGATTAAGGGCTTTGTGGCTCTGCTATACTATTCACTTTGTAAATGCTCGAAGAGTACATCATTTGGTGTACTTTTCGGTAGGACCGGACTCAGACTTTTTACTTTGACAAAAAGCGGAAATGCTTTTGGCGCTTGCGTGCATTGCTGTATAAGCTCAATGCTAAGAAAAAAATGTTGCTTCGATTCCTTATTTATTTACTTGATAGAGAGATTTTTTCACAACGATTTTTAAGCATCTGCAAAAGCCTTTATGCCTAAACCCCAATTACCGCTGTAAACGCCATTTTTATATGCTAGCTCTGGATCCTCTGATATCATCACTGGTTGGTATTTGTTTGAACGACTTGGGCTGGTCGATGAATTGGCTTGTATTATAAATAGAACATTTAGAAATCTCCCTTAGATTTTGTAAGAAGAATTTGCCTTGTGTCTCATATTTTTTACATGCCAAAGCTGGACATTCACAAAGATCATGTACGACTGTTTCGCCAACTTAGGCAGCTACGGCACCGTGGGTTAAACGGCAGGCTCATCCATGCGGCCAGTGAAACGCAAACGAGTGCAAATAACTTACCTGGCCGCAAATAAATGTTGACTTTGGACAGGCGCTGGTCAGATTTGCTTTCCTCCGTCTAGGGCCTGACAAAGAAAACTGCCGAGGCGCTAAACAACCTTGATTCTAGACAGCTTCCGTCTATTGAACTGTTGAATTACTAATTAGAATTCCCATATATGTAATACAAAATGTAAGATCGGGCCTTTTCTGTAATTCTAACGATCATCAGGAAATCATGACGGTATCAAGAAAACCGTTGTCAGAAAAACATTCCAACAACAGGATTGGTTACTGCATGTGGGATTTTGTATGATACAGCCAGTCCGGGCACTGCTACATAATATCTCAGTTAAGGAAATATTCCCAACACCAAAAGTGATCATCTCAAAGGGGAAACTATTATTCTGGCGCCAGTCCAGGCTCAAAGAAGATAAACTTGTTTCAGCCTAACCTATCCTGTGGCCGTCAAAACTACCCTTTTAATGTTGTCGCATGACTGCTACTGTAACGTCAACGTACTTGGGAAAATCCACCTAGCCCCTGAACTGGTTGCCCAAGTCAAGATATTGCGTGGTAGTGCCAGTCCAACCAATACGAGGGAGAAGCGTTGTTGAAAGAAACAGTTCATCGCCAGAAGAATAGTTTTTGTCCAGATTATATTTTGTGAAAACATTGTCAAAAAAACTATTATTATAAAACTTACTGTGCAATGAGAGAACTCAACTCTTCTCTCAGTACCCAGTAAGTTTTAAACTTTCTATCTCTTCATTCTCTGTTGTGTCATTACGTCTCACTGTGACCTATTTCGTTTAAGGCTCCTGATTGGCCTCTTTCGATGTGATCTGTATAGCTCTAAGCCTACAACCACCATCGTGAAACCTTGGGTTTTTATTCTTCATTCCATATTCTGCCCATCTAACTAGATGAACTATGTATGTAATGAAAAAAAAAAACATGGCAAACTCTTCGAGGTAATGCAATCACAGAGCTGTTTATAATGTATAACGTTTTTTATTCAAAGAAAGATGAAGTGGTTTGGAAACATCCCTGAAGTTGACAGGACAACGTTTTCCCAAAGAAAAAATTCCTATCGGATAATTTCCGTTAATTATTCGTAAATTAACCGCGAAAAGAATAATTTTGCCTCGGACAAATTTTAAAAAATATCGCGTGCTAAACCAAAACGTGGGACTAAAAATTTTGTCGCAGACATATTAAAAAAAAAAAAAATATCGCGTACTCTACCAACGTCCGTGCTTTTTGGAATAGAAAAGAACAACGCTGTGGACTCGCCCAGAATCGCTTAGGCGGTTACAGCGCCAATCAAGGCGAAGAAGAAGGACTCTCGGTCCTCGGTCGGAAGTTTTATTATTAGTTTCTATAATTGATAATACTTGGTACGGGTCGTATGACAACTTGATTCTGTTTTTTTGTTTTTTTTTTTTTTGAATTATAGACATGTTGAGTTATGGCCGGTTTATGACCCGCAAAGCTAGTTGCAGTGAGTTTGGAATGAGCTTGTGGGAAAAATCTATCTTTGAGACAAAATTTGGAATTGGTTGGTATTTAGTGATCGCTTTAATTGAAGTATTGTTAGGCGTCACGACAAGAATACCCTTTGTTCTAGGGTGTTGCTAGGCTCTCACATACATATGTACATACATAGATGATTGCAAGTCGATCATCCACATAAAAACGCCCAAGTAGCGATGAAAATTGATCTGCAGCGGAATTTTGACAATTTTCGTCGCCAAAATTTTCTAAACGAAAAGCAGGGGGCTTAAAAGTATTCAACATGGAAAAGGAACAGATGCAGTGTGTAATCAGCCAAAGCTAGACAATGCACGTGTCTTTTATTCTTTTGGAGCGATAGCGAATATTGGAATTCGACTGCTGGCCTCAGAATTGTTGTGTAATTTTTTTTGCCCAAATATTTCCATATATTCTTGCGACGGTCCAGGTTCCTTCAGAAAAAATTTGAACCGACTCGTATTTATCTTTAGAGTTGTAAAATACAACTCCACATCCTTCACTACTTCTGGTAAGATACTCAAATTTGCAGATTTTTTTATAGCGATCGCTCGAAAGCCTAGATCAGCCTCTCTTCGTTCGGTCCTTTTCATAAAAAGTTAACATCATCCCTTATTATTGTTCTAATGAGGTATGGTTAAATCAAATTACGTAAGTTTATTCTGCCCTAAAGCTTATCTTGCCTTCTACGTACAAACACTAAGAAGAGGGTGATGAGAAGGCAACATTTTTTGAAGAAACCAAATTCGCATTAGATATTATACAAGTATATTGCTCAGATGAAACCCTTGAGCTTATTTTTGGTTAAAAACAAATCTGTTTTTTTTTCTCTTTACCCATTTGCAGGAGAACCAATTTACCTGATCTGGGTTAGGTAAAATTAGGTGTACAGCTCTAACTAAAGAGTTTACTCCACAGAGCCCCATTTTCATGTGCAGCAGATAATTTCTTAACATTTTCCTCTATAAGCTTAAAATTTTCTGGTGAATCCCAGCAGATACTCACCTCACCACTACCTTCTTTAAGTGCCCAACGTTCGCAAGACTAAAGTTGAAACACTTCGGCCCGCACATCCTTCATAGCCCTAAGAAGCTCTGGGTCATTAAGATTAGCCGAATTTATAAATACATAATCGGCTCGAGACGTTTTATCGATCAAATAGAGAGGGTCGTTCAAGATCTGGTATCACAAGGGACGATCTCTTAATTGTCTAAGTGAGTTCCTTACTTCTGGGACTGCTATCTAAGCTAACTTAACCAGTAGACGCTATAATGATGTTTTCATTTAACGGTGTAAGTTTTCAAAGTAGTGCGAAATCTAAGAGATTTTCTGCGGAGTGCAGGCACTCGTACAGTAAGTGCTGGATGTATTCACTCTCATCGTTTCTCAGCTCCTACAGAAATCGCTATGCCGGGCTCTGAGCCTGACGGCCATGTAACCAATTGCGCAGTATGCTGTGACAAGCAGAACGTTCGATTTTGAGTGCCTTTGTAGAGTCTGATCTCACTCACAAGACACGGAAAGTTGACCAAGTGATCTGGAGAAAAATATATTTTTTTGCTGCGCGTCTTTTTGCTTAGCTCAGAAACCAGATACATTTGATGGCTAGTAGCCTTTCGCCTTGGATACGCCATCCTATTGTGTGGGCTATAACGGAATTAGCGAGACGGAGTTAACTGTCTATTAACTATCTGTTATATGTGAAATAAATGCGAATGGTTATAATAGGTGTAACGAACGGGAGATATAAAATCAACAGATCTGTACAATTTGTTACGTTCCGCCCCAGTCATTTTAATCCAGGCATATGCTGTAAATTAAGAACGTTTGAAAATCAACGTCTTCAGCACATTTTCATACACACTGTTTGAGAACTACATATTAATATTAGGTCGGTCAACAAAGACAAACTTATTTATATTTTTGCATACCTTGAGGCGAAAACTTGATGATTTGGCAACTCTACTGTCACTAATTACTTAATACATACTTCTCTACCACAAATTTTGATTTTTAAGTTGCATAAAAATTGATTCGATGCTCCTTTTTGGGCTTATCACATTCGAGAAAGTTAATCAACGCTTTCAAGTTGACAACTGAGTCTTTAGTCTACTACGTTTCAAAAGAAAAATATCTCTTCCAGCTTGCTGATTTGTTTGGACTGAAATCCAATTAAATTGCGATTCGGATTCAATTTTAAATTTATTATGCGAGATTTATACTTGGTCATAAATAGTGAGAATTTAAATGACCAACAGGCCAATATGCTGAATTAAATGAATTAAATGAAAAAATGTGTATGCAAATATTAGACATTAAAAATCATTACGTTAACAAATAGTCACATATAAAAAAATAAAAGAAAAGTAAAAAGTGAACGATTTCGTGTGAAGTTTAAACTCATCATAAGGCTGAATGACTATTTGTATGAACGTAATGCCACGTTATTTTTTAATGCGCAACATTATCATTAAAAATTTTGTCATTTAATGCCTAGTGAAAATCGGATATTAGGTACAGTGTTTGTTGTTCATTGTTCACTAGGAAAGCCACCCTAGCATTTCATACAAACCCTTTGAAAGTTACCATTTTCTTCTGTATTAAGACCTTAAACTCAATCACATTAAACGATTACCTTAAAATTACGGTTAGATTTTCACTTTGATAAGCAACATTTAAATTGATATTAGAAACTGTTATAAAATGTTGGTGAAAGGCTTGAGTTACATACCTACATACCTACATATGTACCTATTCAAGTTTCCTGTCTACAACATAAAAAAAGCCCACACAATGAATAGATAATTGAATTGAACTACAACAAAGCAACAAACATGCCTGTGAACAACTAAAACAATCTTCTAAAGGTAACAATTTTGTCTGTATTCGATTACTCCCATACAAATGCTTTGAAATCGAGAAGAAAAAATAAACACAAAGATTTTGTAGAGCAACGAATTCAGTTTGAATGGATGAATTCGATTTGAATGGAATGGAAAGAAATGTAGGAAATGAAGCTGACAACGCCAGCAAGCCGCAAGGCCACATACAAGCGGGTACACCAAACAGACAAAGGAGACGGGGGGAGGGCAAAAGCATAGAAACAAAATACTAAGTAAAAAAAAAAAAAAGATTCAAGCCAGATGATGGACGACCGAAAAATCAATCAGAGATTATTTGATTGTTTTCTTTTTTTGTTGTCATGTGTGCGTTTAGGTGTGTGTGAGTGCACTCTAGATTTGGTGCAGTTGGCCGATCAGCCAATGCTTCAATCTTAAGTGCCACTGCAGCAAAGGCCAGTCTATGCCGGATGATGTTGTTGAATGCATAGCATCTTCTTTAAAATGTTGCAGCGAATGTGTTATTTCTTATTTGTCTACAACAGTCGCCGCATTTGTTTACGTTCGCCTTCACAGACGATGTGCTCTCTTGGAGGTTCACTCTCATGCCTGCTAAGAGCATACACACGACATTGATACATTTGTTCCTTCACGAATGCCACCGCCTTTAAATTCACAAAAATTCGCATAATCTTTTCGACCGCCATGGAATCCACTTGAAATGACAACTAAGCTGGGAGGAGCGCTAAAATTATACTAACATTCTTATATGACTTGCAAAAAAAAAAACAAAAAACGAATAACAAAAACGAAAATCAACAACAAAATCGTGTAGCTCACACTCAATTGCTTATCAGCAATTAGTCGACGAGTAGAGTCACAAAATAACGCATACAACCTACATATGTACGTCTCTGGTCAATGTCCATTCAATTGGCTGGGCGAACGCGTCTGAATGTAAACAAAATTATAAAAAGAAGAAGTAGATTGTCGACTGCCACTCAATGCTGGAGCTGCTGTAGTATGCTCGTAAGGTATCTGTGAGATTTCTACCCAGTGTTGCCCGGTCTTCGGCATGAGAAAACGTCCCTCCTGCTATGAAAAAACGTCATTTCCTACCCAAAAACGTCTTATTTAAATGAATGTACAAAAAATTGTTCTTAATAAACTTTTATTGTATACAAAGGTACATATGTATGTACGTAAGGTATATTAAAATGTCATTTTGACAGAGAACATTTAAAATTCATTGTAAACTGGTTTGAGATCGTTAATATAAAAATCATTTTATACATACACTTGTCATCAGCTGATTAAGTCATCACTATTTTAATCGATTTTGTCTGTTTCTCTTTTGTTTATTTAATGTTTATTATTTTTCCATAAAAGCCAAGCTCATTATATAACAAACAAACTATAAATCCACATTTCAAACTTTGTGCAAAAATTATAAAAAATCTGCAGAGCTTCAGCTAGATTTTCAACTTTTTATTTAGATTTTTTAGAATTTTTTTGAGTATGCAGTTTGATAGCTCATAACATTTCCGTGTAATAATGTGCAAGTTTAAAGGGGCTAAATAATCGCGTTGATTTTTAATATATTTTTTTTCTTGTAGACATTTGGTAAGGCCTTCTTTGCGTTCATTACATTTTCAATGAAGCCTCAAAAAAGTCGCCTACTTTTTTCTGACTTTTTATGCTGCTACAGCTTTTTTGATGCTTTTGCGAGCGTGCGTGTTGCAAGAGATCAGCTCTTCCTGATTTGACTTTTAATGTGCAATTGCAAACATTACAATAAGCCTCGTAACCTCAAGTGTTTACAAAACCAGCCTTTGAACACGAGATGCTTAGTCCAAGAATAATAAAAAAAAAAATGCGCGTACGCTTGGTATGCATCATATTTAAGTCATTTGTGTCCAAAGAATAAATATCTTTTGAAGCAGCTGCTGCAAAACACAAACCTTGTAAAGATTTATTAAGAAAATAATTCAAAATCAGTTCTACTTACAAGATTTAGTAACAGAGAAAAATTACTGGGAGGTTAAAAAACGTATTTTTTTACACAAAAAACGTCCAAACGTCAACAGGATACAAAAAAACGTCCAAATGACGTTAAAAACGTCAACCTGGCAACGCTGTTTCTACCTAACAAACTACCAACGCGCTCGTATACTCAGCATTAGTTGTGCGAGCTGGAATTGTTGAGTGGGCAAATTAAGTAACAAAGGCAAAAGTGAATGAGCAGTAAACCGCAAATGAAAGCTGGTTTACAAAAAAAAAAAGGACACGATTTCCCACATAAGTACTTATACATGTACAATCATTCGTTTCTATATGTACATATGTATAATTTTGAAGTTACATTAGGATGGTCCTTAAAAGATCAATATCTAAATTTTGTATGTGGACACCCTTTTATTTTGTTCTTCGCACAAAATAAAGACATCCAAGAAGATTTCAAAAACTTAAAATAATTTTCTCGCTACCAGGGTTTGACAAAAATTTACACTTACAAAAAATCGAAAAAATGTTGACTTTGACCACCTACAACCTCTATATAAGAAAAAATTAAAACAAAAGGATAAAAATAAAAAATTTTAAAATTCAAAAAGAATAAGAAACTAAGCAAAACAATAAAAAAAAGAATTAAAGAAATAATAAAAAATAAAAAATAAAGAATAAAAGAGATAAAAAAAAATAAAAGAAAATAAAAAAACAAAAATTTTCTAACCACAAATTAAAATTTTGTTTATGCCCCAAAAGGTAAAAAAATCATAAAAAATATTCTACCTTAATTGCTTCATGTTCAGGACTTAGCGGATAGCTCAGCAAGTCTTGGTCCGCTCAACACAAGTGGTATGTCGCTTGAAGCGTATTATAATTGTCTTCACAACGAAGTAATCACTGTATTATCAGTTTATCAAAAACAAAATTTGAATGAAATTATATCACGAAAAACACAAAAAATATTAAGTATCATCTCAACCTGTCCATAGAAAAAGTAAAAAAAAAAAACTGCGTTTTGAGCTCAGTCAATGGTTTCTCAAGTTAAGTACAGTGAAAACTCGATACTCCGAAATAATGATTGCAGAGCCGATTCGAACTATCGAAAAATTCGGATTATCGGTTTGGTTCAGAACATGAAAGTTTACTAATAATAACACAATTTTTAGTAAAAAAATCCCACTTTTAATTTATGAGAGACTTATAAAATGGTGTCTTTAAGTTAATGCAACTATTTTCTAAAATAAAAAAAATTTATTTTTACTTTTTGTTGATCACTCCACATAACTGATCACAAAACTGATAAATATGCACACTGTCACTGAGTTGCGACTCTAACCGTTATATTTCGTTACGTTCCCGTTACAAATTTACTCAAAACATAAGCAAAGCATGCGATTCGGATTATAGATTTGGAATTTGGATTACTGTGAGAACAGCCGTTCGTATTACCTCGTATTCGGATTATCGAGTAGTCGAACCATCGATTTTCGACTGTAACAGTGGTTAACAGTGTTATTGAGAACTTATGAAAAATTTTCAAAATGCTGCGCTTATTCCGAAAAACACTTAAACAAATTACAGCCGTTGGAGCTTAATATTCCATTATGAATCCATTTGGCCATGACTATGCAATTATATGAATAGTTTTCAATAGTAGGTACATATGTATGTAGACCAAATTTATCAGAGAGTTTTTCAAACTATGGCAGCGACCCCTAAAACTCGTTTTAAAATTTTGTAATTTTCGTTAAAGTCCTAATTTTGTACATGGAAGAAAATAAGCAGATGGATGTTCCACAAAAAATTTAGTTTTAAATATGTTTTAAGGATCACCCTAATGTCAAGTTTTTTTTTTCGGCCACTCCCAGAACTGAAAAATACCGAAAATAAGGAGAGTCACAGTTTTTATTTCTTTTGAAATCGGTTAATATATATTGAATTTTGACGACGGACTTTTAAGGGTACCATATAATTTACAATGGGGAAAAACATATTTTCGTAGAATGGCTAGAAAATCGTTAAAAATATATTTAATTTGATCGAATGAAAATAGTTCCTTTCAGAAATCTTCAGAAAATAAAATTCTGATACATATTTAAGTAAAATATTTTATTAACAACATTTTCATAACCGATAATCTTATTTCTTAAAGGCGGCCTACACGATGCGTCTGACTCGCGAGTCATTTGCGTACGTGTTGACTCGCCTACGACTACATACAGTTGAATCATTGAGAGTCATTCCAGGAGTCATGTCGGTGTAACTAGTACATATTTATTTTCGCAACTACATACATCCAAACCGACTGAAGAGTCAGACGCTCTGTGTATGTCGCCTATTACACGCAAAAATACATTTTTTTGGGTTTGTAATAATACCACGCAAGTTAGAACAAAAAAATTTGGGAGAATTTTGAAATTTCAAAAAGTTGCTTTCCTTCCTGTGTATTTTTCGACCACCCTAATGCACATATATGTACATATCCTATATCTTATTTTATGTGTTCGTAACCACATCACGCAAGTTATGAAAAAATAGTTGGCGAAATTTTGAAACTCCAAAAAGTTGATTTTCATCCTAATGTACATACATATATATATTTTGCCATATTGTATTCCACTCATAAGTAATGGCAGCGACTGCTAGACAAAGTATTGCTTCCCGTTGTAAAAACTCTATAGGCTAGCAGTTAATAAGCGCTGTAGCCGTCTCCCGCCTTGAGAAACATTTCTTGGCCATATCAGATGTCGTCAGCGACAGTGTTACGATGGCGATTATTAGGCAGACAGACACTGGCCGCGGCGTACTGTTGGCAGTGTCGATGGCGGTGCCGGTGTCGGCGTCGGCGTCCACATAGTAAACAAAGGACAGACACAATCATTGTTGGTTGTGCCTTAAGTGGCTGCAGTTTTCATTAGATGCGCCCAACTAAACAAAAAAAAAAAAAAACTGTGCATACGCGTGTGGGTATAATCACATGTACAGTTAAGGGCATAGAAATGTGAACAGCACAGTAAGAACTATACACACAATTCTTAGACGGTTATAGGTCCTTCCATTGCATTAGTGTTCGCCCTTTATTTCCTTGTCTAAACGTGGTTGCTTTCATCTTGTTGGATTCTCGCACTAGAGCGTCGCCATCCATGCGTACAACAAGTCTAAGCCTGCGCAATCGTTGTCTTTTTTTATGGGCTTAAGTCAGCACAGGCCTATACTCTGATATCCGGGAAAGGATTTGTGCGGACATTCCTTTAGATGTCTTGAAACTATCCTCTTTTCCTTGCCAATCATCCCTAAACTCAACGGTGTGCTCCTTCTGAAATGTGAGGCGGTTTCTTAGGAATGCTGGATACTAATGGATTCTCTCTCTGTGTGGAAGCCTTAGCCACAGAAATCGTTATGCTGGGCTCCAAACTGGCGGCTAAGTGCAAAATTGACCAGACCGCAACAGATATTTAGTTGGGGGAGTAATCTAAGGAAAGAGATTACTTTTTTGTAGCTCGTCTTTTTGTCTCATTCAGAAATGCGATAAATTTGAGGACAACTAGCCTGTCGTCTTGGATGCGCCTTAAGAACGGTTGGAAAGCAATGCTATCAGCGAGTTTAGGCTTTTTTTCATTTTGAATCGGAATTCAGACTCAACTTAAATTCCTGCATAACTCTTGAAGAGAGAGGAGCATTTTCCAGGCTCTTTAGAGTTACTTAGCTGTCACTAAAGACCCACATTCGGTACTTGCGCCACCTTTCACCAATTATCCAGTTTGCTGCTTTAACCCTTTCGTTACGACTTTTTTAAGATGTAAGCACAAGCATAACTTTTGAATATTTGAATTGTAGTTATATCTTTATAACGATCGTCATTGATTCGTTGAGTTGGCACATAAATATGTATGCGTTCCAATTGAGTTTTATAGTGGCACATATTTGACCCATCCGCATTTTCGCACATGCACTAGAAAACTTCTGTACCAAAATAAAAAAATTTATTTTATATCTTATGTGCAAATTTCATAGTGGTCCGTCCTCGGGAATATAAAAAGGGTTGAGTATTGCATAGGTATCAGTTTGAAAAAGTTTTGTCATTTTATCTAAAACAAAAAAGAATATGTACGAAGTTACATTCCAAATGCCAGTCGCTTCAAGTTCTAGTTGGAGCCATCGGTATAGAAAGTATTTACTTAGCACTCAAAGAGGGTGCATGGATCTGTCCATTTTTCTCTTTCAGGAAGGTTAACGACGTAAGTACTTTATTTCGAAGCAGACGTAAGGCACCAGAAAAAAGCAGGTTGTTCTCGCAAACTTCTCTGTGTGCGAAAGTCCGATCGTCGTGCCACAATCTAAAACAATGCCCTCGAATCATCGCCTATAGTTCCCCCTGTGTGGGACGATGGCTTGCCATAGATCTATATATATTGCAAAAACGTTCACCGTTTTTATGCCGTACCTTCTCGGTAATTTCCGCGGTTATAAGGTTCATTTTGTGTCCATCTGAAACCACAAACTTCTCTCAATCCAGCAGTGTTCAATTTTCTCTATCTTTATCCCATTTCTGATTTTTAAGTCACCATTATTGTATTAGCTACGCGCTCGGCTTCTAATTCCGAATCCCAATTTTAACTAGTCTTAAGGTAAAATCGCTTCAAAATATGTCAACTCGCTTATTCTGAGTGCGTGATGCTTCTGAGTTTGTCCGTCCTTTTGTTCTATGCAGTTTCCGATATATCCCATTTATCGATATAATATTGACTACTCCTTGGAATTCTAGAAATAAATTCTCATCACAAAATTTTTGTCCAGAGCATCCTAAAAATATGAAACGTCTTCAGGGAAGCATTATACGTCCTTACAATATCCGATTTCTTATTAACACTCTTATGCTTTCGTGTTGCATATTTTTAGGCATGTTTGTTATTCATTTCTTCATTTTTGGTGATCCAAGTATACCTGTCATATCACACCGTCGGTTATGGTTATTGGATTTTTAACATCAACTTAACACCTTTTTTTTTATACCCCGTCCCTTACGTTTTCGAAATTTCTATATGTACCATTCAGACAGTTAATATTTTTTCTCTATTAGCGTTCATCTTCTTGCCGCCCACACGCCTACTTCACACACTCCCCTACTGTAATATGA
The DNA here is from genome assembly GCF_013731165.1 of Rhagoletis pomonella. NCBI lineage: Eukaryota > Metazoa > Arthropoda > Insecta > Diptera > Tephritidae > Rhagoletis > Rhagoletis pomonella. Next base: position 83,156,301 of record NW_023458557.1, read on the forward strand.
ATACCGCCGTACAGGAAAGCCATTTAAAATGCCAATTTATTCCATAGAGAAGCCCCGATTCTAACAAGCCTCCTAAACTATTGTTAAGATTATATTTCAAATGTTTAAGCTGCCTAAATAAACTAGACAAAGAAGACAGGACAGCAGTTGAAATAGAGAAGCATAAGACGACGTTGACGGCAGCGGCAAACAAAAGTATCGAAAAGTAGATGTAAGCAGCAGACAAGACAGACGTCCAAAGCATAAACTGTTACCAAGAAAGTTAAGCGGCGGACGAAAGCATAAAAATACACACCGAGTCGTAAAATGAGTGGCGGCAAGTGCAGGTATGTACATATTTGCATAGTTGGTTGGGCCTATTTGTCTGGCCACGCGCGCAGCACAGCGGCCGACTCCCCTCCTCCACTAATAGCATAGTTTTAGCTACGAATGCGGCTACTTTAATATTATTGCTTTTCATATGAAGCGGAATACACACTTGCCAAGCTTTTGGTTTTGGTTCTGACGCAAATCCCTTTTCACATTTTTACATAGCGTTGCATTGTATAGCGCCCAAATAACGTCGCATAGACTATAGTGGCTGCAGCGCCAGTCAGCAGGGGGGCCTTTGTTGTGATGACAACAGCACACTTTGGCCTCACTCTGCTGCATTTGAATTTTTACGCTAACTTCCTCTTTGAAGCGCTCCACGCTCCACTCACCCAGCACACCGCACCCTTTTGGCGCTGTGCCATAAACGTAGGCAGACAATTTGAATATTTTGCTGTTTTTCAGTTTTTGTTACTGTTACTCTTTTTCTTATTTATTTATTGCTTATTCTTATTTATTTTCTGGCTCTTTAGATATAATGTCTTTTGTTTCGGTTTGTAAAAAAAAAAAATCGAAAAAAATGGTTGCTCTTGTCTGCCCTTTTTGCTTGCTGGCACTGAATTTAGAGTTTTTTGCGTTCGAAAGAAAAAGGGTTGGTTTTGGCCTACGGATCTGGAGTTCAAACAAAATAATTTAATGCTTGGTCGCAAGTTTTTACAATGTGAAAGCCATAGTATATGTATTTATTTATGTATGTACATTAGACCGCACCAGAAAATAAGCTCGCTGTACATCTTCGAAACAACAGTATTTTTGCAAGGTAATTTCGAATTTTTTTTACTGTTTTGGCCGAACGTCCTTACCACCCCAGCGTACCACCCTAGTGTAAGTAAATTAAAGCTCCCCAAAAATCATTAAACATTTGCTATGGAAATAATTCGTTTCGAAGATAAATTTTACCTTTTTCTATCGTCGTTCGTAGGGTTCGCCGTCTTAAATTTTTCGACATATTTTCGGCTTTTACAGTCGTATCTTGAAGTATGATATATCGATGTTCTTGTCTCGAGTATACATATTTTTAAATCCAAGGTTTAGTGACCTCAAGTATCCCTTTCTAGTACTTACCCTGCAAATCGCAATTCTCATCACCCTAACGTACCGCCCTAATACCAGTAAATTAAAGCTTACCCAAAATCATTAAACTTTTGCTAGGGAAGTCTTTCGACTACTCCAATAAAACTATTTAAATTGTTTTTATTACCGAATGTAGGTTTTACCGAAAAATATAAAATATGCTTGGACAAAATTTTTTTCTCGAAATTTCCTTGCGAAATTGCTCAGGGGTGTACGGCGAACTTTTTTTGTTTGCTTTGGAAGGCAGTACTGTCTAATGTATGTACAGTTGTCCACAAAATAATAGGAGTGGGATATTTTAACCTGTTTTGGCTATTTGTCTTTAGTTTATTTAATGTTTCGTATTTTTTTGTAAAAGCCTAGCTGGTAATACAACAAACCCATATAAATTTACATTTTCAAGTTTGTACAAAAATTATAAAAATTCTGCAAATTTTCACCAAAATTTCAAACTATTTAACCAGAATCTTTAGAAAATATGTTGGTATGCAGTTTTGTAGCCCATTCAATTCTAGTCTGAAGAAGTGCAAGTTTCAAGCTGCTAAAAAATTCCGTTGATTTTTGAGAATTTTTTCGGTTGAAGGTGTTTCACGTTTTTTCCATACAAAGTATGTTCGACAATTTTCTTTTATATGGGGACAGTGCCAGCAAAAAAAATTGCCAAAAATCAACGGAATTTTTTAGCAGCTTGAAACTTGCATTTCTTCAGACTAGAATTGAATGGGCTATAAAACTGCATACCAGAATTTTCTCTGAAGATTCTGATTAAAAAGTTTGATATTTTGGTGAAAATTTACAGAATGTTAATAATTTTTGTACAAAGGTTGAAATCTGAATTTATTCGTTGTTTGTTGTATACCCAGCTTGACTTTTGTATAAAAATAATAAACATTAAATAAACAAAAGACAAATAGCAAAAACTGACCAAAATAACGCACTCCTATTATTTTGTGGACCACTGTACATTAGAGTGCATCACTCTACATACAAAAAAAAAATGTCGTAAGTTTTTCCCATTGGAATTGTAGAATTTAGTATATTTTAAGAATTCCGCCAAGATACTTCTTAAAAATACCAAGAGTTACGTGAGCTGCACCTATTTGAAACTACCTAAAAAATCGAATTTTTTTATAAATAAAATTAGTTTTTAAAAATATTTTTTCCAAAACATCACCTCAGATGATGTAAGAGTTTACGATTAAAATCTCTGAAAAAAAAATGTTTGAAAATGTTATCAACCGATCAAAATACTAAAATTTTTGGAGGTATTTTTAAATCGGTCCTGCTCACGTAAATCTTAATATTTTTCCTAAATATTTAATTATAATAAATTTTATAATTCCGGTGGAAAAACCGCAACTTTTCTTTTTTGGTGGTGCGCCCTAATGTACATAGATACATATGTATGCTACACACCTTCAAAAGGGGCATTCATATTATACATTCTATCCACGTGCTGCATGCCACATGCCACATGCGACTTAAGCGCACATAACACATCTAAATACATATTTATGCTGACTTGCTATACTACTTCACATTGCGATTGTATCTAACTACTCGATTCGGTAGCCTCTTCAGCGCCATACTAAATTTATGTTTGTGTGATAGTTCCCTTTTTTCTTTGTTTTTTTTTCTTCTGCTTTGCCTCACCCAGATGTCATGCGGCTTTTGGTTAAATGTATGCTGTTTTTTATGCTAATAAATTTCAATTTCAAATAAAAACCTAACGAAAAATAATATCGAATCCATTGTAGATACCCTTTTCAGTATTTATAATGCCTTCTTTGCTTGCTTCGCTATCATATGAGTATGTACATACTTTCCTTTCCTTTCATTGTTCAGGCCAGCTATTTATGTAGAAAGAAAAACTCTGCTATGCTGTTGGCTGCAAGCTCTGTTACCCAATTCAAATTTATGACTATGTCATCGGTAATTGGCTTCAATTCACAAATTTCATAAATTTTCTTATTTTTATCTAAACGCCTAATGAATATCCCAGATGCTTTGATTAAACACATTCGAAAGCGGTGGTTATTTTATACACAAAAAAAACAAAAACAAAAACAAATGCACTTAACGAAGTGTGAGCTTGGTTTGGGGCTCTTGAGAATATGAAAGCGTTTGAAATTGAATTTCAGCACGGCTTTCAAATCAATTTGTTCTTGGTCGACGTTAGTTAAGTTTTTGGTAGAGCAGAACAAAAGAGACTGCAACCTGAAAGATGTCTTATTTCTCTAGATAAAAAGAATCCACAAACCAGTGTGCCCCAAATGCCTTCGGTTTCCTTAATGAAACCTATAAGAGCCTTGGTAGGCGAATTGTGGGCAATCACAGTGTATGTGTTCTGAAGTCTCATCGTCTTCAAGGAACAGGAGAGAGGGATCTCCTGGCAGTCTCTCATGGCTCGGATCTTCACTTAAGTGAAGCTCATGAAGGGTCTATCTGTCCCAGCCAATGCCCTCTAGATATTACCATAGGCGGTATTAACAAAAGTAACCTGGATGTCCAAGAAGGACCGCAGAGCAATCTCCTTGGCCTTGAAGGCACTTTCGTTGTTACTCACTAGATACTGTAGAGCAGAATCCGTTGACTTCAATTTGGCATTAGCAATCTGAGTATGATTTGAAGTGGATGAGCTCAGCTTGCACCTTATATTGAACTCCAACGATCTCTCTAGAGTTTTAAATATATAAAAAGTTAGTTTGTATGATTTAGCAAAGTCACATCTTCCACCGAGCGTCGCTGCCGCACCTTGTCCTTTCCTTGTCTGCTTTGACTTTTCACTCTAAGAACTTTTGTTCCGAGCAGACAGCGGTAATCTGCTCTTTCACCTCCTAGCAAATGCACACGAAGCAGGTAGTGGTCATAAGATAACTCATAAAGTATAATTTGGGTTTCCGTGATGGGCAATTAGTAAGTCTTTGTGAGATCTTCTGCTCACCCGCTTGTGACGTTCGAAGAATAATTTACAAAAGTGCAGTGCTCAGCCAACGCTCACAACTAAATCGTTAGGTGTAATATGCGAACCCCTATAGAATCACGCGAGCCCTGGGCTAATTTTAAAATTATGGTCTGTTATGGTCCGCATTCCAGAAGATGATGGTAGTATCCAGGGTATATTAGTGAAGACTTGTAATACGTAAGCATTCAAATTGTGTAACCCTTGAGGTTTCTTCCTAAAAACATATAGTCCAATATTACCAACATGGTTTCTTAACTTATAGTGTCGTATAACCACTGAAGGTTCTGATGCCCTCCCACTAAGATTAAGCTAGCGCTCAGAAAGTTTCTGACCCCTTGAGGGGTCGTTTCGCCTGTACGTCATTGATTTGAGGATCCTGTGAGTTCTGCCTTCCCTGTAATTTAGCGTGGATTCCTTGGGTGCACACAGAAAGTAAAATCCATCAAGCTTTCCTGTAGGGCGGCTATGTGGAAGCAGACGAACTGGCAAGGACTGGAATGTCTCTATGCCCATAAATATTTCTCATAAAAATGGCAAACCTCTTTAATTTTGGTGAAACATAAATTTGGCACCGACTCGCCTCCGAGTTCAGCTGACTGCTAACCGCGAATTGGGGGCACATGCAGGCCGAATGTGTTTTCTGTTAACCGACTATTGCCTTAGTGGAGCGACGACGAAGACATCGAAAGCGAAAGAAGTTTCCACTGTCTACCGGACTTTAGTTTAAAAACGATCTGCTCAGCTTAAGTAAGATCCATTTGATTACCTCTAAGTGAACGGTCAGAAAGTGGTTTTCAATTGTCTGCCGG
>NW_023458557.1:83164517-83165622 GCF_013731165.1 Rhagoletis pomonella
GCTTTAGATAACCTCTCACAAAAACCAGCGTGTATATCCTCTATCCTTGTTGTGGCATGTGCGCGAAAGACAACTGTTACATTGCTGTTGAAACCGAGACTAGCGGTGAGATTTTTGGTTTTCTTTATCTCTGCCAGCAAGCTTTTCCTGATCAGCGTGACTTCTTGGGTACTGAGTTTAACCTACGCGTGCTTGGCATACATATACATATGATGGCTTGCATGCCGCCGTGAAATGCCTGTAGATTACCCACTTGAAGGTGCTGAGCTCATCGTCCTGAACACCCGGTTTCGAAACTGCTTCCACAAAAACAGTCGTGGTTTGTGAGGTTTTAGGCCCTCTTTGCTATCTGTATATATGTAGCTCTTGGGTAAGCAGCTGGTGGCCCTGCTTTGCTTCAAGCTGCTAGGTCCCTCCTCCATAGCGTCGTTGACCTTTAGCTTCTTGACTTTACAGCGCTCGCTCTCCATCTATATAATTCATTTTGTTCGATTTAATGCCATCCCTAATCTAAGTCCATATTTGGCGCTTTTGTGCACAGGTGAAATTCTCAAACTTCTTCCAGTTCTTAGCTATTGCTTCGAAACTAGTGTTCGTCCGTGAATGTGTGCCACGGTCCTGGCTCTTTAATTGGTTCGGTTCCCTGATTACCGGGCGCAGATATAGTGCGTGAACCAAGTGAGTCGGCCGTTAAGTGTCTGTTCAAGGTCTTCTTTGGACTTGATGGGCGAGTGAAGTAAGAATCTTCTCTTTTTTCGTATTTTTTATTTTTTTTTGAAATGGGCAGCAGTTGTCGGTCCGTTAGCCGAGTACTACCTTCTGATGATAAGCCGCCTGGTTGCAATGTGAGGCCGTCCGTTAGCATAAAGAATGGCACCTTTAGTTGCCAGCATCATTCAACCATCGACACTATTTCAATTACTTTTGTAAGGGAAGAATAGGTTTCGCTGAGCGAACTCTTTTCGTCGTCCTCTTGCGCCCCATTGTTTAGCTTCTTCTCCTTTCTCAACCGGACTCACGATGTAGATGAACCGGACTTGGTACCGTCTATGGCACAGTTGATATAAACTAAGATAACAATCGCTATAGAAAGCTCTCTAGTCGC
>NW_023458557.1:83165722-83171976 GCF_013731165.1 Rhagoletis pomonella
ACAATATTTAGAATAATTCCAAAAGTTTTCGTCTAAACTTCAAGCTATTTAATCTGAATTTTCGGCCTGTAGTTTTATAGCCCATGGAATTTTAGTATAGCCATCAATGTGTAGCTAGTAATTCCCGTTGATAGTTTTGCTGTCGGTCTTTTGTAGTTTTCTCATTTAACAATTGCCATTTTTAAAAACTGCAGTAATTTTTAAAATTGTTTTTGCGAACAATCAAAATGTGTAATTACATACCTGTCAATTTTTTCTTTTTATTTATAGAATAATTTAAAATATTTAGGCAATCAAAATCCCCTCACAATTCCGGTAAAATGAGTTTTGAATGGATCACCATATGTTCACCTTTTATCCATATATGTACATAAACAAAATTAATGCACGTTTAGAAAAAAATTTAAAACAAAAAAATTACTACGAAAAATAAAGGGGAACGAAAAGTTTTATTTGTTTTCCAAAGAAAATACTTCAACCAAAATAAACAAAAATTTACCTTTTTACCAACACAAATTTTTTTCTACCAATTTTGGTAATAATTTATCAAAGTGGCAACTCTGTTCTTGCCGTTCTTTGGCATATCGCTGTCACGTTTTTCAATAGCTTATTTTGTGTTGTAAGCGAAAATTCCGTTCTCTGATGTACTCGAAACTATTTGCTTTCCACTTGATATGCTCCCAATAAAGTGGGGAGAGAAGGCGTATGTGTTTGTAAGTAAATAAAGCGTCGCATTGTCTGCGAGAGCATTAGCAACTGTAAGCCCAACGCGCAATTCAAAGTATGTATGAACTAAGCAGCGGCGCACAGTGGAGCAAGACTTGTAAGCTCTAATGAAAATGTCAACTTTACAATACAACTAAAATCTTCAGCTGCAAGACCAACTTAATTTTTAACAAGCTTGGGTTCAGAACGTCAGGGTGGCGTTCTTTTTCCTTTGCTAAAGTTTTAATTCAAACAAGAGCCAGCGCTCCTACCCTAACTGCATTTTTCGATGGCCTAGGCATCAGTATCTCCGGTAGAGGTCCCAAATAATTTGAGCGAAATACTCGACAAGATACTGCAGGAGATTTATAACTGGCCAAAGAGTATGAGTTTTGGTTTGAATCAGTATAAAACGGTCTTAACTACACTCGTACTCTCGAAAAAGACTAAACGATTCTGATCTGGGGGTCTACTCTGTATTGCGATCTGAAACTAAATTCGATTCGAAATAAGACACGGACTAATACAAATTCATAATGTAAGGTATGCAAATCCGAAATATTTGCAACAACTGTATGTATATACGTATCTGATTGTCCTACAAAAACTCGATGTAAAATTTGGCACTAAGTCTGAACACAACAGGACAGTTAAGACCGCGACTGTTTAGCCACAGCAATTTACTACAGCTCACCGGCAGTTCAAATTATGCTATTCTTCAGATCGATTTCAAAAAGAGGCTCCAAGTACAAAAAAAGCAAGAAAAGGCTTTCTTTCGATTGCTACTCCTATAATTTTTATACATATAGATCCGAAATACCTAATGGAGCTGCCGTACTCTTCCGAGAGCTCGAACTAAAACTACTACCGGACTACCATGGTATTTTTCTGGGAGAAATCTATACTTCAACTACAGCAATGGAATCAACAACTGAACTACATAACTTCTCAAAACTGTCGGGATATTACTTCTATTAACAGTCAGGCAGCCATTAAGGCAGTTGCGGCTCTGATAACATTTCGCGCTCATTAAGTACCGCCGCCGAAGAAGTAGTCGGATTTCAGCGAGCCCGAAAGACGTCTACGTAACCGGAACGACCCAGATTTATATTTGGCCAAGGACTGTCACTCCAGCAACACTCCCCACAAACTCTATGGGGAAATTGTATTCTGCTACAACAACAAAACAACTGGTATGATGAGGAGTGTGAGGAAGCTGCAGACAAAAAATATGCCGCCTACAGGGCCACGTTGCGATCGGGCGTAACGCGCGCTAAGTAGGGCCGCTATAGAGATCTGAAGAGGGAAGCGAGACGTATTTGCCGCAATAAGAAGAGAGAGGCCGAAATACGTGAGCGCGAAGAGCTTGAAATGCTGGTCGACAGGAAGAATGCTCGAAAATTTTACCAGAGAGTTAGGCGTCTCGCGGAAGGTTTCAAGACTAGGGCGTACTCCTGTAAGAACAACAATGGCGACCTAGTTACCGATGTTCACAACGTACTTAAATTATGGAGTGAACACTTTTCCACGCTACTGAATGGTACCAGCACGGAAATTTGTGGAGAAGAACCCGATCCCCCAGTCGATGATGACCGAGTCGATGTTCCTCCGCCTGACCATAACTAGGTACGAATAGCAATAACGCGGTTGAAAAACAACAAAGCAGCTAGAGCTGGCAGCCTGTCAGCTGAGCTATTCAAGTACTGTGGCAAGGTGCATGCATCAACTCTTATGTAGAATATGGTCAGATAAACGCATCCCCGACGACAGGACAGTGTGCTCTGCCCAATCCACAAGAAAGGCGACCCCGCCATTCGCACCAACTACCGCGGGATCAGCCTTCTAAGCATAGGTTACAAAGTCTTATCGAGCGTATTGTGTAAAAGACTGAAGGCCACCGTCAATGAACTGATTGGGCCTTATCAGTGTGGCTTTACGCCTGGAAAATCCACCATACACCAGGTATTCACAATACGCCAAATCTTGGAAAAGACCCGCCAGAAAAGAATCGCCATTCACCACCTATTTGTCCGCTTTCGACAGCACTAAAAGGAGTTGCCTATACGACGCTATTTATGTTTGTATTTGGCATTCCCGCCAAACTGATACGGCTGTGTAAAATGACGCCGAGCACAGACCTCCCCGAGCCGTTCGCCACAAAACGCGGCTTCAGACAAGGCGACTCTCTTTCATGTAACTTCTTTAATCTGATGTTGGAGATGATAATAAGAGCTGCAGAACTGAACCGTGCAATTGCTGGCTTATGCCGATGACATAGATATCATCGGTATCAAAAACCGCGAAGTCTGTTCTGCTTTTCCAAGTTGGATAATGAAGCAAAGCGAAAGGGTCTGGTGGTAAACGAGGACAAGACGAAGTATCTCCTATCATAAAAAAAGTCAGCACATTCGCGCCTTGGCACCCACGTCACTGTTGACAGTTATAATTTCGAGAAAGTAGAGAATTTCGTTTACTTGGAAACCAGCATTAACACCATAATAATGGACATAGTGGCAGCGAATTAAAATACAGCGGCTCCGCTAGCAAGGTCATGACGTTCGAATGAACACCGAAGCTCCATCTCTGAAAGTATTCAACTCGGAACCCGCTGGTGGTAGCAGAGGAAAAGGCCACCACTGAGATGGAAAGACCAAGTGGAGAAGGACTTGGCGCAATTGGCGTCAGTTGGCACAGAAGAGAAACGACTGGTGTGCTTTTCTGAACTCGGCCAAAATCGCTTAGGCAGTTACAGCGCCAAATAAAAGGAAGCTGTGATGACAAGCTCTCTTTATGTATGAAACTACAGGGGCCGGATAGATGAACTTTGCGTCTGCGCAAAAGGATACAAATCAACTTTCCACCTTGCGAAACTTTCTGGATTACCTGGTATTTCTATAAAAAAAAAACGTTTACGGCCCACGGTTTAGCGGCAACGCTGATCGTAACTTATTGCTAGCTACCTTGGATTTGTATTCTTACCCTCACTAAAGCTTAGTATCCAGCTCCCAAGGAAACGATCAAGCAAACAATTTTCATTATTTCGTTTGTGTGAAAAGTAGTGCCCACGGAATTTTGACATCTGATATTACTTATCCTGTTGTCTCACTCTTTCCTCACGAAATAATGAACGGGCTTATATTTTCATTGCGAAATGGATTGCCTGTGCTCTTGTTTCACAAAAAAAAACTTTAGAAAACTTTAGTGAAAGCGTGGAAAATTTTTTAACAACTCCATACTGCCTTAAGGAAATTATAATTAAAAAAAAAATGTCTTCGCCATTTTATATGCACGCGCGCCTACGATTGCCCACTGTGCAAAACGTTGTGTGTTTAACGAGAGCTTGTGAGCGTACTGTGTGTGTATTCCACATGGGCATTGTGGTATGCGGACGTGCGGTTAAGTACTCGGCATATGAAAGAGAAGAGCTTACTTTGTTTAACGCTATGAATCTCTCGAATATGAAGCCACAGGTAACTCAAATTGCAATGTTGTTGGCTGATTAACAGGTAAGTTGTTTGCAATAGAATATTGTTAATTGAGGTATATTTTTCGGCGCCTGCAATTGATTTCATCGGATTTGCAAGTTTTGTCGAAAAATTCTCGAATAAGTTTAGCGTAAATTTTTTTCTACTTATACTGACACAAAATTGTCGCTGATTGAAGGCAATTTGTGGTAGTATTTTTATGGCCCAATTTTTCATAAATTTTATTATATGCGCTTATTGGCAAAAGCACGTGTGACCTCGACTAAACGCTGAAACCAGTTTGAGCTTGAATCAAATAAATTTAGCATAAAAAGGAATATTCAGCAGTTTAGCAACTGAATTGATTCGATAATAAAAAAAATACATATAATTAAAAATTCCAACCAAAGTTCATTAATATGTATTTTTTTTTCCTTTTTATTAAAAACAAATACACACATACATACGTCAAGTTTAGTGTGGTTTAGTACTTATTTGTTCAGGAATTAGGTAAAAAAAAATAAATCAATCAAAGATATTGAAAGCAGCAGGCGCTGGCTGGGTTTTGAATTAATTTCTATTACCAAAAAGACTGTAATTTAAATCAGCAAGAGATATACATATATGAATATAGAAATGAGCGCATACATATTTATGAGTAGCCATACCGTTTTTTAACCTAAATATAATTAATAAAAAAAAATTAAAACATATTTATTTAAGCTACCAAGCCTATAGTTTCACGATTTAATCTGAATATTGAAATTAATGTCGATCAGTTGGATATAAATGAACCTAAGCTTAAAGTCTTCAGAACACGCCACCTTTCAAGCGTCGAAGTTGCTTTGCGATGCGCGTGTGAGTGGGTCAGTAAATATTAGGGTGTTCGATTATTTGCTTTTTTACAAAACCGGTTTTCGAGTTATTCGAAAAATTGCAATTTGAAAAGAATCGGTTCCAGATTTTGAAATTAAGAAAAAACAAGTAAGAGCAGCGCTGTCTTCGGCTATGCCGAAGGCTTCATACCTTTCATGAACATCTGCAAATTTTACTTTGACAGATTACTGCTTTTGAATACATCTGCATACATCGATAGAGGAGTTACATACTTATATAAAAAATCGCATCTAAACAATCAGAGGTATGGAAGATATACTTTATATGGCACCAATCTAAGTGATTTTCACTGCTATGTGATCGGTATGTAAACCGGTAACACAATTTATTGGGTTTAGTTTCCTACATAAAGGAGATATATGGCAAAAACTGGTATCTGAACAATCAGTGCTATAGGAGATAAAGCTTATACAGCATAGATTTTGATGATTTTCTCAGTAGACTTTGTATTATTATTTATAAAATATCTTACGAAATTTATCGGTTTTAGCTGTTCAAATAAAGGAGTTTTACCGTAAAATCCCATATCTGAACAATCAGATGTATGGAAGATATATGTTGTAGTCATCCGATCCTTGTTATATTCACTGTAAGTATTCTGTAAATAATGAGTGAAAGTGGTGCGAAATTTCATGTTCCTAGCTGCATAAATGGAGGAGTTATGATAAAAGACCTCATATCTGAACAATCAGTTGTATGGGGTCTGCAGGTTATAGTGACCCGATCTTTGTTATTTTCACTGTAAGTCTTCTGTTGATAATGAGTGAAAACAGCGCGAAATGTCATGGTCCTAGCTACATAAATGGATGAATTATAACGAAAAATCTCATATCTGAACAATCAGTTGTATGGGAGCTATAGGTTATAGTTACCCGATCTTTTTAATTTTCACTGTAAGTTTTCTGTTGATAATTATTGAAAACAGTGCGGAATTTCATGTTCCTAGCGATATAAATGGAGGAGTTATAACGAAAAATTTTATATCTGAACAATCAGTTGTATGGGAGCTATAGGTTATAGTGACCCGATCTTTGTAATTTTCACTGTAAGTATTCTGTTGATAATGGGTGCAAGTAATGCAAAATTTCATGTTCCTAGCCGCATAAATGGAGAAGTTATAACGAAAAATCTCATATCTGAACAATCAGTTGTATGGGAGCTATATGTTATAGTGGTCCGATTCTTCCG
>NW_023458557.1:83172076-83173090 GCF_013731165.1 Rhagoletis pomonella
TTGATATAAACTAAGATAACAATCGCTATAGAAAGCTCTCTAGTCGCAGACAGAGTGCTTCAAAAGCAGAGCTTAAGAACTTCGGATCATAAGCAGCACACCTATGTTAAGTACATAGGGACCAGTTAAGTGAAGTAGTGTGTACCTCTTGAATTACCTAAAGTTAAATGCAATATACCATTTGGAAATCCTAGTTACATCATTTCAAAATACATATTTAATGCTCACTCACCTTGAATTTCGTAGTCACTGCGCGATATTTGCCCGCGAAGAGTCACGAAAATGTAATTGCGTTCCACTTACGGTGAAAAGTGAAGATTTGCATTGATTTTTGACGTGTGCGCGCGCATTAAATTTTACCTACCATCCAAGTAGAAACCATATATGTACACTTATTAGGACGATGAAGTAAACAGCTGTGCTTAGAATTTTTCGAAATCACTTTTGCATATTTTATAAGTCATTTTCGCTTGTCAAAGAAACTAATTACACTCACAGTTGAATTGCATTGCATACGAGCACGAGCACGAGCATGTAGTACTAGGGCTGGGAGTTATCTCCGGATTTTCGAATATCCGAAAAATCCGAATATTCGGGTAACAAAATGAACGAATATTAACCGAATATCCGACTAGCAAAATTAACGGATATTAACCGAATATCCGAATAAAAGATAACTTAACCTAACCGAATAATAAAAGATAATGGAAACTAACCGGTTTTTATCCGTATACACGAATAACCGAATGGATATCGGAATATTCGATTTTACGTATAATGCCAGCCCTAGTATGTATGCATGTGTACTTAGGCAATGTTTGTGGATAATACTCGTCTAGCAAATTTAGGTTGACAGTAGTGCGGTAGCTAATCGATGTGTCGTCAACAATTTAAAACTCATCGCTCAACTCAAATATCTAATGTTCGCATGTGATTGGCGTTGCTTTGGCGAAAAATCTACTTCTAATTCTACGAGTATTACTATTTCTCCTCCTCCTCCTCCTCCTCCCCCCT
>NW_023458557.1:83173190-83178724 GCF_013731165.1 Rhagoletis pomonella
TTCTACGAGTATTACTATTTCTCCTCCTCCTCCTCCTCCTCCCCCCTCGACGGTAGTTTCGGCTTGCCTCGTTTTCAATTCAACTCCTTTTTACGTTCTTCTATTCATGCGCACTCATTTGTAATGCAAATTAGTTTTTAGGGGATTTATTTATGCCGCCTACATTGATTGCTAGCTCGTTGATGGACGCATAGTTGGCTGTTGTGGAGGCGACGGCGGCGTGTAGCGCAGCCAGGACTGTAGTGTAATTAATCATTTTCTGTTACTGTTTTTTTTTTGTTTTTGTTTTTGTTTTTGGTTTTTTTTTTTTTTTTTCTTTTTGGGGTTCTAACTTTACCACGTTGCGTTGCGTCGATTTGTTGTTGATTTTCTGCTGTGTATGCATTCAAAATTAATTGTCTGATTGTTGATGAGTTGAGAACTTGGTGTCTTTTAGATTGATTAATTTTTGGAAATTTTATTTAAAATGCTGCAAACTGCTCAAAACATGTTTGTGTACCAATAGCGGGCAGCCATGTCTTGTTTGTTTACTTATCGCTTTTAACCACTTGAGGACATTAGACCCATCTGTTACGAAAATTTGAAGAAAAATGTGTTCAAATGGTTTACGAAATGGCTATGTTTGTATTGTTTTATGCGATTTAAAGTGATCTCAATATTATGTAGTTCTCGGCAAAAAGTTTGTATCATAAACAGTTAAGTTAAGTTGTAGCTGTAATTTTTTTTTACTAGTGGTTTATGATTCAAAAAGCTCAAAATTAAGTTTTCGGAGACGATTAGATCTTGTTTTATAGAAAGACCAGCTCCATCCTCCATCTGCGTACCTTACTACTTTTCCATATACGTGCAGGAGCTTTGAATTAAAAACACTGTCCCATAGTCACAATTAAGATAAAGTCGACTCTAAAGTTGGTAGTAGTTTTTTGACATAAATTTACAAAGGGATATCTGTCAAAAATAGCTGCATCTAACTTAAGAGTCAACTTTATCTCGACTATAGTTCTTACTCTTACCTTGTGTGAAATTTTGTAATTAAAGCTCTGTAAAAACCACTGCGCGGTGGTTCAAAACTGAAATATACTGTTTATAATTCACTGGAGCCTTAATTTTTCAATCAATTTGATTTTTTTTTTTAAATGAAGCCTAAAACTTGCATGGGACCAGTTGAGCCCAATTTTTGTTTGTTTGTATTAAATTTCTTAGTGCAAAGGGCCGAAAAGGTTGCAATTTTGAAGAAAATCGATTCTCCTGTTTCAGGTAATAAATGTTACATAATAAAATTTAGTTTCAAATAATTGTAGGGCTCCTCCAAAACGAAAAAAAATTCACAAGAAAATTTTGAAGTGCTATAAAAAATGTTCACCAAAATTAATTTTTTTTTTTTTCATTTTTAGACATATTTTGGATAAGTAAACTAAAATTTAATGGTCTTTAAAACTGCATACCTAAAATTTTTTAAAAACCAAAGAAAAATTTTAATTTTGGTGACATTTTGTTATAACATTTAAATTGTTTTTGATATTTTTTCGGTTTTGGGGAACCTTACAATTGTTTTAAACTAGTGTTTATTATATAAAATTAATTAAGTGGAAAAGGAGAATCGATTTTCCTCAAAATTGTTACAATTCGATTAGCTGTATCAAATTATGTGAAAAATGAAGCCTTCAGCGAATTGTGAACGCTAAGTGCCACTTTTGAACCACTACTTAGTTCTCAAATCAACACCAAAAACATAAGCGTTTCACCATCAAAAAACTATGTAAAATAAAACCGCTTTATCCGTTTTTTTTTTTTTTAATTTCAAAACCAGGAACCGTTTTTTTTTTCAAATTGAAAGTTTTCGAATAACTCGAAATTCGGTTTTGGAAAGAAGGCGAATAACCGAACACCACAAAAACGTATGCAGCATACGTTTTTAATTTCATCCAAATCGGACTATAAATATATAATATATATATATATATATATATATATAAATATAAAATATACCTTCTGAATATTTCGACTCCAGCACCACCTAGCGGTTCCATTAATAAAAGTATTTGTAATCGCACTTGCAGTATACCTTTTTGATACCATCCAAATCAGACCATATATATATACAGATTTTCTGCATATCTCGACCCTGGTATTAAAATATATCCTACTTATGTCCATGTCTCGGGTCTAAGGAATACTCTGTTCTGTGTTTAGTTCAAATCCGTTCATTGACTTTTGAGTCAAGTTTTAACAAAGAAAAAGGCTACAGTTTTTATATAAATAAATCTATATAAATTTATGTTTTGGGCCCTAAACTCTTCTTTAGTATGGATGGAACTTTAAAATCTGTAACAAGAGTCTTTTCCAGCCATTCCTGTTTTTGTAGCAATACATCGTCTGCGACTCGATAGGTGTCCGTGCGTGGGTGTATGCTTAGGTTTCTTCTTATTTGTCATGGTAGAACCGATAGTTGTGCTATCGTCTTCTCCAGAAGCAGATCTTCCGCACTTATTGATTGATGATTCTCTGGTTAGTCACTTTAGGTGGCTTTTAAGTAACTTGGGATGGTCTAAGTAAATTTTGTATAAAAGTGGCTTTTAAACCTAGTCTTTTCTCTCATGGAGATTTGGTGTTTTTTAACATTACCTACCAGATTTTTTTTTCCTATGAACGATGGACGACTTCGCACTTCAGTTTCAAATTCTGCCTTAATTCGGAAGTTTTGTCGTAGAGCATTATAAGCTCAATTCTTAATATTCCCGGGTAGTTTTTTCTCCGGGAATTTGTTTCTCCCGAAAAAGAAAACCTCCAATAATTAACTCTCATTTTCCCCGAAAATTTGGGAGGAGGAAATTCGAACTTCGAAAGAGCTGTTTGACACTTTTTTGACTGCCCAACTCCGCCATTTGAAATAAAAACTCCTCAGGGAATTTTTATTCATGATTGGAGGAAAGGGAAAAAAGAGAAAACTCCCAGGGAGTTTCTGTTCAGAATCGGCCTGTTTATCGATCTTAATTTAATGTTGGCGATTTCGGCTTCTGATTCATGCTGTTTTAGGGAGGTGTTTTTAAACTGATCTACAATAACGTATGTGCATGTTATTTATAAGCATTTTCACAGTGTGTTGTTTTTAACAGATTTTGTTGAAATTTTTTCCATTTCATGGCCGATGCTTTCTCATTACAATATAAAATGCTGTTTCAGTACCGAAGTATGAAGTGCTAGAGTTGCTTCAAAAGAACAATACTTTTCCTCATAGCTGATTCAAAGTTTTACCGGATGCGAATTTCTTACGTGTGGTGCGTATCCAAGTACAGATGAATGTGGATAAATTCCTTATCAAGAATCTCGTCCTACATAAATCTAGTCTTTGTATCGTTGGGTTTTAAACACTTTAAACTTTAAAAACTTTAATATTGACGTAAACTATTTTTCCACTGTGTTTAAAGGAGGTGTTGCTACAAAAGATTTACTGTCCCGAATTTTTTCACTGTTGTGAGTATATCAAGTCAAAATCAGGGACCGAGAACGTGTGCCTGATTTTGGTATAGTTCTGCACGAGCACAAAATGTAATGTCGATAACGTTCCCGCAAAAAAAAAACCACAAGGAAACTAAAGTATTGAGAGCAGTTTGCACAGTAAAAAAATTAGAACAAAAGGTTCGGGAACGTTTCCTTAAATAATAAAAAGGCGAACAGAACTCTCGGGAATGTTCTCCAAAAGAACAAAATGAGAACAAAATTCTCAGAAAGTTTTCAAGCAGAACCAAATGAGAACGAAATTCTCGAGAATTTTTCCAATGAGAACGAAAGTATCGATAATGTTTTCAAAGAGAACAAATAAGAATACAAGTCTTTGGAAAGCTTAACATTGGAACATTGGGCCCGCCGTGTAGCAGTATGCACGTCTAACCACTCAGCCACCACGGCCATTATTCTTCTATTCAAAACTAACTCAAATTGCTTCTTAAATTCTGTTAGGAGATTCGAAATATTTCCACGCGTTACTCAACATTGAATTTCTCCCTGATGTCGTGCCTTATATGTATAGGTACCCTAAAGTAAACTTCAAAAGAGTATTTTTTAAGCAAAGAGAGAACATATACTTTGAAAGCGTGCGAGATAATCGGTATTCCAAAGGTGGCAATAAACAGATAGTCATATGTCGTATTTAAGTGCATAGTTTGAGTTTCAAGTTCGATCTGCTTAATAGTTAAAAAATTTTATTATGTGCGATTATTTAGGCTGGCATATTACGTCTCGGACAATAATGGGGGCTTTCCAGTTATCTGCAGTCAGCTAAAAATAGACTTTCTTTGTATTGTTATAGGAAAAAAAGAGTTCCTAAAATTATGGTCCCTCACTTTGTCTCTTTTAGCTACCAAAATATCCCACCCTTCATTGTTCGTTTATACAAACTATTGAAACTATTCGGCATGCGGTGTATTTAAATGCTAGCCACTACAAAAAAAAAAAACCAAATAACCAGTTATTATTAATCGCGCAAGTTAATACAATTATGAAATAATCTAGCAAATAAGCAAAACAAACAAAAGATACAAATAGTTATTAAATAAGTCAATTTAACAAAATGAATAAATTTATTGCAATACAAAAGCCATTCAACTTACTAAAATGGCAACAAATAAAAAAAAACAAAATTAAAAAATGCTACAATTCGCTTTTTCGCTGTTAGCCTTTTTTCGTTTTGCTTGTGTAATTACAACATTTTGTATTCGCGGTTAACCACTAAAAACAATCCACAAGCGAAAAAGGTGTAAGTACTGGCGTCCTTTCATTGTGACTTACATACATATATGGTATATATGTATGTATGTACATATGTATATATACCCAACCAGCAGATCGATATACATTTTGCTGACAAGGCGATCTCGCACAATTTTTCGTATCCAGAAAGGTACAGAAAACGCAACCCTCAAAAAATTTCGTTGAAAAATGGCTGGCTATATCCAATAAAAAGTTTTGGGTTTTTTGGTTTTAATAATCGACTTAATTTTCAACCTACTTAAAATTCTAATTTTATCATACCAGAATTTAATGGGCTACAAAGGCGCATACTCTGAAAAATTCTGAAAAATCTGATTAAAAAGTTGAATATTTAGAAGCAACTTTACACTTTAAAAATGAGCACCTAAAAGCTTTTTTGGTCAACTTTTGACCACACATTTGAATTCCTCAGTTAAAAATCTACAAGAAAAATCCAAAAATCCAAAAAACAAAATTTTTTTTCGTTGGACTTAATATTAATTTTTTTCTAAAGTTCATTGTTCAAACGAAATTTTTTTCGTGATTGAGTATAATATATAATGGCAATATTCCCGTATAGGCCTTTGTCGCAACTTTCGAACCCATATTTTTCCATATTTTTATCTTATTCCTATCGAGAGATTTACGATTTTGTCCCTCGATACTACCGAATCGTACACTGTGTGCCGTCGGGCGCTTCTTTATTTTTTTCGAACTATGAAAAAGCATCCGTGAAGAGCAGAAAGAAAGCGTATTTTAGGAAAAAAACAATCAGAAAAAATGCA
>NW_023458557.1:83178734-83178913 GCF_013731165.1 Rhagoletis pomonella
GAAAAAATGCAGAAAACAGCCAAAAACGTATCCGTTTTACAACCATTTCCGCTACTTTTCTGTACATACATACGTCTCTGCTGCACACTTTAGTGGAAAAACAGATCGTGAAAGTACCCGAAAACGGAATCGGCAAACGCACGAAAATCCGCATTTCATCCACTTTTTGCTCTTTTACT
>NW_023458557.1:83179013-83181896 GCF_013731165.1 Rhagoletis pomonella
TAATGCATGAAAATCCTAACCTCAAAAAAATCACCCGTTACATATGTGCACACATACATATGCGGTAGGTAAACTCAAATGAACACAATTCCATTGACATGCGGTTTGGCTGTCAGGCGGTGTTCGGTGGCCTATGTAGGTCCAATTCAAATTGCACTTTCAACCTATTTGACCACCAAATGTAATGATGTACATGGGCGTGTATGTACATTTGGGTGGTCCAAAAGTGCATGTGAAAATGTAAAGTAAAAAAATATGGTTGCGAATTTGATGTTTCAAATTACATACTAGCACATCATTTGAGTTTGTGGCGCCAGATTTTGAGTGAAGCTAACTAAAAATTCTCTGCCAAAACCCAGATTTTTAGTCAAAAGCTATTTTAAAATCGGTAGCTCGTTTACTGCTTTTAAACCTCCCCTCACTCCCTTCAATTTTTGCCAGCACACTCGAGCAGTGAGGGTTTATCTAAGGCAAATAATCGGCCCCTTTAAAACCCCTTTACATTTCTTTCATTTTAAGAAAACACGGTCCAGGCAAAACACAGTCTTCCATATTCTTGGCGGCCCTTTTTAATTGGTCAGATTTGGTCGTCCGTATCGTTTATTTATATACATATGTATTATTTTTACGTTTCCCACTTCATCTGTTCTAAATTTACAAGATGTATGAATAAACTGAAGTAGACTATTTGGTGTTAAAGACACCCAAGGTGTTTGCAGCTCAACCAAGAATGATAGAATACAAGATTGCGCCGATTGCAGCAGAATTCGTGAGAGTAATTTTAGCGTGACGTCATCGTAGAGTTGACAACTGAGAGCAGCGAGAATGAGGGCGACTAGTGGTGTGCTGAATTGTCCCCAATACTCGGTACCCAATACTTAAAAAAGATTTCGGTACCCTATACTTCCTTTTCGGTATCCGATACCGATTATTTACATTAAACCCACGCCATTATATGCATTTCAAGTTTAGAAAAAACTTTCATTACTAATTTATATGATATCGGCTAAAACACTTGAACTTATCGCCACAGAAAAATATTATTTTATCAGTTTTAACCATAGTCGATCCAAGGTTCAAGAAAAATACTTTGACGGATGAAGAAGCCTTTCAGGGGAGAGATTCTGTAGCCAGTTAGCGACAAGTTTCGGATCGATATCGCACTTGTTGACTTACAAATATTTGATATCAAACGTCGTCAACACCGATACCGATTCGAAAATTGTCGTTAACTGGTTACAGAATCTGTCCCAGGCCTACAAAAATGATATCGTCCGATTCAGCTGGAACAAAAATGCTTCAAACAAGTAAGGGGGGTTTCTCTGTATTATGGCATCGAACCGACATATATACATCTTTCATTTGAATCAGTAAAAAAGCTCTATTGGCTCTTACATTCGGGTTTTGTTAGGCGTTTTTTCCATATTTTTGGCCTATGTGCGCTTTTATTCGAAACCTAAATGTTTCGGTACCGAGTATCGAGAGTATTGGGTACTTAAAAGTATTGACTCAGCACATCACTACTGCTGTCTTCTCTACTATGACGTCACCAAAACAGCTGATTCTGTCAAAATCACTGAGAGCCGAGTAGCGGTATCGTCATCGGAGCCACCTCTGTATTCTCTCCACCGTGCAGCTCAACGCATCCCTACCAAAAGCATCATACCTTATCTTTGCGGGACAGAAACACAAAAAGTGTTCCGGCATATCATTCCCTTCAAGGCTTGCTTGCGCTGCAAGGAATATATGGTTGGAGCCCTCTCTACATCTAGATGTCTCATTAAACCTACCTCCTAAGCAGGTGTGGCCCTTGGTCCTGAGTATATACAAATGTATCTCAATTTGGAATACCGTATCTCATTCCCCAGGAGAGAAGTGATTGTCCCCATTAATTTCTCCTCTAGACTACAGTCCTAAAGTCCTATCAGTTTTGCCTCTACCAGTAAAGATTCTAAAAGGGTAAGCCTGGCTAAATATTACAGTAGTATATTTTCAGCAAAGACAATGGGGCTGACTTTAGATAAGTCCATATAAAAGGTCAAACTGGACAGCATACAATGGATTGTTTTACGGATTGGATTATCTTATTGTGCATCCTTTGGACATATTGCGTCCAGATTTTTCTCTATTCGTCTTGCTACCGCCTCACATTCAAGAACTAGGTAAAGAGGGTGGTGTCTCGTTGGGCAAGTTGCAAAAGCGGCAAAGCTTATTTTTCCTCTTAGTTTGCAGTGCCCCTGAGGATGCCTGTGATAATCCACAAATTTTTTTCTTAGGCAGGTTAATAAGAAGCCCATATCCTTTATGGTAGTACAACCACTAAGCTTTTGCCTTGACTAAGTCCTATGATTTTTTGTCAGTGCTTTGCCCCCATTTTCGTTGTTTATTTCCTGAGCTCTTTCCTGATCGCGCTGGGAACTACTGCAAGGAACGGTACGGGCCCTGTGGGAGTCGATGCTGCTACTTTCCCAGCTAAGCCGTTTGCTATCTCTTTTCCTTCATTTCCCTCTATTCCTTTGCAAACTGGTACACAGAGCAGCCGAATGCTATTTTTGTTTGCAAGGGCGTTAAAATTCTCAATGCACTCACGATGCAGCGACTGGAAGGAGGTGACAAGTGACTTTTATTTGTTTCCACTGTCACTGCTCCACCTAGGTAAGAACATAATTTGAAATCTTTTGTATCGATATCGAAAGTCTAATTGAAAGAGCTGCTAACGAGGACGTCTTAGCGTTATGCTATTGGCCTTTAGCAAGAAGTTTAAAAAAAAAAATAAAATTAAATAAAAAAAATATATATTTTTATTTTTAAACAATAAAAACTAAAAAATAAAAGAAAATTAAATAAACAAATTTAATTAAGATAAAGCAAAAATAATTAAAC
>NW_023458557.1:83181996-83188640 GCF_013731165.1 Rhagoletis pomonella
TTTTTTTTGTTTTTTTACTTTATCATACACACATTCCTTCCTACTCCCACCCTTACACTATGGCACTTACCACCTGGTGCTATTAGTGCTGGGACCGCCTGCTACCAATTCGGTTGGTCACCACCACCTTTAGCAATTCTATTTAAGCCAAATTAATAGAGCGTGCTCATGTGGCTTTTAACTGTTTGTATGCAATTTTAAGCGGTTTTCATTTTACCTTCTGCACTCTTTTTTCTTTATTTATTTAATCATTTTGTTGCTGACCGACGTTCGCTATTGAATAGCGTTCGCTACCCACATACGTGTAACCATTTAAATGTGCATTTTTTTTTTTAAGTTGATTTCAATTGGCACTCGACATCAACAATGCTAGGGCATTGGCGTTGGCGTGTATACCCTACACACAAAACACCTACATACTACTCGTAGCTTGCTGCAAATGGTGATCGGCTTAATACCTATAAATCAGCAGGGGGTTCCATCCATCTAGGTAATAGTTAGTTGAGGGCGCCCTTATGTACCTTGTTCGGCAAGTGGTATGAAGGAAGGGAGAAGAGAAAAAAAATTAAACGACGAATGGCAAACAAATACAAATTTATGAGCGCCAGCTAGTTTTGTATTTGCCGAAGGTGTACACATTTGCCATTTCATGCCCATTTATTGACAGTTAAAAGCAGTGAAAAGTGAATGCACATACCTATACGCACATACTTATATACTTCCACAATGGCAACCAAAAAAAAAAAAAAAAACAAATTTAGTGAATGAAAAACCATTAACCATAGCAACAAAATTCGTAATAAAAGCAGCAGCAAAAACTACACACACACACACACACACACACACACAGCACAAGCAATTACTATAACATTTCAATGCCCGGTAATAGGGTAATAATTGTGCACAATATGACCCGTTGATGAACTACTCTCTAGCCGGTATCCGGCTGCTTGCCTCATGTGGCATGAACTTCACATATGAAGTACATGCCACGGTCATTATTTGCAATGAAATGCTAGAGTAATAAACACTGTTTATGCACCATTGGCAGTGGTGGTTGCGTGTGCACTTGCGGTGTATGCAATTGATTGTTGATTGTGTGTGTGTGCATGTGTGTGTGTCTGCATGTGTTTAATCCATGCATTCTATATGATTTATATTAAATCAAAAATTGTGTTGTTTTAATGCTATTTGTGAAATGCAAAGCAGCTAAATTTCTGGATTATAAGCCAACTGTTAAAGCGCTTAGGTGACTGATTGTGAGCTTAGTGAGGGATTTAAGTCATTCTGGTGTGCATATTCACTTATTTGAATTCCTTTATATATGTATCTATATACATATGTATGGAGCAGGTGTTCAACTGAAAATATTACATTATATTTGATGATTAGTAATATGCCTCATTTATGAATATTTGTTGATAGCGACGTAATTTAACGTCTTGGAAAATATGAGTATTAAACATAAGACTTTTTCTATATTAAATTCTTGCAGATATTGTTCTTACAGGGCAATTCTGGCAAACTGTCTTTCACCACACCATAGTCTTTCAAAAGGCGATTGTCTATTCTGGCAACTGTCTGTGAAAAGCTCTTTACTGTCTTTCGAATGACTAATTGATAGCAGATCTATCTTTTTCGCCTTTTAGAATTAAGTTTTTAAAAAATTAAATTAAACTAAAAAAGCATATACATATAAGTTTTTTAACAATAAAAATTAATAAACGAAAGACGATTAGATTAAGAAAGAAAAAAATTATCAAAAAAGAAATTAAATTAGATTAAAAATATTTTTATTAAAAAAGCCAAAAAAAAAACAATTAAAAAATTGAACAAGATCTGGAAAATTAAATAAAATAAAGACATACATTTTTCTTTTTAAAGCGATAATTTCCTAAAATTAAAAAAATTAAACTAACAAAAGAATAACAGAGTTAAATGTAAAAAATAAATGAAATTTAAATAAAAAGATTTTTTTTTTTTAAACACAATAAAATCTAAAAATTAAAAGAAAATTAAAGTAAACAACTAAAAAAAAATTGTTAAAAAAGAAAAGAATACAATAAGTTTCTCGAAATTAAGTTAAATTAAAAAATATACGTATATCCTTTTTAAAAATAAAAAATCTGAAAACTTCAATCTAAAAGGAAAAAAATGTAGTTTAAAAAAAGCAAAAACATTCCGCTGCGCCAGGTGCTCGAACTCGGATCTCTCGATTGACACGTCTGTGCTTTGCCCACTCGGCTATTGCGACCGTTGGATTGGCGCGAGCTAAATAATATACAACAGCTTTTCACCACGAGCTTTTTTGTGCTTGAATAACCAAAGTCTTTCAAACTATCTTGCCATCTGTCTTTCACTTGTCGTTACGAAAGACTTTTTACTATCTTACCCAGAATGGCCCTGTTAATCCTTGCAGTCCAACTCACTTGTTGGTAAATAGTATCACAGCTAGTTTTCTGTGCATCTGAAATAAATATTTCATCTTCTTTTATTTTTGATGTGTAAACATCTTAGCTCTCGGTATAAGTAAAAAATGCATTAACGCGGCAGCAAATTCGTAACTGCTTCCTATGTAACCCAGCAGAAAATCGTTTGAGAATAGCCACACTGGAATAGTTCAGGGGTATTTCAGAACCATTTCGGGATTTGGTGGAGACAAGTTCGGGACTGGTTCACTATATACTATTTTAGGACCAATTTTTGTCTAGTTCTGGACCATTTCGAGAGTAGCTCAGGACTATTTCGTGATTATTTCAGGACCGTTTCGGTACTTGTTCAAGAATATTTCTGGACCGTTTCGGGACCTATTCAAGACTATTTAAAACCATTTTGTGTCAAGACTATTTAGAACCATTTCGGAGCTATTCAGCGCCAATGAGGACCATATTGGGCCTACTTCTGAACCATTTGTGTCTGGTTCAGGACTATTTCAAGACTAGTTCCGGTTCATTTCGGGAGTACTTCAGGGCCATTTTGGGCTTGGCTAGGACCATTTGGGGATAATTTACAACTTTTTCAGGACCATTTCGGGACTAATTCAATGCTTGCTCGAGATCCTTTGGCGGACAATTTCCAGGCTTTTTCAGAGCCATTGGGATCATTTCGGAGTAGTTCGAAACTAGTCATCTAAAGATCTTGAAGTACTCCTGAGCGATTCCCGTAGAGGTTATGAAAAATACATATATGTTGGTAATATTGTGTTGTTGAAAAAATTATTTCTCTCACTTTCAAACTCACTCACTTATGCATTCATTCCCTCACACACTCGCCCACTTACTCACTCAATCATTCATTCAGTCATTCACTCACTCACTTACACGTCCATAAACCTAGCTGACCCAAGTCGCCAAAAAACAATAAAAATTAGCTAGGAATTAGGTGTCTTTTAGGTGTTAATTAGGGCCTCCAAAATTAATTTAGGTGTTCCTTTGGTTTCCGAGAAATTCGCAAAAATGTGTGGGTCAGCTAGGTTTACGTAAACCTAGCTGACCCATCGTTAAATTTAGGTTTTAAATTTTCCAAATATATGTTAGAATTAGGTGTCTTTTAGGTGTTCTTCAACGCCACTAAAACCAATTTAGTAGCTCCATTGGTTTCCTAGAAATTCACAAAAATGTGTTTTCAGCTAGCTCAGCGCTGTTAAGCTAGCTGAACAATCTTAAATTTTTTTTTTTTAAATTTTCGAGATACATATATGCAGGAATTAGGTGTCTTTTAGGTGTTCTTCAACGCCACCGAAATTGGTTGGTTTTAGTGGCGTTGAAGAACACCTAAAAGACACCTAATTCCAGCATATATCTGGAAAATTTAAAACCTAAATTTAACGATTTTACGTAAACCTAGCTGACCCACATATTTTTGCGAATTTCTCGGAAACCAAAGGAACACCTAAATTAATTTTGGAGGCCCTAATTAACACCTAAAAGACACCTAATTCCTAGCTAATTTTTATTGATTTTTGGCGACTTGGGTCAGCTAGGTTTATAGACGTCTCACTTACTTACTCATTCACTGAATCGCACACCTGCCTTCTTCCGTACAAAAAAAAAAGTGTAGAACATACTATGTACTTTGTATGGAAGAAAATGCGTGACTCCGTTTACAAAATAAAATATCAAAAAACCAACGCGAGTTCTTGAAACTTGCTTGTTGTTGTAAAATTTTGTTTAATTTTTCTAATTTTGTTTAATTTTTCTACAAAGTTTGAAATTTAAGCTTACATGGTTTTTGATAGATAATGAGATGAATTGCTATAAAAACAAAAAAAAACTAATGCTGGATTTCCACTAGGCATTGAATGGCAAAAATGACAAATGACAAAGTCGGGCATTAAAAAATAATCTTGTCATTACATTAAAAAAATAGTCATTAAGTTCATTTCCACTTGGCATTTTTTTAAGTGGCATAAATTTGTTGTCATTTCAATGCCTAGTGGAAATTCGGCATAATAAACATAAAAAAAAAAAATTCGAAAGTGGTCAAAATATCGTGCCCCTATTATTTTCCACATGACTGTATACTTGGTGCAGTACTGTATAAGCTTATGCGGGTGTAAATTCAGCAATAATTAATATCGATTCTTGTCTGCAGTTATTCATAATAAAATCTAGTTAGTAATATTTTTTTGTATAAAAAGCTGAGTGGTATTTTGATTCTTATTTAATGAGTTTTATAAAGAAACCGACGGTAGTTTGCGGGTTAAAATGTTTTAAGAAGAATATTTAGCTATTTGTATCGAAAAATTACTCGGCCCGCTTAAGTTAACTTTTTCAAAAAAGGGTCAAAATGACCCATGATGGTAGCAGGGGTTAAAGGGTGAATTGGTTTTTTTTTTTTTAGAAAAAATTGCTCGCTTTAGTGTAGTACGCCAATTAGGTTGTTCCATTATTTGCCTTTTTTCCAAAACCGTTTTTCGAGTTATTCGGAAAAATTACAATTAAAAAAAAAAAAAACAGCTCCCGATTTTGAAATTTGGAAAAACCGGTTGAACCGATTTAATTTTACATAGTTTTTATATAGTGTAAATGCTCATGTTGGTATGAAGTTGAAAGAAAAGGGAAGCAAGAAAAATGGTGGCTGTCCGATTTTTTGGTAAATTCTGAAAAATCACAAAAATACACCTAATACTTGAAAGGGCTTTAAAATATCTCAAATTCTTGTATAAATAAAATATTTTTTCATTTCGAGTATTCCTGCTGTTCCATTGACAAGAAATTCCACAAATATTTTTATGTGTTAGAAATTTAGCAATTTTGAATTTTTGTGCATACCATCAAAAAGCAAATTGCTTTCAATTTGCCTAAACTAAACTGCTGCAATCAAGGAGAGAAAACGAAAAATAAGTATCTGGGTCGTTCTTAAAAAACATGACCATTCTGAATTTTGTAATTTTTAAAAATTAAGTTGGCCAAATATGTTTATAATTGGCCTCATGTGGTTACGGATGGTATCAACAATAGGAATCCATAACCAGCAGTATTTTTTTTAATTTTTGGAGTTTTTGGAGTTAATAAGTCACAGAGTGGACCGGTAACAGAGGGGACAAATTAACTCAAAAATACCATATTTTAGCTTTTTATTCGAATTCGAATCACTTTACTCACCGTTTTTCAACAGTAACAGAGTTGACACTGAATAAGGGTACGTACCCGGTATACAATTGGGTTCCTTACTCAACAACGCACTAAACAAGACTGAACAGTTCAAAACACATTTTGTTGATTTTAGCTAAGTTATGATGGAGAAGCATAAGAGAAATATACGCGTCATAACGTTTAACAAACATTTTTCAATAAAATGAGTGGACGTAACAGAGGGGACCAAAACCTGGGGACACAAATTTTCTTCATAAAAATTATACAAAAAAATTATTTTTCATCATTCTTTTCTATATATGGTATTAATATACACAAACTGAATAACAAAAATTGTAAATATTATTTTTTTTTCAATTTTATTTCAACTGAAAATAACTATTAAATTTTTATAAATTGGCTCGGGACACAGGTTTTTGCTAAACCTTTGACATTGAAAATATTTTTTAAGTTATTTTCAGATAATTAATTATTTTTTTTTATAATATAGTTACGTAGAATCGATAATAATTTATAAAAATGCAGATATTTTTCTATTTTCTTTTTGAAGAAACAAAATATAAAATAGTAAAGTGTGGGGACACCAATTGGTCATGTTTTTTAAGAACGACCCATCTACGTATGTATGTGCTGCGCTTTGCCGCAACATCTGCTCGCACACAATCATACAAATATGTATGTAAATAAAGTGCACAGGAAATAATTGCTTATGCTTGCTGTTTCTATAAATTTATGCATCAAATATAGAGAAAAAAAAGAATATACCTACATTTTATTTTTATGCAAATAGTACAACTTTAACTTTTTAAAATTACACACACACACACACACACACACCTTTGCTAGCGCCTGAAAGTGAGCAAGTTTTGCTTTGTGATTTCATATGCAACAATGCAATGCAACACTGGCTGACAGATGTCAAGTGCGGTGTGGCTACTAGCTGAGTTCATATTCACTCGTTTGCCTCGTATGTTATATGTATTATATTATATACATACATATAGTAACGGGTGATTTTTTTGAGGTTAGGATTTTCATGCATTAGTA
>NW_023458557.1:83188740-83194472 GCF_013731165.1 Rhagoletis pomonella
AATTCTCAGCGGACATACGCCGCCATGCTGGCCGCATGTCACTCCACTTTTCTAGCAGTCAAAAAGTGAAGCGCATTGATGCGCGGACGCTGGCCTCTTGCCGCTAGCCACTCGACTTTTCTCGTTTGTAATAAGCAAAAAGTGAAGCGCTTGTATTGAAGAAGGGCGCGCGTTTAATTTTGTAGCATACTTAAAGGCGAAGAAGCGCGTTTGCGAGTGATCGCGCATTAAAGCGCTTAACGAGTGGCATTAAAAAAGGCGAAGCGCTTAGCGAATGGCATTAGAAAAAGGGGGAGCGCGCGCGCGCGCCCGCACATACATATGCATACTCAAACCAAGTGTATGTAAATAAGTAGATACTTAAGTCAAATTCGGTAATTCTAATTTTGCGATTATGTGATGTCAAAGTCACTTTATTTTTAATGCGCTTAAGCGTGCTTCTTTTCATAGCGCTTAGCCATTTATCTGCGCGAAGCAAACGTTTAATTTTTTTATGAAAAAAAAAATTTAAATAAATTGGCAGTGGGTGCGCGCGTCGCCACTTTGCACTAACTTTTTAGCTCATTTAGCTTCCTTATTTACCTTATCGTGCGACCAGCTTCCAGTTTCGTATAATCCATGCATTTCTCTCTCTCTCTCTCTCTCACACACATTTCCTTCTTGCTGCTTAGCATACTTGTTTCTGTCATTTGCTTTCAGTATGTAGCGCAAAATGTGTCGTAAAAGTAAATATTTTATTTAACATTTTCAAGTTTACGATGCCAGTGAGTGTTAAGTGCGAGCGCGCGTCATTTAAAGTATTTATCAACATCCATCAGTATGCTTGTATTATAGCAAAATCAGCTAAGACACACACACACACACACAGCTTTATTTGTATGTATGTAGTTGATGGTGATCTCCATCAAACGGTGGAAGCGACCATAAATGCCAGTTCGCTTGCTAACTTATGCGAGTATGCAGCTTTTATCACAGTTTGTTGGTTTGTTGAATGCGTCAGTTTTATTGGCATGTAAAATGTTTTTAAGTATGTGAGCACGAGTGTGAATGAATTAATTAAATATTTGGGATATGCTGAAAATCGTCTAAATAGTAGCGGTGATAATTGGAATATCAATAAAATGAAAATTGAAAATATTTCTAATTTTTAGGGAAAGTGTGTACATATAAATTAGTACATAGGAAGAATAAGAAAATAGAAGATCCGTTGTGATACCACGCCTAAGAGTTTTCACTCTTCTCGATAATAGCGGGCGTTTAAGCTGTGTACACTTAGCTAGAGTAGAAAAAAAAACGCGAGATTTACACAAAAATCTCGCTAGAGAGGTGTAAACACTCAATAGAGCTCTACGAGAGACTCACCTACGAAGTCTACGTGAGAGTTATTTAGCGAGACTTTTTCGCCGTGTGCACAGTCCAACGCAACTAGATCGAAAACTCTACGACAGCTCTACGCTCTGTTTAGCAAGCTAAATAGACTTTTTGCTCTACGGAGACGTATAGTAAAGTCTTGACAATGAACTTCATTACAAGTTGTTAAATTTTGAAATGGCTACGACATTAACTCATATATTCGATACAAGCACACCGGGAATCACCATCTTATTTTCATTGGCATTTCGATGGCTTTTCCAATAGCCTCCGTCCTTTGCACAAATTGAGCAGGTTGTGGTCTGGCACTCTGGCAACAGTCATTGCTTGAGTTATCTACTGTTTTGTGCCGAGTGCCAGGCCACTTGCTCAACTTGGTGAATACCTGCATACATACATATATATAGTAGTTTGGCTGGAACTGCTCGGACGGAGAAACTCCTTTCAAGGGAATTTTAATATTGCGAAAGTGTATTTTATGACGTCAGCAAATAGGTGAATATTCTGTAAAATCGACGAAGGGTTAGCACCAGTATCCAGCGTCCAGTAAAACTTGCAAGTTCAGATGCCATTTTAGCTCTCTCAATTCTCTCTTTTTTTTTGCTTGTTTCTTTCCTGGTTTAGACTGTTCTGTTTAGCCATCTCTTGCAGATATCGGCACAATTTTTTATTTAATTCTGACGGAACTCACAGCTTTAATTGCTGCCTAACTGTCACTAAAGATGAATACCTCTTCACCTTTTAAATCTGTACGAAGTTCGTTTATAGCCTCCATTACGTATAGCTGAGACCTCAGCCTGGAAGACACTGCAGTAGTCCGGTAGTCAAAATGAACGGCTCTGAGCAGGGCTGGGTGAGAAGAACCACCTTCCATTCCGCCTTTAATTTTTGAACCATTTGTGAAAATTAATATACAACCGGGTGGAGTATAATAGTTTTTTGTCCATTCCTCTCTGACTAAATTTCTTTCCGGATCCAGAATTTCAACACAACGGTCTGTTAGCCCGGAAGAAAGCTATATTTTGCAGGAGTGACCCAGCAATCCCGATTCCCATTTCCCTGTCTCTCTCTTAACCGGTGTGCAGCAGGAGATGCCCCATCTGCTGACCCATTAGCGTTGTTCGGAGTCCTCTGTAGATTAGGATTTGACCCCTTGCCACCATACTATAATTCCATAAAGGGGAATCGGTCTAACCATCGCTGTGTAGATCCAGCGGCATGTACTCAGGTTCAACCCCCACTTCTTATCATTGGCCCTCTTGCACGAATATAAGGCCACAGACACCTTCTCATAAAGCTGGACTATGTTCTCCTTTCAGCTAAGTTTTCTATCAGGAATGACCTCTGCGAATTTTTCTTTATCCGTAAAGCTCAAAAGTCGTCCGTTTAGTTCATTGGCAGCGCGTCGACCATGTTTATGCATCGCGAAGTACCCTCTTCATGAATTCGCACAGAGTTTGCGAGGACTTGGCCCTATACGCATTAGCAACAAACGTGGCGCTTCCTCTGCGGTGTATCCCTTGTCACATACATATATATATTGAGGCCAAGTTCTCACCGATTTTTGCCGTGATCAGCCTGCACAAGAGCGTCTGCCTTATAAACTCCATCAGAGATTTGTCCACCTCTAGTCTCCCTCAATGTCGAGAAAGACTACAAGACAATAGTCTTTGTAACTGAATTTCTTTTCAATAAAACTAGTGGTGAAAGATAGGTAGTCACTAACTATCCTTTCTAGGGTTTAAAGTACAAATGAAGAAAGGCTAATAGGTCTGAGATCCTTTGGACTTATATGTGAAGCTTTACCGGCTTAAGGGTTAAACACAACATAGACAGATCTCCACGTTGCCGGTATGTAATTTAGCTTAAAACAGGCCACGAAGATGCTCATTAGCCGACTTACAGAGGTTTCAAGTCAGTTGCACAGGTATAATCTTGTCCGTCCCGCTGATTTATAGAGATTAAAGTTTTTTATCGCCCAATAATCTTCACTCTTGAGACAAGCACGTTTGGAATGTCCTTACAGTCCACCACTTCCAGATATGCTCTGGGATCGACAGTTCCCACCTTTGCAACGGCGACCTTCTACAGCGCCACCGACCTCGCATCAACACAAGCCACAATCTTGATGTGGCTCTCCAACAAGACATCAAAATGACGTTTGTCAGAGCCGCCTCCACCCATCTCCATTGGTCCCGAGGGATGTAGCCGAGTTCGTTGCCGCGGTCAAGAGCCCCGAAAAGGATCCAGTCCCTAGCAACTTCAGAAAAGCTAGGTCCAGCTGCCCCGGTGTACGACAGGATTTTCTTAGGTGGAGTCTATTGCTGCTCTACCGGCCTTTGTCTCTTGGATTGGTGTTCCACCAAAACCCCAGCTGTGGTCTGGAAGTTTGGTAGCAGGGCCTTCGCCCTCACTACCGCCTCCATCGCACTCGGAGAAAGCATGTCCAACCTCACTCCTTCGTTTTTTTTTTTGGTTTTAGCCGCCTTCCGCATTTCAGCGTAAAGAGACCGGTCATCTGCTTTATCCAGAGAGAAGCCGTCCGTAGTTTCCATCGCGGCGACTGCCCCGGTGTTATCTTTTGTGGACGCTTGTCGTCATTCTGTGTTAGTCTGGTAGCAATCGGAGGCCTTGGCTTTTTGACGATATGGTCAGCTTCTTGGCTTCTCCCTTGGCCACATTAAAACTCTACATAGTAGTATTTTGCTATCAAAAGTATGACTTCCAGGCCACAGCAATATCGCGGGTAATTACATAGCCGATGAGCTAGCAGAATGAGGCTACTTTACGTTGCCTGGAGAGAGATTATCCTTGAATCGTTGTCGCCAAGCTCAACTTACGCGAAGCCTGGGAATGTGCTGTATCGACCGGGTCGGACCAGCGAAAGAGAAGTGTTGCCTACGTTGGGTTGAGTGCGCACGCGAAGAGGTGGTTAATGTCATATGAGGAAATTTCAGATGCCGGGCATACATTAACTACATCGGGGTCTAGTCTGGAACGGTAGGTGTCTAACCTACTACAGTATTCAGACCCTGACTCTGCAGATGGAGGAGATTGAACTCCGATGACGACATTCACGGGACAGCTGTCGATGACGGTAGTGATGGTTTTCTTGTGAATGTTTTAGACCACGTACTCTCGATGCGTTTAGATACTTTCAAGAGGTGCTTGGGAGGAGGTTCCACCTCAAGCAAGTTCCTGTAACGAGTGCTTTCACGTCTGTGGCAACTCACGAGGAATTGTTTGTCCCTTACCCTAACTGGGATCATTTGCAATTCGATATGTAAAGGTAAAGGCAAAGGTAAAGTCAAAATCAGGAGCCATCTTTTAGGTGTCGGGGTTCCTGTGTTGTAGCAAGTTAGTAGCTTCGCCCACTGCATCCTACTTGTCTCCGATAAGCGCACAGAAGCTGCAGAGTTTAGAACTCTGAATTAACTGAGCCCACACTAGGCGAAATAATGGCCATAGGTAAACCGTCGGCGAGCTAAGGAGCTCTTAAGCCTAGTACTCCCTCTAGCTGTCTCTGTGGGGGTCATAACAGGTCAATGTCTAATACTAGCTTTGCATGTGCAGCCTTGTTGATCTTAAGTATTTTCCCAGGCTGTGTATACCAAATGAAAGAGAGTCTAATATCGATTTTTTACCCACCCTTTAATCGCACATCTATGTACATGCATTAGGGTGCCGCGCCAAAAAATTGCCCTTTTTCCAGCGGAATGTTAAAATTTGTTCTATGTATTTTAAAATTTCCGCCACTATATTTTGGAAAAATATTAAGACTTACGTGAGCTGAACAGCTGGACCGATTTAAAAATACCTCCGAAAATCGCATTATTTTGATTCCGATGATAATATTTTTAAGCTTTTTTATGCGGACTTTGTAAGCTTAAAGCCCATTTCCACAAAAAGCTTAACTCTTATATCATCTGAGTCGATTTTGTTTTTAAGAAATATTTTTAAGAACTAATTTTAATTATAAAAAACTCGTTTTTTGAACTTTCTTCAAATCTGTCCAGCTCATATAAATCGTTATATTTTTCCGACTTATTTTGGCGCTTTCTTATCTATACATATATATATATATATATATATATATATAGATTGAAAAATGTATCACCATGCCAGACTATCAAAAGGGATTGCCACCTGTTTAAAAAGTCGAATTTGTTTTACTTTCACACAGGCTAAATGGAATATCGCAATATTAGTGTCAAATGAAAGTGTTTTAAGAAAAGTTTAGACTGATTATATTTTTAATTAGTGTTGGCACCCATTTTTTTTTTTTTGGAAGGTCATCACCGAATTTCAAAAGAAAGAAGTCAAATTAAAGAACTGGGATTCTACATAGATTTGCCATAAGG
>NW_023458557.1:83194572-83194842 GCF_013731165.1 Rhagoletis pomonella
TAAAAGAAGTTTGGTACACTGAATAATCCAAATTTGAAGATGGGAACCCTGAGCCGGCGTTTATGGACCTAAATTTAAAAAAAAAACGTTCCGAAGGGCATATACCCAACCTCCTTCCAGGAGGAAATTTTATAAATTAAACTCTGTGCCCACGAAAGTCTTCGCAGAAGGACTAAAAGGGCAACAATAAACCTCATGTCGTATAGCGAGGCAGCGGTAAGAGCGCTCCACTCTTGCAAAACGATATCAAAGCTAGTAGACAGTGGAAAA
>NW_023458557.1:83289842-83380271 GCF_013731165.1 Rhagoletis pomonella
CCACCGCGTTAGCAAACAAATAAACGCGC
Source organism: Rhagoletis pomonella (assembly GCF_013731165.1). Taxonomy (NCBI): domain Eukaryota; kingdom Metazoa; phylum Arthropoda; class Insecta; order Diptera; family Tephritidae; genus Rhagoletis; species Rhagoletis pomonella. The sequence continues at coordinate 83,289,872 of NW_023458557.1, forward strand.
ACGCTCATGTAAATATTCAACGCTATTAACACACCTTATCAGCGGCAAACACAAAACCGAATGCACAGCAAAGAGGAAGCAATGACTAAAGTTAAAAAATTAACAGTAACAATTAGCTTAGATAGCAACTAAAGCGTATGGGTGGTGAAGTGTGGGGCTGGAACTGGAACTGGTGGCTAGAGGGACCGTATGTAGTGGGTAGGGGGGGGTGTTTTAATCTTATCATAGTCACACACGCCAGCTGACCACAAAATGAACAAAAGCGGCATTGTCGAATCGCTCACAAGTACTTGTCACTTCCGTTGCGACGAAAACTTGCCTGCCGCCTCTAGAAAGCAAAAAAAAAAAAAAGAAGCAACTACAGAATACATACAGCACACCAATCGCGGCTGCTGACTAAAATCAAGCTTAATCATCAGTGACTTAAAATACGCTCTGCATTGTGCAGTGGTGTATTCGAAGAAAATCACCGGCGTAGAAATTCGTGCTTATAAATATGTCGAAGTATGTTTGTACATTAGACTGGTCCAACATTTTTTTTAATCACCACCCAGAACTTAAGAATATCGATAAAAAAATAATTACTTTTAAAGATTTTTTAGCAATTCCACGAAAAAATATATGTACCTTCTCTATATAAATTTATGGCACACTTCAAAGAGCCGACGGCACGGCTAAATATTAAACGATTTCGAAATAAAAAAATATGGCTCTCCTTATTATCCATTTTCTATAATTCTGGTGTGTGGCAGGAAGAAAATTCCAAAAAGTTGATTTTCATGTGTATTTTTGGACCACCTTACTATACGTACATACATTGCTACTTAAAACATCTTAAAATATTCCTACAAGAAGAAGTTTAACTTTGAAATAAATGCATTAAATCGAGTGGGTAGAGAACGATAACGAACGGATGCCGCACAGTGAAAGATTTACATACATGGAAGCTGCGACAAAAATAAACTACATATACTGCCCTTAATAAGGAACGAAAAAATATTAAAAATGGCATAGAGTAGCAAACTGCCACGCCCACTACACTAGGGGGTGGAGTAACAAATGTTATCCGATTTCAATAAAATTCGTTTTGTATTATAAAACACTAATCAGAAAATCATAAAAAAATTGAAAAATTATGAAAATCGGCCTACCGCCACGCCACGCCCGCCAGCTATCCAAAAGCAATATAAAAGCCAAGTTTTATAAAAATCTATTTATTAGCAGCTGCCATATATGCCTCTTAACCCTTTCGAGACCAAGGGAAACATATTACCCAAAAAGCACTCATAAAATGTTGCGTGTTTTTAGTAGTTTTATATTTTATGTTTTTAGAATGTGCTAAATGAATAGAAAAAAAAATGTTTATCAAAATTAGAAAAATTTATCATAAGATTTTTTTTAAATTTGAATTTTTCAGCAAATATAGTTTGTAGAAATTTTATTTTGATAAAAATACTTAATTTTTACCAATTTTTATTAATTACCAAGATTAGAAACAAAATTTTTTTTTTGTGGGAAAAAAATTTTGCGGTAAAAATTATTTCTTGCGAATAAAAATTTTGTGAATAAAAATTAAAACAAGTAGTTAGGATATACATTTTAGGAGAAAAACTAGTTTCATTTTTTAGGAAAATAACTAGGTACCAAAATTATGGCCATACATTTTTTTAGGAACATAACTACCAAAGTTATGACCATATCAAAGAAAGAAAGAAAGAATATTTTTTTAGGAAAACTTTTTTTGGACAAAAAATTATTTCTTTAAGGAAAAATACTTTGGAGAAAAAAACTTTTGGAAAAACAACTTCGGAAAAAATTTTTGAAAAAATTGTTTTTATGTTAAAAATAAACTTATAATTTTAATTTTTAATTAAAAAAAAATGGAAAAAATTTTTTTTAAGTATTTTGTCTAAAAAAAAAACCATTTCAGATGATTTTTTTTTATTTTTATATTTTTAACGAACAAGATATGTATATAGAAAAGATAAGCTCTTAGAAATATAGAGAGTACAAAAATTTTTACCAGATACAAAAACGATAATAAAAAACCTTTTTCGCGCAAAAATTATGAATTTTATTAAAGTTATTTAAGAAAAGCAATTAGGAAAAAAATTTCTTTTTAATGAAAAGTTATTTTTTACATGATTTTATTTGGTTTTATATGAATTTGATTACTTAGTCCGCGATGAAACAAAAATTTACAATTCAAATCACGATTGTTTTAAAAGCTTATGGTCAGGTAATTCGAGCAAACCACTTTTGGATCCGGCGCTTACTCACAGCGTTATCTTTACCTTTTTGATGTGTAAACATATTTACTCCTGGTATGAGCAAAATTTGCGTAGACCGTCATTCGTAAACCACAACGAATTCAGAAATAGTGCAAATGTAATCAACACATTTTGAAACTTGAACTTGTTGCCAGCTTCAGATCACTGTGCGTCGCGGCGCTGACGACATGCGCTTGCCTTCCTGCCTACAGTCGCAAAAAAGCCCAAAATAACCAATAATAAAAAACAAACCCACAGCAGCGATTCACACAAAAGCATAGCTGATAGTAATGAATGGAGGCATGAAAAATATCTTTCGATTGCCAGACAGGCAGTCGAAAATGCATTCGATTCGGACTTTGTCAACGACCACACCCAGTCGCGTTGTAATGCATTGTGACTTGTCATTATATCCCACGACTTTATTTCCGCTTCATTTAATTTTTGTTTTTTTTTTGCTTATCCTCTCTTTCATTACGAAAATCATTCAGGCAGTCAATGGCTAAGAAACTGTTTATCAGTGTACACAATTACTAGTTATGCTCCCATCCATACATACGTACTTATACATTTATGTATACATACGGTGACCATCCGTTCTGTTTTTTGCAGGACCGTACTGTTTTTCAAAGGTCGGTCCTGCGTAGTTTTTCAAATCTGAAAAACCTGAAAATGTACTTATTTTTTCCAAGTGTCCTGCATTTGTCCCGCATTTTATTCGTTATTTTAAAATTATTTAAAATTATGGATGCATTTAAAAAAAAAAAGTGTTTTTTGGTACTTTTCGTAGCTTTTCTTCAATATCTCATGAAAAAATCTGCAAATTAACGTAAGCGACTTACAGCTCGAAAGGTATTGATGTGCCTCTTACCAAAATATATAACTTGTGGCGACTTCAATGAAAATTATTAGTGCTACAGGCGAAAAAAGTGAGATTTTCAATCAAATACGCAGTTTCATTTGATTATGTTTTTTCATTATTTAAAAAATTCGATAAAGAAGATATATCATTACAGTAAACTTTGAGCCAAAGATAATGAAAATCGGATTAGAAATGTAGATGCTATGGCGCGCAATCTGCACAAATTATATATTTTTGTAAAGGGCATTTTGTAACTCGTCATTTACGTCGATTTTTGACAAATAACTGCGAAAAGTACCAAAAAAAACAAAAAAGAAGGGTATTGTTTTCGTTTTGAACGACTCAAAATTTGCATATAAAATAATCTTTTAAAGATTTTCACTTTTCGTGTGTAAGCTATTGTAATTATAATATGTTTTACTATACTTTTATAAATATTCATGTAAAAAAAGATAATTATCAATGAAGAAAGCGTGATTAATTTTTGAAGTTTAAAATGTATTAAGAATTTAGAATCATAAATACTCTTTTGATATTTTTATACTACGTTAATATATGCAGGCATATTTTTGAAAAATTGTCCTTCATTTTGAATCCATATTTATGGTCACCGTATGTATACACGAGGCTTATTTATTTTTGAAATGAAGCGTAAAGTGTAAGAACAAGGAGAAGTAATGGCGTGGTTTGTCATTAACATTCGATTTTATTAAACGCTGACGTTGAGTCATTCACATCTTTTTTTCACGAATTGTATAAAGAGTTTCCCAATAAGGGCGGTTAGCTGTTGAAATGAAATGGCAGCAAACAAACTCAGTGTGAGGTAATAACGAAATGTTTTTTCTTTATTTGAAAAGCTTACGAATTTCCCTCTCTATTCTATTCGGCTTCTTACGATGTCAGGGTTCCGAGTGGCCCAATTTTCAATCACTCCGCCTAATACATAGGTCGGGCTGAATTTTAGTGATGGCCTGAGTTATGTTTGCCTTAAGGGCATCGGTCGATTGCGGCTTATTGGCATAATCCTCCCCCCTTCGGAAACCACACGAGTAAAAGTCTAGCGGGATCAAATTTCATCACCTCGGTGACCAATTCATGTCACCTCTGCGAGAGATCACTCAAATCGTTTATAAGGAATGTGCATAGTGGCGTCCGTTGTGTGGTGCCATACTGATTTGGTGACTGCATACGACGCTACGCAAAAAAAAAAAACATCGACACCAGAGGGCGCCAAAATATACCCTCAAATTGCAAAACCCTTTACATACATATGTACACTCAGAAAAAACATTCCTTGATGCTAGGAAAAAAGTATATTATTCTAAGGGAATATTACCTTGAAATGGCTCCAATGACATGGCTGCCTTAGTATGAGTAAACGATTTGACTCAGTTAAAGAAAAACACAATTCCTTAGTTTTTAGGAAAAATTCACTTGCCATTATTTCATGCTCCGTGAAAGGAATTAATATGTAATTCTGCTCGTGGCGCTCAAACAGTCGCAATGGCCGACGGAGCAATTTTTTAAAGTGTATTTAAAAAAAATATCAAGTTTATTTTTTATGGTATTTGAGTATTTAGGATTTTCCATATATAAAAATGAATTTTACAATTTTTAATTTATATTTAAATTTAAATAATTGACTTACCTTATTCTAACCACCTCCAACGGGGCTCGAAGCTGCGAGGAAAGAAATTAACTTTGTCTAAACAGCACTCACAAAATTCAAAATTATTTAAGGAAATTATAACTTATATTGAGTAAATTTTTAGCATAAACCTGAATTAGGGAAAAATTTCTCAAATTGAGTAAATTTTTCTCAACATTAAGGAAAGAACAGTATGTAACTCTAAAATAAGCAAACTGGTTTCTTGTTTTAAATAAATGCTTTTTTCTGAGTGCAGTATGAAATTTATTTATTTTTTTTTATTTAATCAGTCTTTTTTATACCCGAGCTTCATTTCAGTTTTGTATAACGGATTAGGGAAATATTTTTCATTGGCGACACATAAAACGACTCTTAAATATAACTCCCAACTATTTAACGTCTAAATGGCTAAAAGAATAATAACTCAAATTGACACAATAAAGTTTCAAAATAATAGTTTTAAAAAAGCCCTCCGCACAATGCCTGAAAATTTAAACAGATCAATCGTTATTGGGCATGAGTCTTTTCCATAAAAGTTTTTCTTGAAAATTTCGACAATATCTATGTGAGCGGTAAAACAATATTTGTTGCATACGAAAGTATAGCTGTTTCTTTATACTGCATCAGTTTGTATTTTATTCCGCATACGTTATCACTTTAGTTTCTGAAAATTTGACAGCGGGATGGGCAGAATTTTCCGATTTTAAATAATTTTGGGTATTAGATGAAAAAAAAAATAAAAATTTTAATTTTTTAAGTCTCCATAGAGGAATCTGAACTTTGTGGCCCCCTGTGCGACACGCCTTAATCGTCTCCAATCGGGAGCAAAGTTTATATGTGATTTCTTCGACTAGAGTAGCATCGATTTAGCGGTTAAGGCTTAGGAAATTTGATGTAAAAATTTGCTTCCTACATTTAAGGACCACCCTAATATACATATATCGATATTCGAATCGGTATTCTGAATGTCAAAAGGATGTTTATCTGTATATTTTCGCAAATAAATGAAAATTCAAGCACAGTTATTCTTAAAAATTTCCGCAGGCATATCGGGGCGGGTTTGAACCCCCCAAAACCCATACCTGCGTTCGCTCCTGATTCGCGTAATGCATTTTAAGGTGCACCTGCAGTTTGTTTGAAATGTCAGTAGCCTAACTACCTCAAGGCCTCTTATTGGTAAGCATTTTATGTTACTTCAATAATATTGCACAATAACACTTTAACAACAGCCAATATGCACCAAACCAAAAGTCCTTCGCGTAAACTTATAATCACAGCTAAACAGCTTAAGGCCACAAGCAATGGCTGGCAGTTACAAATACAATTAAACTGCTATTAACAACAACAACAACAACAAAACGACTAGTGTTTCTAAAAAATGCTTACAGCGCAATAAAAATTGAGCTGCTAAAGTTTTTTTTGTGTGAAAATTTCCATCGTTGTAATTAACACAAAAACTCAAATAGAAAATTGTGGCCATTTCACAAACAACTCACATATACATACATACATATATAGTACATATGCCCCTTTATAAGCAATTTTTACGAAGTGCATTTACTATGGCGACAACAAATATGTGCCATTATTAAGTAAAAGTCACAGCTGTAGTGGTATACAATAAGGCACCCTAAATCAAAAAAAGTCACAACTCAAAATTTTTCAAAAATTGTTTTTTTTTTTCACTATAAAATTGTTTACAGACCATATTTTTAACGGACGCCTAAACATCTTCTTCGTTACTATTTGCATTAATTGGCAAAAATACTATTAAAACTATTTTTGTTTTGCACAGCACCAACAGTTTTTTACCGCTCCCCATTTTTTGAGAGTTTTTGAGTTATGACTGTTTTTCATTTAAGGTGCAATGTCGTGCGCGTGTGTGTGTCTGTTTATGTGGGAGTGATTGCCATCGTTGAAAAACTCATTAGAGATACTTAATGCGATTTTTTTTTTCTCCATTAACACTACCACGACCATCCTCTTTTTTCTACTCGTTGTTTACACATTTCCGCTGCTACTGCTGTTGCTGCCGCCTTCTAAGGTCACACAAATATACAGGCGTACCTCCAGCATTCGCTTGCATATGTGATCGGAAGTTCGCACGCTCGCATAAAAATGCACTTGTATAAGTTTTTAATTTAGAAAAAGTGTGAATACTCGTATCAAGTGCGCAACTTGTGTGTGGAGGGGAGCACGCGCGCGCGCGCCAAGCGCCTTTTCTATTGCGCTGGCACTTCGTGCTTGCTTTCTCTTGCCTGCCTGTGTCTTTCCCCACCTATCGCTTGGGGCTAAGATGGTTAGCGTGCGCTCGCAGCATTTCGTCGCGGGTTTGTTAATTAGTAAAATTTTTTACACTTTATTTACTTTAATTACAACTTTGCAACACAGCTGTGCAAATGTTCACCTTAGTGTAGGCTGCCTTGTATACAGCTGAATATACATACTCGTATATGAAAGTATGTGTGTTAGTACAATTTACTAGTTTGACTGTAGAACTTCAAAAGTTCTTTAATAATTCGTGTGCTTACATTTTATTGCTTTGCAATTTTAATATAAAAGTAGTGATGAGTTACAAAAAAAAAAAGCAAAACCCAAAAGTACAAAAACTTTCCAAGATTGCTTTTGCCACTTTTTGTTGCCAGCTTTTAGGCGCACACCCCAGCAAATGGAAAAGCGGCGGCAGCAAAAGTTGCTTGTGTAAATGAATAAACAAAAAAAAAAAACAAGAACTGCAATGATAACAAAACTTAAATCACGAACTCTGTCAGACGACGAGCTGGCAAGTAAATAAATTGCCACCACGTTGACCACACCGCTGCACTGTGGGCTGAAAAAGTAACATTTTGGGAAAAAATTATTTTAGGTTATGCATTTGACATGAAACTGGAATCATTACCAAAAATTTCTTGCCACAGGAAATGTCTACCAAACATATAAACATCAGGCCTTTGAAAACTGTGGAGAACTCCGCGCTCCTATTCACAACAGTTAGTCCTAAGAGCTTAACCCTTTCGGGACCGTAAGTCTACAGTTAAAAATGTACACGACGAATGGAGAAGTCGGTAAAAAATCTGATTTGTCCTAAAGAAAAGATAAGGAAAAAAAAATATTTTTAGTTTAATTTGAATAATTTTAAATTAATTTTAATTTTTTAAAACAAGAAACCTTACTCTCTATTAAAAATATTTTTTTACCAAAAATTTTTCTCGCAAGTGTATATTTTTTCTATTTTTTTTTCTATTAATTGGGTATTTCTAAAAATTAGTACTTTTTTTAAAATTTTTTTTTTGTAATTTTTTTTTACTATTCAAATTGCAAATTTTTCCTGCTTTTGTTAAAAATATTTTTATCTAAAAAGATTTCTTCTTTGAAAAAAAAGTTGTCTAAACATTACTCTTTTCCTAAAAATGCCATTTTTTTAATTTGTCTCGCAGTTGTATATTTTTTCTTTGTTTTCTGTAAAAATTAATATTTTTTCTATTAGTTTTTTTTTGTAACCAACTTTCCTTTCAAAAAGTAATTCTATTCTGCTTTGTGCTAAACTTTTCTACAAAAAAAGGTAAAAAAAGCCCCGAGCTGGTCCTGAGCATGTCCCGTCCTTTAAGACTTAAAAAAAATTGTCTTGCTCATAATTATTATGAAAAGACTTTTATAATATACAGTGGTCCACAAAATAATAGGAGTGCGTTATTTTGGTCAGTTTTTGCTATTTGTCTTTTGTTTATTTAATGTTTATTATTTTTATACAAAAGTCAAGCTGGGTATACAACAAACAACGAATAAATTCAGATTTCAACCTTTGTACAAAAATTATTAAAATTCTGTAAATTTTCACCAAAATATCATTTTAACATTTTAATCAGAATCTTCAGAGAAAATTCTGGTATGCAGTTTTATAGCCCATTCAATTCTAGTCTGAAGAAGTGCAAGTTTCAAGCTGCTAAAAAATTCCGTTAATTTTGGCAATTTTTTTTTGCTGGCACTGTCCCCATATAAAAGAAAATTGTCGAACATACTTTGTATGGAAAAAACGTGAAACACCTTCAACCGAAAAAATTCTCAAAAATCAACGGAATTTTTTAGCAGCTTGAAACTTGCACTTCTTCAGACTAGAATTGAATGGGCTACAAAACTGCATACCAACATATTTTATAAAGATTCTCGTTAAAAAATTTGAAATTTTGGTGAAAATTTGCAGAATTTTTATAATTTTTGTACAAACTTGAAAATGTAAATTTATATGGTGTTTGTTGTATTACCAGCTAGGCTTTTACAAAAAAATACGAAACATTAAATAAACTAAATACAAATAGCCAAAACAGGTTAAAATATCCCACTCCTATTATTTTGTGGACAACTGTAAGTCCCCAAAACGGTTAAACCAAATTTAACAGAACTTTCATTAATAGGCTGGGGAACTTTCTGAGCTGTACATAGTCGTGAAACTGAACCGCTAGATGGCACTTTCGTCGAAAAATTTCTAAGAATCGCATTTCTGTACCGAGAATTTTTACAAGGAAGAGAAAGAAGAAGAGCCTATAGATGGCGCTCCAGTCACATTACTTGGAAAATTTGTGTGCCGTTTAAATATAGAAAACACGCTGCGTGATTTAAACTTAGTCGCCAAAAAGAAGCTTAAATTGAAATGCTTAATTTAAAAAGTTTTAATCTCAGCCGGCACACTCGAATGTTGGGTATAAATTTTGTATGTATAACCCGAGAGTTTAGAATTCAGGGGCCAGATACCCCCAACAGAAGGGGTCACAACCGCCAAAGAAAAAGAAAAAGGGGCACAAATTAATAGATTCGATTCTGCTCCATATTGAAGCCTTAATCAGCGGACGCATCTTTTTCCAAGTCAAATTGGTGCAAAAATCCCTCAATATTTACTACAATCGCTTTGGCATGAGTAACCGTGGCATCATTCCATAAATGAAACCCACTTCATGGTGTTTGGTCACACAGTGCACGAGGGCAGTAGAATTGAAAGCCTTGATCGCTTGCCGCTAACAAAAGTAACCATTTGTGTGGCGCATGCGAGGTGACTAACTGCATTTTAGTGCGCCACCATGACACTTGCTGCCGCCTCCACGCCTACCCCACCAGCACCAGCACCAGCTTGTAATTTGTTTTTGTTTCAAGGCAGCAGGCTATATTGTTTTTGCGGTCGCATTTAATAAACACTGGCAATAAAAAGTGTACAACAAAAGATGTGCACCAACAAAAAAAAAAACAAAAAGAGAGCGAGAAGAGGCGTGGGGGACAGTGATGCAATAGGAGAAGGTGTAGAGTGCCTAGAAATGTGTGGCACAACACCATCACCACCTCCACTCACCTACTCGAATCAGCAGAGAAGAGTCACAAATATAAATGGCTGCCGCATTTGACAGATTCAAGCCATTGCTTCATTGCAATTGCAAGCAACAACAACAACAACAACAACAACAACAACAACAACAACAACAACAAAACAACAACCAACCACTGCATTACTGCCATTGCTGCTGCTTAGCTCTCGCCGTTGCTGTTTCTGTTGCCAAGGGCGCATGCTGAGCGGAGTGCAATGGCCGCCTACGGGGCTTTTTCGGTGTCGTTTGCTGCCTGCTGATTGCAATGCTGCTTCGTTTTGTTGGCGTTGTTTTTGCTATTGTTGCTTCATGGCTTAGTGAAGGATTTTCATTTCAGGCTCTTTGTAAAAGCTTTTATGCCTTTCGAAAGCTGACGTAGCCGTTACCGCCACAAACTGCTTTCCGCTTCATTCCGTTACGCTCACTGCACTGCACTGCACTGCACCGCCTTTCTCTCTCTCTCTCTTCCTCTCACTCTTTCTCACTCCATCGCTTCTGTCCTGGTACTGTCCTGCCACCGCAGTTGTGGCAAAGGAGATTTCTTCTCGTTGCCATTTAAAATGCTTTTTGTTTCAATGTGCATCGATGTGATTGTTGTTGTCGTTGCTGCTGTTGTTGTTGTTAGGACGTTTTTCATTTGAATTGGTTGCATTCGTTCTGCTTGCTAGCTGGCTGGGCGACTGGTTGGCTTTCACTGCCTTGGCTTGGTCGCGTTAGCTTTACTTTGCGCTTTATTCATAGTCGTTTACAAAGTGCATTTGTTTTGTTGTTGCTGTTGCTTTTATTGTTGTTTAAGTTCTTCGTTTTCATTTCGTATTGTATGTTTTGTGTTGTTATTATTTTTTGTTTTGCGGCATTTTAGCATGAATGCAAATTTTGCACAAGTCGTTTATTGTCGTTGTCGTTGTCGTTGTCGTTGCTGTAGCTGTGGGCTTTATTATTATTTATATTTTTTGTTGTTGTTGTTCTTCTTCTACTTGTTATCCTTGTAATTTTTCATATTTGAAAAGCATTTATGCTTCAACAGTTGCAGCTGTTAGCTCCTCTAAGTCCTCCCTTCTCGTTTTGGTCGCCACTTTTCGGCCCCCTTTTTCCAAGCGCAGTGGCAGGTCAGGGTTAAGAAATAAAAACTTGTGTACCCAAGCACAATTACATACGCTCATACATACAAACATATGTAGTACTCGTACAAGGCATCTGATTAACGAGTAATATGCTTTACCACATTCTAGCTTTCGCCATCTTCATCATGTGATAAGCAAACACACATGCTTTGCAAACAATATACCTATACTTCTTGCATTTTTTTCACATGCCTACACTATATAAATAAATATATCATCCATATCCTTGACAGTTGCATCACTGAAATGGCTTCAGCTTGTGTAGAGTTAAGAATCTAATCAAAGCAATAGCATTCTTGGCAATCTGCCTGGTTTAGTTAGGCGGCAAAAAATCGCTTATTTAGTCCACAGAAAATAAATAACTTTTGTATATGCATATGTATAAGCTAAGTGAACAAAAGTAGGCCACCAAATGGGCAGTATTTATTTGCAAATTTTTTAAACTATCAGCATCGCAAAACAAAAAAATTGGAAGTGACATAGTTGCAACTGTCCATTTCTGCCACCTCCACTGTAGTGTTCGATGCTCTCGATTTCTTCATTTTTCAAAACGCGTTTCGTAATAAAGCTTTTTTCTTGAAAATCCCTCATTTGACATAATAACATACACTTTGTTAAATTGTATTAAACTAAATTGAATATATATAAACTGCTGGCAGGCCTCATCAAAGTATTTTCGAAATAAAGCTCTATTCAACCTATTTCATTTGTAATATGTCATTGAAGCATGTAACTGATTAAGTTTAAATACTGTGAAACAGCTGGTAACCCTCTTTAAACATATTTTCGAAAGCAAGCTTTCTCACACCTCTTTCGATCGACAGCAACATTGCAATACTTTATTTAAGAAAAAATGGAATTTGTTTTTCAAGTAGATGGCAACCCTCTTCAAACCATTTTCAAAATAAAACTTTAGCTTATTAATAAAATCGTACTTAACTTTTTAAACAGATGGCAACAATCTTTAAAAATAGTTTCGAAAGCAGGCTCTTTATATGGAAAAAATGGTTTTTGCTCTTAAACAGGTGGCAACCCTCTTCAAAATATTTTCAAAATAAAACCTTAAGTACCATTCGCTGGCAAACCATATTGTAATATGTACTTAATTTAGCTTATTAAACAAAATTGAGTTTATATTTTTAAACAGGTGGCAACCCTTTTTAAATTTTTTTTTTCGAAAGCAGACTGTTTCGATTGGCAGCCACACTGTTATACTTTATTTATGAAAAAATTAAATTTGACTTTGAAACAGGTGGCAACCCCCTTCAAAGTATTTTCATATATTTAATTTTCTTAAATCCCATTTGTTGGCGTACCATATTGTAATACTTAATTTAGCTTATTAATGAAATTACATTTAACTTTTTAATAGGCTGCAATGCTCTTTATGATATTTTGAAATTGAAACTGGTTTTTTGTTTATTCATCTGTAATGTATGCTCATATTCATAGTCAAAAAGCTTTTTTATTCCCATTCGTCCGGCATCCTTATTGTAAAATATGGGTGCACGTATAGTGTAACTTTTTGACCCGTTGGCGTTGACTCTTTTCAGAATATATGCTATATGCTAATCCAGATCATAAGCTATCCGTATGCCAAATTCTAACCAAAGAAACAGTAACGTATGTACATAAAAATTCCCACCGAGTTTTCACATCATTTAGTAGGATTTCATTTAAATTGTTAATTTAATAAATTTTAACCACCTAAGCTGCTGGAAACCATGGCCACAAATATTTTCGAAAAGATACAGCTTTTCTTAAAACTTTTGTTTCGATGCCCATATAAAAATATTTCGTTTAACTTGTTAAACTGATTTTAAATTTTTGAACAGGTGGCAACCATATTCAAAAATATTTTGAAAATAAATATCAAAATAATTCATTTACCATATGAACTAAATTTATCTTGAAGTTCCAAACTCTCAAAAATATTTTCGAATTAGAGACATCTTTCCTTAAACCCCCTTGACAACAATACTAACACTTTACCTGGTTATTTAAGTTTATTTTTCCCTTTTTCCACAGTTGGACTTTAAAAAAGGGTGCAACTCTGTTCAAAAAATATCCTATATATATCGAAGTTACACTGTAAAAAATCATTTTCCCCGTCTTTAAAGTTATTTTGAGTAAGTAAGAGACCTTGATTATTTAGAATTTTTTAAGCCTTGATAAATTCTGAAGTGATATGAGAATTCTTCGCGGCTTTTTCAGACTTAAGAGATATTTTTTGTGACTTCTACGGGATCTTTAGAGACATATTGGGACTTTATGTATTTTAGTCAGTTTGCTTACAAAATTTTTAGGGAATCTTTGACGGATTAATTGCGACTTTTTGTGTTGCTTTCGTTACCCTTCGTATTTCTTTCAAAACATTTCTGGAAATAAATTTTTGGGATCTTTCGGAGTTTTTCACGAGTTATAGACGAACTCCCATCTAAATTTTATTTTGCCTTTTCTTCTTATTCGGCAAACTACAACCGTTGATCGGCTTGGGCCGAGACCAAGAGACTACGCCAATTGCTTCTCTGCTTCGTGAAGTTGCACCAGTTGTGCATTCAAAGTGTAAACAGCTCCTACTCAACTTGGTCCATTCACTTCTTTCGTGCGCGTCTTTCGCTGTTCACTCATGGGTGTCAAGTCGAAGGATCTACATACATATTCACCGGAGCATCATCTTCCATGCGTACGACACGTCCGAAGCAGCCCCCAAAGTGAAAGGCTTTGGCACAACAGCAGCATCCACCTTCTTGTCGATTGTGCAAAGTACACTGAGATTCCACTGCACTGAGATTCTTTCTGCCGTTCTCTTCTTTCTCTTAAAAAGAAGTCTCTTACCTGCTTCTTTAGACATAACCATACATTTTAATGTAGCCTTTAAATATAAAGTGAGCTTTAAAGTTTAAGGTTACATGAGAAAACTGCCCTTACACTGTCTAGTTTCACCTCATTTAACCTTCATTTATGTTTCTTGACTAAACTTAACTCTCATCGGTGGGATCAAGAATTCCCTTCTCCGCTACCAACTTAGCACTTCTGCGCCTGATAAAATTCATACACTTGCAATTGTTTCTTCGCGTGTTTGCTAGCGATTTGCACTTTTCGTAATTTCGCTCTTCTTCTTAGTTATCTTTCTGCAATAATGGCTAGGCAAGCAGTAAAAGCTGTGACTGTGTCTTTTGAATTAACCGACGCCGACGTCGACGCCGACTCTAACTTAAATTTTTTTTATATTTTTTTACTTATTCTACCCCAAAGATTTTCTCTGTTCTTATTTAGTGACTTCTTTGCTGCCAAAGTTAGTACTCGTATGTATTTTTCTGACTGTATCCTATAGTGTTATCCTTTGCCTCGCTACTTTGGCTACAGCAGTTAACATATTTTGCCCTATACTTGATTTTTACGCTTTTTTATTTCAATTTGTGCCATCAACCGCTTCGGCTTGCCTTGTGCTTTTGGGTACAGCCAACTTCGCCTCTCTCTCTCTCTCTCTCTCTCTCTCTCTCTCTCTTTCTTTCTCGATTCCACCTACATACTATAACAGGGCAATTCTGGCTAAGATGGTAAATAGTCTTTCGTAAGATTCGTCGTAATGAAAAACAGATGGCAAGATTGTTCGAAAGAGTTTTTTTTTTTATTCTGGTACAAGTCCTAGAATAAAGCTCTCTCATTCACCACCCGTGGTGAAAAGCTATTCTGAAAGAAACGAGTGAGCGCAGCGCTGGTGTGCCTTTCGGGAGCTCCGCGTTCGATTTTTATACCCGAGCGCACTTGCGCACAAGGGTATATTAATTTTGTTCACATAACGGTTGTTTGTAACAGCCAAAACGAATCGAGATAGATATAGACAAATGTATATATGTATAAATGCTCAGAATGAATAGAGAAATCGACTAAGCCATGTCTGTCTGTCCGTCCGTCTGTCCGTCTGTCCGTCTATCCGTCTATCCGTCCGTCCGTGTACACGATAACTCGATAATTGAGATATCTCAACAAAATTTGGTATGTAGGTCTTCGTTAATCCAAGGTAGGTTGGTATTGAAAATGGGCTAAATCGGACTGTAACCACGCCCACTTCCCATATAACGGTAATTTCCAGAAATACGAAAACTGCGATATTTTAGTAACTACTGAAGATAATTCACTCAAAATTGATATTTACAATAACTTTCAGACGAAAAATAAGAATATTATACATTTTTAGAAAATGGGCGTAGCCACGCCCACTTATGGTTACATGTGTATATCTTGGTAACCGCTGCACCCATTTCTTCCAAACTTGGCACAGTTATTGGCCTTGGTACAGCATGGAAAATTTTTAAAATCGGACAATAACCACGCCCACAGTCCACAGGGTAATTTAGAGAAATACGAAATCTTCGATAAATCAGTAAATATTGAAGCTAATTTATTCAAAATTGATGCTTGCAACAATTCTTTACCAAGAAATACGGGTATGGTAAAATTTTGGAAAATGGGCGTGGCACCGCCTACTTATGATCACATATATGTATATCGGTAACCGTTCTACCAATTTGTACCAAACTCGGTATTTTTATTGTGCTTGCCACATAAAAGCAAAACGTTGAAAATTATTGAAATTGACTAAAATTACGGCCGCTTTTCATATAACGCTAAATTTCAGAAATGCTTGAAACTGCAATATTTCGAAATTTAAGGACGCTAATTTACTCAAAATTGATACACCTCGGCTTACCATCTAGCGGTAGCTTTCGAAAAGTTGAAAAAACATATATTTAATACTTGCGCCGGGTATATAATGTTAGGCTCCGGCCGAACTTAGACTTTCTTACTTGTTGATTTTTTAATTTTATTTTATTTCTTTTAATTACAAGTTTTTATTATTTTTCCAATTTATATTTTTAAAAATTTATTCTTCCTTATTTATAAGAATTCATTGTCTTAAAAAGAAACATATGCATGTTGAACAATATATCTATATATATAAAATTAAGTGGCACAACTTCCTGTTCGCATACTCCTCCTAGACGGCTCGCCGATTTCAATGAAATTTTCAGGGGTGATTGGGGTCTGTGTGGAGGGTGCACATAAAATGAAATTTTCAGAAGTGATTGGGGTCTGTGTGGAGGGTGCACATAAGAAATTTAATGTGTGTATCATTGCACGTTTTGCAATTAATTCTGTTTGGCTTTACGTATTTTTTTGGATTTTTATTATTGTTTTGCCGCAAGATTGGCAGTCCTGCCTTTTACTAATAAATAAACAGAAACAGCTGGCGAATGTTTACAATTATTAAAAAACATTGATAAAGTCAGCTCAGCTGAAATTGCAGACAAAGCAATCGACCCACAATTGTTCGGCGTTGTAACAAAAAATATGATTGAATTAGCACACGTTTGAGGAAAGGGTGCGATAGTAGACTCCAGTTATAAGATTATAAATTAAATTTCCAAAAGAAAGTGTGTACTTTACATATTTTCTAATTATCTTCGAAAAGATATTAATTAACACCCACACTCAAAAAAGTAAACAATGCTTCATATATCGAATATTTTTTTTAAATCTTACTTCATAAAGCTCTTTAAATATATTGTATAAATGAGGTCATACGAGTTTTGGGAGAGGGTTACAACACAAAAATACATTTATGGCGCAGCGAAGCACGCCGGGTAATTGCTAGTATATATATATTTCTCTTGTTGAATATAATTGTTATAAGGCCATAACTAACAAAAACAAATATATATGTTTCTTTTAAATTTTATTTAAATCTTAAAACTTATACTATTACTATTTCTTATTTTATTGTTTTAAAAAGGAAAATTTAATTTTTTTATTTAATTTAAATTGAATTATCTTAGTTATTGTTTTTTGTCTTTTTTATTTTAATTTTTAACTTTTGGTTTAAAAATAAAAATGCATTTTTTTAGGTACTATTTTCTTCTTTTTAATTTAATGTTTTCTTTTTAAAATTACTTTTTAAATTTTTTTGTTTTAAAAAGAAAAGTATATACATATTTTTAATTTCATTTAATTTGTAAAAATTGTTTTAATTAAATGTTTTTTTTTTAATTATAAGATTTCATTGTCTTTTTTAAACATAGTTTTTTTAATTCACTGTTCTTTAATAACTGGAATTCATTGTCTTTAAAAAATAGATATACAGTATTGGACATATCTATAGCACCCCCCTTTCAAAGCGATATTGTTTGCCACTTATGTTTAGTTATTTGTTTTTAAGAATTTTCAATTAAAATGCAGTTCATTCTCTAACAAAACCCATATAAACCCATGTTTTAAACTTTTTAAAAGACCGCAAAAAAGCGCAACCAACTTTCCCTTAAATTTCAAACTTTTTTCTCAGAAGCTCTAGATTTTTTTTGAGTACACAGTTTTATAGCGCATTCAATTTTAGTCCAATAATGTGCAAGTTTCAAGTCGCTAAAGATTACCGTTGATTTTTTTGAATTTTTTTTGTCTCATTTGCTTCCATATAACGACTAAACACAATTTATTTTTATATGGCAGAAACCCGCAACATCCTCGGCGAAAAAAATTCTAAAAAATCAACGGTAATTTTTAGCCACTTGAAACTTGCACATTATTAGACTAAAATTTAATGGGCTATAAAACTGTGTATTCAAAAAAATTCTACCGCTTCTGAGAAAAAAGTTTGAAATTTGGGTGAAAATTTGTTGCACTTTTTTGCGGTCTTTTAAAAAGTTTTAAACTTGAGTTTATGTGAGTTTTGTGAGACAATGAACTGGATTTTAATTGAAAATTCTTAAAAATAAATAAATAAACATGAGTGGCAAACAATATGACTTTGAAATGGGGGTGCTATTGTATTGGCCAATACTGTATGTACTTATACATATATTTTTTATTTAATTTAATTTTTAGAAACTTATTTATTTAGTTTGTTAATTTTATTCTTTTAAAAGAAAAAATATTTTGCTAATATATTTAATTTTTAAGATATTATTTTATTTTCTTGTCTTCTTTCATTTAATTTTTAGCTTTTGGTTTAGAAATAAAAATATTTTTTTTAATGTAATTTAATTTTTTAGTACTACTTTGTTCTTTTATAATGAAATTTTTTCATTTTAAAATTTACTTATTAGATTTTTTTTTTTTTAAAGAAAAATGTATATTTTTTATTTCATTAAATTTAAAAAATTGTTCTTATTTTAATTTAATGTTCTTTTATTTATTTTTTTTTTAAACATCAGTTTTTTAATTTACTGTTCTTTAATTACTAGAATTCGTTGCCCTAAAAAAATATGTATATAATTTTAAATTTCATTTAATTTTTAGAATTTTGTTTATGTATTTAATAAATTTTATTGTTTTTAAAAGAAAACTATTTTTTTATTTCATTTAATTTTTTGGATATTATTACATTTTGTTTGTCTTTTTTAATTAAATTTCTAGCTTTTGGTTTAAAAATAATTATTATTTTTACTTCATAATTTTTTTAGTATTCTTTTCTTCTTTTTTGATCAAATTTTTTTATTTTTAAAATTTACTTTTTAGATTTTTTTAAATTGAATTTGAAAAAAAAAGTTAAGGCGAACTTTTGTCTTTCGAAAGTCTGCGGTGAATGCAATGACAGTTGCCACCATTACCCTGTAAACTTTTGCCTTTAGCAACTTTCTATTTGCCTTCCTTAGCATAATCGCCGTAACTTTATCCTTTTTATCCCCTGCATGCGTGCTCATTCGTTCTCACAATGGCTTTTCTCTGTTTTTACCTTTCAACTGGCTCCTCTTAGCCGATAGGTTGGTTGGTCGTTCGGTTTGTTGACAACAGACAGTGTTGGCTGCTGGCTGGTCGTCGTCCTTAACTTCCTGAATTAGCATAATGTCATTTGGTTTTTATTGTTCTCCATTTAATGTTTTTCTTTTTCATATTTTATTTCTTCCGTTTCAACTTGCATATTTAACCAAGTAACATTCACTAGCTTGCTTCCTCAGCTGCTTCTTCTTCTCATCTTTTTTTTATTAGATTTTGGTTTGTGTCCATGTTCCGCAGATTACTTGCAACGCAATACTTTCGCATAAACATAAACGTGCACTATTGTATTTGCTGTTGTAGTTGCTATTGTTGTTTTTTACCACTGTCATTCTTATGTCCTTGTTGCGGCGAACTCTCATGGCTATGTAAATAGTCGTTGTAATTTTAAAACTTGTTTAATGTTTTTTTTTTTGTATGCACATGCTCTCTCTGTGGATGTATGCGTGTTAGTGTGTGTGTGTGTGATTTCACAGTTTAGATTATGTCCGTCCGTATGTGCGTTAGCGCATTTGTGTTCGAGTGGCAGCTGCTACCGACTCATTTGGCCTTCAGTAGCTCTGCAATTTGCCGCCCCTGTTGCACCAGCAGCTTCTTGCTCCTCATGCCACCTGTAATAAAGCCAGCGCGCTGCTTGTTATCAGCAAACTAAGCAACTGTGACCAACTACTAACTAAGATAAATACGTTTTTTAGTAGTCTTCTAACTGCGGTTTTCTTTATGCGGCTGCAAGGCTATAAAATTTCAGCACACCTTTTTCGCTACGCTTCGTTACACTTTTTCATGTTAGTGCTATGAAGACGAATAGTTCGTCTTGATCTTCAAGGGAAATTGTCTAACGAATCGACTTACGCGAATCAAGTGGAGCTCGTAAGATAACGAATTAAAAAAAATTAACGGCCTACAAGAGATTGGCCAAAGCTGGGCAACTGCAGAAAAAGTGCTGTACGGTTTCTTCCTCTGCAACTTCTGCACTGTTCATGGGAGAATATTCCTAGTCTTGAAGAGTGCCTGCCAAATAGCCAATGATCGGTTACACAAGCCGTATTCTCTCTTGAGAGGTTGAGCAACTCTGCCATCCTTTTGTTGTATCAATTTATGGCCATAATAGCCTGGTTTTTCTACAATTGCCCTCCTCTAGCCTCTTAACCCTTTCGGGACCGTAAGCCTACAATTAAAAATATACACGAAATGGGAACTTTCTCTTATATTGAAGTCGGTAAAAAAATCTAATTTTTCCTAAAGAAAAGTTAAGGGGGAAATTATTTTTTACAATTCAATTTGGAAAGTTTTTTCAGATTTTGGTAAAATTATTTTTTTTCTAAAAAAAAGATTTCTTTTTGTTATTTTATCACTTATAACAATTATAATTATTATTTTTTTTAAATTATTGTTGCTCTTCCATAATAATAATAATAATTAACGGTATATTTTTTCCTAGTTTTATTTACTAAAAATTGGATTTTTCTAAAAATTATTATTTTTTTCTTAAATTTTTATTGTAACAATTTTTTCTTTTTAAAATTATTTTTTACAATTCAATTTGAATAATTTTTTGCTGCTATTGGTAAAAATATTTTTTACTAAAAAGATTTCTTCCTAAGAAATGTTTTCTAAAAAGTACCTTTTTTCAAATTTTTTCTTTTACTAATTTTTTTTTCTTAAGTGTATATTATTTTAAGTTTTTTTTTTATAATTTGTGGGAGATTTTTCTAGTTTGAGTAAAATATTTATTTCTAAAATTTTATGCTCAAAATAGCTAAATAATAATGAGGGCATTATAAAAATCAGAAAGCTTTAAAATGATTCACACTGTTTTCTTATGAGTGAAAAAGATTTTTGGGAAGCATGTTTCCCTTTGTCCTGAAAGGGTTAAAATCCCTTCTAATCCCTAATTAGCAGGTTGCCATGTGTATTCCAATTTCCTATCTGCTTTCACAAATGGGGAGATTGTTTTTTTGGGGGTCCTTAAGTAAGCATAAAAACATTATTATTTGGACCTTAATCAATAGTTTCAGGTAACTTGCCTTTTAAGTTCACGGCCACCAATCAGTTATAGTACCATTGCTTTATGCTCCTCAAATTGTACATAAGTCAGGTTTGGTTGAAGTGGACGAGCGAGGCCCAGTGGTATCGTTTAAGCAGATCCAAAATGCCATGTTAATAGAATACGTGGATTCATAAATGCCTGCTGCCAGCCAGCTGATCAGCCGGACAGTCAAAGTGGTGACAGGGCTACGAGCGTCTTATCGCACCCGACATGGTAGGCCAGTGACAGTATCATAATAGCTACGGCAGTTGCCAATGGCCAGCTGCCACATGCTGCTAAGTAGTATGCCTTTTCATCAAGCAGTGACCGATTATAATTTCGGTCAATTGCTTAAATAGACGATGTTCTATACTAATGACTGAGTCGGAACTTTTTTGTCGTGCCGAAACTGGCCAAGATTTGTAAACGAGAGTCGGACAAGGTATATGCATGTCCTCCTCGACATCCATTTTTTTTATGGGGTGATTTTTGTGCGGGAGATTTTAAGCCGGGGGAATAAGTCCGACCACCTTAACTTGCCACTAATTCAGCGCACACAATCAAACTACGCTAACTCATATGCGCCTCTATTTATTGAGTCTTATATGGTGGACAGACAGAGAAAATTAATTTGAATTGATAAGCATAAATGCAAATTAAAATTTTACCCTTACAGGCGGCAGTAATGCGAATAAACCAGCCGCAAGGTCGTGGGTTCGAGTCCCACGGCCAGTATACTTTTTTTATTTCTTTTTCATTCTTTTTTCTATAAGTTCTATATTTTTTTAACGTTACTTTCAGTTAGTTGTTGTTGAATGTTTAACAAAATTCATCTCTAAAAATTAAAATTAACTAATGTAAAATAAGAAATGTGATATAAAATAAAGCAAATGAAAATAAAATAAAGTAAAATTAAATATATAAATAAAATAAAATAAAAAAATATAAAATAAATAATAACAACAAAAAAATTTTCGCAATCGCTCCAACCGAGTATCGAACCTGGCAGCTACAGGCTTGTAGCTCGCAACTCTCACCACTCGGCTACCGCGTACGCGAAACTCGACTGCTTCGTTTGCTTACTTGTACAAAATCGAAAATTCCTCGGATCCGAGTTAATTCCCAAATATTTCGTGCATTTATTCGGCTGCTTATGCTCATTTTAAAGAGGAAAATGCATGAGTTAAAGCAAATTAAGGCTGGTTATGCAAATAATCGAGCCCGTTTGTCTACCGTATTAAGTCCATAGCTTAATATGTAGCTTGACATAATAAAATAAATAAAGGCGCATCTGTGTTAGCATATTCTGCCTGATAGTGTTAAGTTAGTTCAAAGTTAAAATAGTTCATCAAGTTAATATAGCCTCTCGCACGGCGTGGTAGATGGAATATTTATATTCACGGCTATCAACCAGATGAGATACATAAATGGCACAGGGCCATCGCAAAGTTCATCAAAAATTCCGAGCTAGAGCTGCAAATATATCGATGTCAGTATCGATATATCGAGTAATTGGATTTTTTTTTTTTCGATATCGAGTATGGCATAGCCATTTTTTTTTATAGAAATTCTTATTAAAAAGTTCGCAATTTTTAAGACAATTTTTTGATTTTTTTTTCTAATTTTTGTTACAGATTGAGCTATCTATATATATAAAAATGAAATGTTTTCCGTATGACGGCGATGCCTGACCAAACGGCTGAACCGATTTAAATTCTGTAAAAAGCACCTCTTTGGACCTTCTGTGTGGAAGGTTCTTTGATTTAAAAAAATTTGAATTTTTTTGAACGATTTCACTATTTCCTAGAGTTTTCCGTATATTGAATGTCACTAAACTACTAAACGGCTGGACCGATTTCGTTCATATTTGGAACATATGTCAGCACCTTGACCTTGAGGGAAATATTTCTTGACCTTGAGGGAATTATGTCTACTAAAAATTTTATTGCTAGGTGGCGCTGGGGTCGGGATATTCATAAAAATTGCATTTACTTGCCGATTTGGCTCATATTTAGAATATATCTTTGTTAGCCAATTGAAAATGCATATTGGGACTGAAAATGTACACGATAGGTGGCATTGTGGATGATATATTCCTAAAATTCTTATACACTACTATATATATAGTAAAAGGGGGCGTGGCACACCCCATAGGCGCGGAATATTTTATCAGCACTAACTTCGGAACCATAAGTCTGAAATTGAAATTTAGTATGCAGACGTATCTACGGTAGGTGCTTATACAAATGAGTTTTTGGGGCGTGGCACATTCCACAGGCGTGAAATATGATGAAATTTGGTATGAATTCATATCCATGGAAGGTGCTTATAGCTAAGTTTGTTTACATGAGTTTTTAAAAGGGAACGTGGGGCATAGGCATGGAATTTTTAATCAGCCATAAATTGGGAACCATAATTCACATGAACTTGAAATTTGGTATGCAGACATACATATATATGGGAGTTGTTTAGAGTAAAGTATATATAAAGGAGTTTTTAAAAGGGGCATACATAAGTATTCATCAATTATGTATATCACTCGGATAATATTTAAATCTGTGTCTTACAGTCTTTAGACCATTTCAAAATGGAAAGATTAAATCGTTTTTATTTTGATCCCGCGATGCTGTTAAACGAAAAATGTTCATTCATAATGAATAAATCTCCTTCCGAAATAAGTATTCTACCGGAAAAGTGGCGCTATTCTAAAACAGCTAAGCGAATAGGCAGATAAACGGAATGTATAGTTTGTCTCCTTTAATTTATGCTAAATTGAATATTTTTTACTAAATACTGTTTTATATATTGATTTGATTACCCCGAACGACGTCGGGTGCTCTGCTAGTACTTTTATAAAAAAGTAATGAAAAAAAAAAATATATGTAGAATGAAAAAACATTGCGAATACTGTAATAATATCACTGTGTGATTTTGAGTGTGGGTCACTGTTCCTACATACATATGTACCTCATACATATGTGTATGTATAACAAAATTTTCTGTGTTAAATTGTTCTATGCATTCTTTGAATGAGTAGATGTTATTTCAGTGTTTCATTGTATAATTAAAAATTAACGATATATATCGATATCGATGCCGCCAGGTACAGATTTTCAGAAAAAAGTTAGTTGAGTTAGTTGTCTTCAATAAATTATTGCATACGCCATTTGAGAATTGTATGTATGCTGCACTGTATAAATAAACGACATCATAAGAAATACGGAATTAGAAATTGTGTGAGCTTTTAATTTTGCATGCTTCTAGCCACGCTGTTAGCTAATTGAGCAACAAAGCTTAGCAACAAAGTAACTACTTTTTGTTAATAATAATATTCTCAAAAAAAAAAAAAATGAATGAAGCGCCGATATTTATGCTCATCAATATAACCTCTTCTAAGTAATGCCCGCACTTGTTCCTATTTATTGTAGATGACAACTTTTCTTAAAAGCTATCTGTAAGGTCCGGGCTACACAACCTTTTCTTGATAATCAAAATAAATTTAGAAGTTGTACATATGTTAACGAATGTACTGTCAGTGTCAAAAGTAAGCATACACCTTGTTCTAATATAATATTTACAATTATTTTCATTAATATTTTTTTTCTTTTCTTTTATACTTAAATTTAATTTAATTATCTTAAATTTTTTTAGAAATTCTGAATACAAAGTTTATAGTTTTTATTATAATTTTTTGATTTTTTTTTTGAATTTTCGCGAAGTTTACATATATAAAGTCTGAAATTTCGACATACACATATTTATGTTTTATGTTATAGAATGAACTTTATTTTAATAAAAAATGAATGAAAAAATTTTTTCATGAAAAAAGTGAATATTATATTAACACAAATTATATACTAACTTTTGACACTAAGGGTAATAGTTGTTAATTGTTAAATTTTTTCTTCTCTATTTTCAGAACCCTCCCAGTCTGAAGCAACTTCGAGCCTGCGTGAAAAGTTAAAGATTTCACCCCACTAAGTTTTCCCAACTACTCAAGTCAACTAAATTTTGTTTTATACAAATAACCATAATTTTCCATAAATAAATATGCGCTAAGTGTTTCAAACCAAATTTGTATGCGTCGTCGTAAGTGAAGTCATAAAACGGAATCAAAGTTTCAGCATGTAAAAATAAGTGAAACAAAGTAAGGGAAGAAACGAAACGAGTTGAATAAGTAAGAAACTTTATTGTGATTTCATAAATAATAACTTAGCGCGCGCGAAGAACAAAAATAAATAAAAGCCAAAAAGGGGGAGGAAATCGTAAAAAAACGAAGAAGAAGAAGAAGAAACGAAAAGTAAACAAATTGTTATATAAGAAACGAAAAATAAAACAACAACTACAACTAATAAATAAAATGTTACACGAACCACAAGTCAAACGAAAAATGTCGAAAGGGAGCTGCCACAATGCCAACAGCGGCTTCACAGCCGTCGCAGCGACGCAAGTCTTCCTCGTACTGTCGCTGTTCGTGATTGGGAATCTAAGTGCCTGGCAGGAGAATGTGCGGCCGAAACTTTATGTGGAATTAGGTAAGTGGGAAAAGAAAACGAAAAACATTGGGAAGGGGGGAGGAAATAAGGAAACGTTTGAGTGTATGTTTATAACTTGATTGCGTAAGTAATAAGAGGGGGGGGGGGGGGGGGGGGTGGGTAGGCAAGTGTGCTCCAACTACCAAAACAGTCGACTTACACATGTCGCTTGCCATGTGCGTTTGCCTAAACTCTAGCCCATATTTGGCGGCCACACCTTCTTTAGCACACCAGCCGTTTGTTGTGAATTTTTGTTTTTTGTTTTCTTCTTTTCTCTGGTTGGCAATTAGCGTTGTACTTCCGCGCTTGCGTTGTCAGTATTAGCGCGTGTCAAGTGTGTCGGCGGTCCTTTTTTATGTATATACATATAAGTGTGTCTGTGTCACATCCGACTACATGCCACATTGCGCTGTGGCGACAATCACGCACATTGCCTTCCACTGCGGCTTGTGCCAATTTATGAAATATGTGAAAATTAAATCGTAAATAAAATACATAATGAGCAGCAACAAAAATGCAATAAACAGTTACGGTTATGTTGCTATGCCGCCTAAAAGCGCTACGCTGTTGTCATATTTTCGCAAACAACGTTGTCGCATCGCCGCGCCGCGCCGCGCCACTTCATGGCCGTAACATGTATTTTTAGCAGCAAGGCCATAACGAACGCGAAAATACTGCGGTAGTCGCATTTAATTGCGTGCAATGTACGCGCGCACGTACGCGTTTGTTTGTTGTCGTTAATGCACATTTATGTTGTCATCGACAATGGCGACATACAACAGAGCAGCGACCAAAAGCCAGTTAAGAGCAACACAAGCGGCGCGGCGGCAGTGACAGTGACAAGGAGAGCAAAGGCGCGCAAGACAAAGTTACACGCGCGCACACTCAGATTGTAGTCGATGGTGAATCTGCAATGCAATAAAATGCAATTCCACCACAAGCAGCAAAGCGTTGTTGTAAGTTGCACACCGCGTTGCACGGCCGCCGCCGCCACCAGTGCTTCATTTATGCATTCACTTGGACGGCCACACATTTTAGTCAACCAGCCACACTCACAGTCGTGGTCTGTTGCTTTGCTCATCGCTCTGCATGTCAGCCTATTTATGCATTTGTGCTTGCTCGTCGCTTTTACAGAAATGGAAACCGCAGGCGACTCACGCACTGTCGCCCTTTATGGGCCTATTACCGGTACCGAGTTTTATATATCTACATACATAGATAGATAGGTCGTTGAGGTGCATCGAGAGTACGCGCGCACGCTACGTTGCCATTGTCAATCGCTTGGTCTTAATTAAGTTCAGCGGAAATGCGCATAATTTGAAGTCGATGATCGTTAAGATGTAGATACGTACGCACATACCTACTTGTATTTATATAAGTCCTGGTTTTTGCTGCTGTCACACGTTTGTTGCCATATACGGCAAACGTCCATATTTCGATCATTATTTACTTACTTACATACATTGTTGTGCGCGCCGCAGCAGCGGACATGCAGCCAATCAACCAATGTCGCATGTCCGGTTACATTGCATCAAATCGCCTTTGGCTTTCGCTCCTCTTTATCTATCCATCCATTTTTGGCTGTCATATAAATTTTTTTTTTTGGCCGCGTTCGCACTGGCAGTATTCTGAAGCTGTTGCATGCTACATACATACATTGCGTAAATAACGTGCAATTTTTGAGGCAGAAAACTGCTTGAAGTGGCCCACAGTCAATGGAAGCGCGCGACTTTGGTGGTCGGGATAGCTAGCTGAATGTTTCGCCTTTTTCGCATGTGCAGGTTTTTGAGCAGGAAATGTTTGTGGTTAATTCATCTGTCAAGCATTGCTCGTTTCATGACGTTCCATTTCCTTCTTAACATTTTGAAGTTGGTTGGTGGTAATTGGCACTGCCAATTAGTTGTTGAAGTAGTGCAAATATGAGAAAAGCTGTCATATCGATCAGTCTTTTCATTGTGAAAAACTATAGGATCTCTAATGGGTCCGCCTTTTTACCATTTGTAACTCGGAGTCCGCAAGCTGGGCATGGTAGTACTGCGCTCATTAAAGATTTCGCTACTAGAGCTTCTTTTTAAAGCCATTCTAGTGTTTGAAGTTCTTTACTCGTCAAAATCTTGCTCAGACCTCTCCAGCTGCTCGTCTATTCCATCTCAAACGCATGATGCTTCCATGTCCTGAATTCGTCTTCATTATGGTATTTGTACTCGCCTTAGTCTTTGTCTTCGCATTCTTCTTCGGTTTCGTACTCCTCTTCGTGTTCCTCTTCGTCTTTGTGTTTTTCTTACGCGAAATAATATAATACAACTATTGTCACTTTGTGTTGGAAATGCATAAGTACAGTAGGACTAAAGTGGTTTCTTTAAAATGCCGCATTTGTTATCTCTTAATTGCTTTACTTTCGGTAGGCATTTAAGTGAAACTCCAAAGACTACATTCCATCCATACCGAAACATAAGACGTATCTACAAAAAAAAAGTATTCGACTGTATCGAATGGACTCATTGAATTCAGATATCCGTGCAACTGAAGGCCGATGCTAGAAAGCTTACTAATCCAGCGCCACTTAGTTTCTGAATACACCATCCAGCAGAATTTACGCTGATATCTGCCGACGTCTGTCTTGTCTCAAGCTACTCCCGCGGATCGGATCAATACGTTAATCACCTTCTTTGAACTACGTATAGCTATTACCAATTGGAATTGAGGAACGGATTCACTAGACATTACCCAGTCTAGATGCATATTTATGTAAAACCTCTAACCTACTATGGAACAGTCCATCAATCGTTGCCATTTGTCTGGCTTTTGAATAAGCCCCCTTACGAAAGTGCCTTTTGGAGATTACCTTTGATTGGATTGACGCTAAAACCTTAATATCGGCAACTACAAACAAAACGTCGAATATAATATTGATACTAAACTGGTTTAGGTGAAAATCTAACTCGCCGTGCGTTCATTTCAACCTGTTTTTGATATTTGGAAGTAGAGCGTTTGTCCATCTTCCCTATCATGATTGTTTTATTTTTTCGGATCATCTTTCAATACTTCACTTTGCCGCTGAACTGTAGCTCTTTTCTCAGTTAATATAGTCGAATCGGTGTTGCATCTGCCATTACAGTTGCTGCGTTGGCTGAGTTTACACGACCTCGTATAACCTGCGGTAGGATTCGATTTCTGTCGATTTAATGCAGTCTGATGCGGCGCCTGGGCTCGTGTGGTTGTATACAGTACATGCTTTTCTAAAGGAACCTGGGTTTTTACAAGTGCTTGTTACCCATCCCTTCAGGTTATCCTACAGGTTTTCACAAGCATATGTTCTTCCAACGAAGTGGTAATTCAGTACTTTTACATACTTTTGATTATTCATAGTGATCCACCTATATACGTCCACCAGTTCATGTTCATTCTCAATTCCATATTACACATATTTCCAATCTGTCGACCTCTTGGGCCAACTCAGTCCTCCTTGTGATCTGATAGAGAATGATGGGATCCAAATTACCGCATGTATTTCTGGGAAACTGTGTACCGGTATTCTATAATAATATACGAGGTGGGTATTAGCGAGAAGTTCTTAGCGTAATTCTGTTAGTCTTTTAGCAATAAGTTTTCTAAAAATAAAAAAAGGTATATATTTTTTTTTTAATATTAATAATAATAATATTAACAACTAAAAATTAAATGGAAATTAAATCAAAATATAGTAAATAAGCAATTAAAAATTACGTTAAATAAAAAAAAAAACATATATCCTTTTAAAACAATAAAGTCTAAAAATTAAAAGGAAATTGAATTAAAAATTAATATAACTTTCTTTTTAAAATAACAAAAATTTCAGAAGAAAATAAAAATATACAATGAAATAAATTTTAATAAAAAAAAAAAATAAGTGCCTAAAAATTAAATGAAATAAGAAAACGTTTTTCTTTTTAAAACAATTAGATTTAAAAATGAACAAAATTAAATAAAAAATGAAGAGTAGTTAAATTGAAAACATAAAAATAAATTGCTAACAATCAAATCAAAAATATATATTTTTCTCTTTAAAATAATAAAAGTTTTAAACTAAATCAAAATTAAATAAAATAAAGAATATAAGTTTCTAAAAATTATTCGAATTAAAAAAAAAAATATTTTTCTCTAAAAAAAATGGAATCTAATATTAAAAAATAAAAATAAATTTCAAAAGAGAATATAAATAAATAAAAATAAATTACATAAAAAAGGAAAAAAACTACAAACAAAACAAGAAGAAAAGAAGAAATAAGTTTATAAAAATTTATTGAAATGAAAAAAAAAAAACTATATTTTTAACAATAAAATCAATAAAATAACAACGAAATAAAAAAATAAAAAAATTAACGACAAAATAAAAGAAAAAATAAAAAAATAAAAGAAAAAAATAAACCAATAAAGAAATACATATGATAAAAAAATAAAATAAACTACATTTGCTAAAATTAAATTAAATGAAAAATATGTACATATATTACCTGTTTAAAACAATAAATAGAAAAATTTAGCGGATGAAAAAAACTACAAAACAAAAAAAGAATATATAAGTTTCTAAAAATGAAATGAAAAAACTATTTTTTTTAACAATAAAATCTAAAACTAACATAACAAAAGAAAAGAAAAAATAAGAAAGATAACAAAAAAAATAAAAAATAAAAAATTAAGGAAAAAAAAACAATAAATAAATACATATAATAAAAATAAATAAATCCATTTCTATAAATTAAATTAAATCAAAATTATGTTTATATATTAAAATGAAATAGAAACATTTAGAGAATATTAAGTGTTATAAAAACGTTGTTAAAAAAGGAAAAAAACCAATGCCCGAGGATTCGAACCTCAGCTCTCTAGAATGAGGCGCCACTGCTTTGCTTTCTCGGTGGCGCAAGCAAAATGATTCTTCATTTGGAACATGCTCATGTGCTTATTTTGTCCACTGAGCTTTTCACCATGACAGTTGGCAAGGGAGATTTTTTTGTAAGACTTTCGTGCCAGAATAAAAAAAAAAGGTGTTCAAATTATCTTGCCTACTTTAAGAGTGCTATTGAGTTTTATACCACGATTTTTTTTTTTGGGGGAAAAATGGAAAATGCAACATAGTCTAAGAGCGCGGTTACCGACGAACGTGTACGTAGCGTAGCGTAGGAGTACGTAGCAACATATCAAGTTTGCTGTTGATAGAAAGAGAGAGAAGCAACGTCTTCGTCACGGTTATGCGGCGGTGAGTTTTTGTTAACACGCAGATCCCATAAGATAGATCGTGTCAGCTGACACGTTCTCCGTTTTTACGTTCGTGTGTAACTGCGCTTTAAGCGGTAGAAGTTATAGCTGCTATTTCGGAGATCGTCACAGCTATTTCAATTATTGTCTTACGAAATATCGATTCGCAACTATCTATATATATCCACTCTTCCTGAGTGTGCTTAACATCTGTTCCACATTTGCGCTCGCTGAAGTCTGTTACTTTCGCTGCCTATACATATGTATGTAAGTATATATTTGAGTTGAATTTCGTGGAAGTGTTTTATAAATAGTTTCGATTCCCTTGCAGCTTTCTCATTTTTTTTTTAAGGTTTTGATAAATTACTTTCAGTTCTTCCTAAGAACTCCGCTAATTTTAGAATGAATGGCGCCAATTGTTTTTAGTTTTCTATGCTACTTTAAATTCTCCAAAACTTTGAAGCATCATTTTTCCATGTCAGGCCTGGCTACATAATGTACCACTATTCCCACCCTTCTCCTGCTTAACTCGCTAGATCACACACGATAAAAATACTATATACGAGCATAAAGTGAATTTCATGGAAAATATACTTTGCATAAGAACAGAAAAGATATTCAATGTCTTTTTCTTTAGCTGATGGAAACATATGCATTAACATTTTTTTTGTATAGTCTTAGAAGAATGTGTAAAGCGCTCAAGAAGGGGATAAGAATATGCTGCAGCACAGCAAGCCAAAAATAACTCAACACGTTTTCCGAAAGAAAAAAAAAAATACATTATTAAGAGCGCATTTGGCAGCAAAGAAAGCTGAGATGAACTGCAGCTAACTGCTGATATGGGGGGATATGCAAGTCTTGCGGGCTGTGGCATTGCAGGCGGCAGGATGTAGACTGTGGCAGTAGTGAAATGCCAGTGGCGGCGGCGGGGGCACGCGTAGGGCGCAGCATTCGGCTATTGCTTGTATGCATAGCGACGCGTGAGCAAATATCTCTGTTAGCACTGCTTGCGTGCGCGCGCCTGTGTGTGTGTGTGTGTGTGTGTGTGTGTGTGTGTGTGTGTAGTTGAACATAGTTGGGGCAAAGGAATCTGCAAGGCGTCGTGACTGGTCTTCTGAGAGTGTGTGTGCTGCGCATACTTCTCTACACTTAGTCATACTCATGTGTAGTTGTAGTTCCATAAGTGTTCACTGTCGAAAGCATTTGTAGTGTTGCAAGGAATGGCAAACAATTGCCTGGAATGTGTTGCACAGCAATGACAGCAAGCCATGGCAAGCAAAAAAAAAAGAAATGAAGAAAAGAAAAATAAATTACGACTGACCAAAAGCAGATATGTAGTAAGTAGTAAGAATATAAAAATGGAAAAGAAATCAACGCAAGAGACAATCGGTGACTTGAAAGCGACAAAGGGATATGTAGTATGTGCTGCAGAGCACTCCGAGACAGACGGGCGGAATGTCAGCGCAAATGACTAAATTGTCTGCACGTTTGCAAGAAGAAATCAGAAATAGCTTAGGCGCGGTCAGAAGTTCACCAGAGAACTACTTAACGGCGTAGTAGAGCTGTCGCGCACGCACACAGCCACGCAGACCCACACACACACACTCACAAGGACGGAAATAGTAATGCATACTTACATATGTGTTACTTATTTTATTTGCCCCGTTAATAGACAGGCGGACGGACCATAAAATGCAGTGAAGAAAGACACCACCCACCACCTTGCCACTGCGAGCTCAATGTGCGGATGGGCGCGTGGCTTCCTTCTGTCTGACAAATTGCGGCAAATAAAAGACGGACGGGCGCGCGCGCGAGCGTGGACTGTACTGGGTACCATTGGGCAGTGAGTGGCAGCGCATTGATATGCTGTTGGCGTATTAAGTGATAACGAGTAGAATGCACATTTCAGAGCCATATGCGGCTGCAGGAATGGAAGAAAAGTGTGTGGGTTTGTGGGAGAAAGTGCGCACTGGCTCGACATCAGCAAAAGTAGCAATAGCAGCCAAACTGTCAAAGCGGGCGCTGATGGACGCTTGGCTTTAAGTGTGAGTGCGCGTACGCAAAGCTCATTTGTCATTTGACATATGTGGCAGCAGCAGTAGCCAAAGCAATATAAAAGCAAAAAACTCAGCAGCTGCATCAGTATTACGACATCTGAAATTGCGCTGCGCCATTGTCAACCATTGTCAACCAATGCAGCCATTGTTGCTTGTGTCACTATCAATGTCAACTTCAGCGCGCAAACAGCGAACAGCAAGCGGCGCGCGGCCAACAACTGTCAAAATCACCATTAAACATGTGGATGATGCGAATGAATGTGAAGGCGCGCGTGGGCGCTCAATTTACTAGCGATTTTTAAGGCAACAATTTTTACGCCGCGACACTTCCTTCCGGCTTGCGCGTAACTAAAGCGCGCGCGCACGCTGTGTGCACACTTTTCTCTCACTTATCAATGTACTGGTAGGCGTGCGCGTCTAATAAAAACTTTTTATTGAACACAAAAGTTTGACTTATTACATGTGGTCACTTCTAAAATTGATTTTGCAAAATTTATTGCGGAAATTAATTTTTTCACAATCGAAAAGTTAGTTGTCCAGCCGTTAGCGTGCGCGCCTGAGTCATAAAAACGGTTGATTACCATCGCATTGTCAAGTGCATTTGTAAGAGTAAAACCCATTCATTTTGTGCCCGCTTCACCTGCGAAAGTTTGCCAACAAAACAGTGCAGAAGAATAAGAAGAGCGCGTGCGCTCGCCTTCCCGCTGTGTGTTTAGCATTACAAAAGCTGCCGTCTAGTGGCTGCAATACTCCTAGCAGCGAATTGCCAACTGGTACTCGAGAAAAGCGGAAGGCAGAAAAACTATGCGCGTACATACATATATGTAGACATCAGAAACAATTGCGCTTAATGACGTTTATCAAAAAGTTGCTGCTTGCGCACAGCGTGCCCTAATTGGACTGCGACGATATGAGGAGAGCGCGCTCGGTGTAAATATGCTAAAAAATTGCGCGCAAGCATGTGCGCGTTTGCTGGTACAATCAGTACTGCAGCGCCGCCAATTGCACTTAATGAGCGCGGCTGGACCACCGTCACTTCCCATTTTTTCGCGATTTTTATTTATTTTATTTTTTTAATTTCAGCTGCATGCTCGTTCTGCTGTTGCTTCTTCAATATGCTTTCACATTATTTTTTCTGCTCAGCGCGCAATATTCTTTTTTACTTCTCGTTGGCGCTAATGACCATCATCAATGAAGCTGCAGCGCTGCCCTTTAATTCCCCCGCAGCGTTGGCCATCAGTTCATTTTCT
Organism: Rhagoletis pomonella; assembly: GCF_013731165.1. Lineage (NCBI taxonomy): Eukaryota > Metazoa > Arthropoda > Insecta > Diptera > Tephritidae > Rhagoletis > Rhagoletis pomonella. The sequence goes on from NW_023458557.1 coordinate 83,324,012, forward strand.
TTCTTGGCGTTGGCGCCGCTTAGAATATGAGCACCACCAGGGAAATTAGTAATGCAAGGCGTTGTGCGACAGCTGCAGCACTACCATTGCCATTTGCCATTGACTTTGGCCAGCGTGGAATGTCCAGCACGCAAGGATTGCTTGCTCATGCATTCATACAGACATATGTATCTAAAAGATGTACATAGATGTGTGCCACTTTGGTGATTCCACATGTGCTCTGTGCACTGTTGGTGCGACAGTTAGCAAGCAAGCAAGCAAGCAGTGTCTTCGTGCGACAAATAGTCATCCAATGTCCACTACTGTATGCTATTCATTGTCCATCCGGTTGTTTTGTTCTTGCGCTTCCTGACTGTTTGCTTGTGCTGTCTGCTTGGGCACATTCTGCTGACCAGCCATTGGTAATTGAAACGACGTGCGCTAGTGAATGTGCCTGTCAGGACACATTCTTATTTGCCGCATTCCAATTCAGTGTCGAAGGGGTTTCCTTTGCAATTTAGTTTGCAGCAAATTAAAAATTCTCTGTGCTGTGACATCATTTGAATGTATGTATGTGCCAAGTAAGTAGTCGTTGCAAGGCAGCGTATTATATGGCCTTAAAGAATGCTAGTGATTCGAGAAATTCGTGTAGTGGCATTATTCAAGTGTTGATTAAGTTGTAAGAAGAGATAAAAATTTTTTCAATTCTACATTTGCAAGGCTTAATACAAAATTTGTACGATAAGAATCTATATTGTCCGGCCAGCCGCGTTAGACCCCAACTTTGTTTTCGCCGAATATAAGTTTCCATATGAAAAGTATCGGGCTTTTCTTAGACTGAAAAAAACTTTGAATACTTGCGAATTTTAGTCATTTTGAAATCATAAACTCAAGCAAACCCACAACTACTTACCAGACGATTTTGATGGATTTCAGCATATCATACAGAGAGCGATGGCTGCACTTTGAAATATTCTTCAAGAATGTTGGACCAACTGTTTTGAAAGGGCAATTCAGGCAACTGTCTTTCAATTCACCACAGTCTCTCGAAATACGAAACTATTTTGGAAGCTCGTTGCTGTCTTTCGCTACTAACGAAGAGGTCTTAGCAATATTCCGTTTGTCTTTTAGCAATAAGTTTTCTAAACTAACTAAATCAAATAAAAAAAATACATCTACATATATTTTTCTTTTAAAATCAATCACCCCTATTCTGGTTGTCGTAAGCCGTTCGCATCAACAGTCCCTGAATTATGTAGTAAACAAAAACATTAACGACAGATTTTAACACGTTTTCAATACTTCGTCATTTCGAAAGGATAATAGGAATACAAATTTGTTGTAGATTATGTCATTGGTTGACATATAACGCCAATGAAAACTTAAAATTTCGACGAACGACTGTCGTTCCGACAATCGGAATAGGGGTGAATAAAAACTAATTAGATATATAAAAAATATTATTTTAAATATAAATAAAAAAAAAAAAGTAGACAGAAATATCTAAAAAGTAAAAGAAATTGATTTTAAAAATAAAAATGAATGATTAAAAAAATTCCTGAAAATCAAATAAGAATATAAAAATTATTTGGCTATTTAAAATAATACTAGCAGACCCGGCGAACTTCGTCCCGCCCAAAATTGCTATTTTTTTATTGAAACATTTTGGTCAAAGATTCACGGCCACGATTTATATGATTCGGTTCGATGGTGAATCTCTCCTTGAAACTGTATACTTAGTATAGCTCGTGACAATTTCAAAATGGCTGAGTATCGTTGTTCCACAGACATCCAATATACATAGACTTATGTCGGACGAAATGCATTAAATGCCTTATCAAAGAGGGCAATAGTTCTGGTGGTTGATTTAACAGAGGTTATTTGGGATTGACCCCTGGACAACTCAATCCTGGTGCGTCCGAATGAAACTTTAACGCAGAGTAATATTTGTAAATCATATCGATTGGGCCAGTCGGCAAACAAGGCAGTTCGACATACTCTGTGGTGCAGCAGGTTGACGTAATCGGACATTCACGACACTTTCTCTCACTGGACGTTTTTTATTAATAACTCGACTCCAGCCCCACCTGGCGGCTCCCTTTTGTAAAAGTATTGCCCTTACTATTACCAATACATATCCCAAAAATGAGCCAAATCGCATCATAAATACGAATTTTTAGTAATAACTCGACTCCTGAGCCACTTGGCGGGTACATTTGTTCACGGCAATATCTTCATTTACGATACCAATACATGTTTCGAATATAAGCCAAATCGGATCATGCATACAACTTTTAGAAATAACTCGACTTCAGCTCCACCTAGCGGGTCAAATAGTAAACTGACACTATCCAGAGACCCTCCCAAACACAAACAACGCCCTATTTTCAAATAGTTCTACTTCTCTCCATGAGTATGTCATTGCTTTCATATACCTCCATACCATGTATCCAAGTATAGATAACTCGACTCCAGCGGTCCATAGAAGCTTTCCTTCTTCATACCAATACATATATAAACTACGACTTTTATAAAATATGATTTTTAGTGGTAAGTCGATCCCAGTGCCATCTATCGGGGTTTTCTCTCCGTAACATTTTTCCTTGAGCAAGGACAAACACTACTAAAAAAAGTGTACTTAAATCGGACAATCCGTTCTGGAGTTATGGGGACATACGTTAAGTTTTGTATATGTATATTGAGATATACATAGATATCAATTTTTAAAAAGTTGGCAACCCTCTTCAAAATTATTACCCCTGGTTAAGTGTGCATTTAATTTTATTAGTTAAAGCATTTAACTTTCATTCCCTGAATGCGTTGTTAATCAGATATATATCTAACTCGCAAAAACCCAATCAAAAAGTTATTACTTTTACCTCAAGCAGTGAAGCTTTCCTTCAAAATGGTATTTTAATCACTCCAGTTGATGAAGTATTATGAAAGATATGACACTTTATAGACCGGATACAATGCTTTCAGCTTTTTAAAACCGCATTTTTTTAATAAGTAAATAGATAGATAATCTAAATATTTAGTGAAAATTTAACTAAAAAATAAAATAAATGAACTTATAAAAAATCAAACTAATCCTAATAAATAATTCAAAAGAGTGAATGAATTTATAAAAATTAATATTTTTTTAATAATATCTGTAGTCTAAAATTAAAACAAGATTTTAATAAAAAAATTGAGAAAAGTAAACAAATAAAAATAAAATGCGTGTTTTAAATAAATAATTAAAAAACGGGAAAAATAAGAAAATTTATCTAAAATTATGAAAAACAGGAAAATTTAAAAAATAAGAAGACTAAATTAAAATTAAGAAATAAAAAAAATAAAAATACTAAATAAACATTAAAAAAAAAAATTAAAACGAAAAGTTCCTAAAATGAAGTAATTTTGTTAAAATTATTTAGCTTTTTAAAATAAAATAATATAAAAATTAAAAGAAAATTAAATTGAAAAAAGAAAAAAAACTATAACAAAATAAATGAGTTTCTAATTATATAATTGAAAAAACAAATCGAATAAATAAGTTCCTAAAAATTAAATAAAAGTATAAATTGTTTTTTTTTAAATGATAAAATGTATGATTTGAAAGAGAATTAAGCAAAAAAAGAAAATAAATTGAAGAAAGAAAAAAGCTAAAAATGTAAAAATTAAAAGCAAATGAAATTAAAAAAAAGAAAAAATAAATAAAATTAAAGAAATTAAGGAAATTCCTCTGTCCGAGGATTCGAACCAGCACGCCAGTGATTTGCTCACTCTGCCATTTCGACCGTTGGAGAAGCGCGAGCGAAATGATATGCAAGTGCTTTCTGTCAAAGGAGCTTTTCTCCCATCAAAGTTGGCAAGGAAGCTTTGCTTGTAGACCTTCGTGCCAGAATAAATAAAATCTTTGTAACTATCTCTCCTACTACATATATTTTAATTGTCTTACAAAATATTTTAAACTATGTTTTCCAGAATTGCTCTGTAATATTTATTGTGTTCTCGTTTCTATCAAAAAATGTCGCCTTTTGATTTCCCTTTTCTTTTTGCGTGTTGAATTATTAAATAACGGCAAAATGTCGCACTGTTGTAAGGCAAAAAAGGCACACTCTTTGCCATTTGAAGATTTGTCAAAGCCAATCATTGCCCTGAAAATGAGATGGTTGCTTAAAATTACAACATTATGAAATGCATGAGCTAGACAGGGATAAGTGGCAAAAGCTTCTCTTGGTAAAATTCTTTGCCACTTCCACATGTTAGCCTTTCTAGACTTCTCAAACGTTTCATTGGCGATTCCCGAGAAAATATGGCAGCGGTTAATGCGATACAAGTGCGTTTCTGATGAGACTGTGATAACTTTTTTTCAAAAAGTCTTGGCTTAGGTGTCTGTTTAGGATTTTTATATGATAAAAGTGACTAAGCTCGAAACGACCTCGTCAAGTACACTCTATTAATTTATCAGCACATGAGCAAAGGAAAGCAATTTTTTCGTCTTCTGTGCTCGTAACTTTTTCCCTCTCCTCCTACTTTATACTCGCTGCTACCTTTCGCACTGGCGTTGCTTTTTAGTCGTTAACTTTGGCTTTCTTAAAGCTTTCAAACTCTGTTTCACCAAAAGTCAATCAGTGTTGACTGTCAGCAGCAGCTGTTGCTCGTATGCTACTGCTGCTGCTATTTCTGCACCTTCCCCTACCGCTGCTGCTGTATGGCGCGTCGATTTTGTGACATTTGCGCCGTTCATTTTCAATCCATCAAAGACAAGCTGATCTTACGGCTATGCGTTTGCTACGTTCGACATTAACTCGCTACTGTGACTGGGCTGGGGTTGCCTGCCTTATCGGCTTAGATGGAGTTGTTTGGTTGCTTGGTTGGTTGGTCGAGGAGGCGGCTCGCTGTTGGTAGCGTAATGCAAGGCGCACTTTGAAATACTATGGGTGCCTCCTTGCTGACATTTTTGCTTGATGGCATTGCTTGGCGTCTGCCACGCATTGACATTGATAAATACGCGTCGATAAGTTGCAAGGGATAAATAAGGCTGTGGTGGCAAATGATGTGTCTCCCTTTTGCCTGACAGCCAAGGCGCTTACTACTTTGCTTTCTTTTTCTTTTTAGTTTTTTTTTCTGTCATTTTTTCTTCAATCCTTTGGCAGCTGCCTGAGGTACGTCAGCTTTGCTTGCCGCTCTTTATTTTATGTATGCAATCAAGTATGTGTGATTTGTTATTTTTTCCATTTCTTATTTATTTGCTGCCGCGCTCCTGTTTACTTTTGTGGCTGAGCTATGATTGCGACAAATGCGCTTCACTGCGGGCACAACTGCGGTTGCGTGTGTGTACTTCTGACGTTGTATGTATGTTTGAGGCAAACAATGCCGCGCACAAGTCTTCGATTTTTCTCGCTAACTCTGTGGTGTTCGATAGGTCGTCTCGTCGCATGCGATTACTTTTGCGGTAATGTTTGCTTGAATTTCTACGGCGCGTCACTCGGGCGCGTACGTGCCACATGTGCATATCCGTGCCACTGCCGCTTGTAGGACGAAAAAATTAGCAATCAGCAAAATGCGTCATACGTGGCAGCACAGCGCGCGCCTTGACTTGTTTGCTATCGCCGCTGCCATCGCGCAGCTAAATAGATCCTCCTAGCGCTACGCGCAACGCCTACCACCTATGCCGCGTTATAATTTCACTCGCTTGATTTATGCGTTTTTAATATGTGCGTACGCTTATCGCGCTGCGCGTCATTGAATTCGTTTGACGCCCAACGCTCGTTACCCTTGCCTCCTTACTGTGGTTGTGATGGCGCTTGGGCGCGCGCGCCCTGTGTGCGAATCAACGCCAGCTTTAGTTGCAAATTGGGAGCGTTTGTGCCAGCAAACAATGCCGTTGTTAGTCGAGCGTGCAAACATTTAGGTTGCACAACGCCTGTTGAAAGTAACTAAATTGAAATATTTCCAGCCATCAAATGCAGATATCGAATACGATCGACAGCTCTGGTGAAGCATGAATTTGTGTGCTTCAATTTAGTTCACAATGGTTGGTAGTTTGTTGTTCTTGCTGCTGCTGCTGCTGCTGTTCTCATTGCCTTTATTTATTTTCTAATATTTACTACATCAGCTTGTGGTCCACTTAATTGTATTTGTTTTGTTTTTGTACCGCAAATTGCATATAACAGCCTGAACAGCGTACAGTGGTACAGCCCCCATACATTTTTGAAAAAAAAATAAAAAATAGAATGAGGCCGCGTAGAACCTTAATTTTTCGAACTTAACATTTATGGACATAAATCAAGGAAAAAACGAAAAATTTGCGTATTCGATTTATGTTAAAGCATACCTCCCATATAAATCCAACATCAAAAAGTCTTAAAAATGCCGTAAAATGTGCACTGATGAGTATATGACTCCAAAATTGTGTCCATAGGTTTGTAATAAAGTTGTATGTGAACTCCAAAAAGATGGACGTCATCGGTTTATTTTAAAGCAAACCTCCCATACAAACCTAACCTCAAAAATTACTTAAAATGCAATTAAAAGTGCACCAATTAATATATGACACCGAAATTTTGTCCATATGTTTTTAATAACCTTATGTGTGAACCCTCAAAAATTGAGCATAATCGGGTCATTTCAAAGCAAAGCTCCCATACAAACCTAACCTGAAAAATGCCTTAAAATGCCATAAAAAGTTGCCCCGCGAATATATGACACCAAAATTTTGTCCATAGCTTTGTAATAAAGTTGTATGTGAACTCCAGAAAGATGGACGTCATCGGTTTGTTTTAAAGCATAACTTCCATACAAACCTAACCTCAAAAAACCTTTAAAAAGTTCATATTATTTTGTATAAAATTGTCAATTTCGTAAAAAGTTGTATGTAATGAATTTTTCTTATTCAAATATTGCTTTATAAGGCTAAACCATCCAAATATAAAGAACTAAATGTTCAAAAGCAACATTTTTTTTCCGCCGAAATCCCACTGTGCGGCGCTGTCATCAGCGATGACTAACGAGGACTAAGCAAATATTTTAGTTATTGATGCCACACATGTTTGCAGAGTCTAAAATACATTTGTACATAGCAACTACAACAAAATAAATTAAAATAAAATAAATAAAAAATTTACAAAAAATAATTAAATTCTAAATTGATTAAATGACCTGTAAAAACCTGTGCTACACCTTGCTGCCCGCTCGCCTGTATGGCGCACTTTGTCAATTGGGTCAGCAGCTGCTCTAACATCGTCTGGTAATTTTGCTCACATGTCCTCGAGCCTTTCGTTGAAAGCGTTAGAATTGCCTGCAATTGATAACAAACATCTAGGCATATCAACATATCACACACACACACACACACACACACACACATATACCCACATGAATGCTTAAATAAGCAGGTGTAAACTAGAATGCCTAATGCACTTAGATCAACGGCAGGCATATCAAGCAGCAGCGTGATGGGCGCACTGAAGCGCTGAGGCGCTGAGCACCGAGCATTGATTGTACTGAGTTTTGTGTTGGCCCACAGCTGGAGGCGATTGGCAAGCGCGCAAATTGAATTAAAAATGCCAACGTCACATATGCACCGACATACACCGACACACACACACACATTCACTAGCTGCTCCTGCCAATATATGCTGTTTTTTCCAGCTAAAAATAGAACTACATAAGTAAGCCGTTGACAAGCGAAATTGATTAACACTAGTGTTTTTCTACTCTTTTTTCCACTCTTTTCTTTTTCTTTTTCAATTGAAATCTGCGCTCCATTATTTGCTATTTATAAATATAATCCTATATACATATATGTATGTATGTACGTAAGTTTAATTGTCAGTTCGCTTCGTGAATTTATTCTGTCACAAATAAAGCCCGCAGGGATTTTGCTGATTTAATATTGTATGAGGTCTTTAGTATGGGTTGTTTTTGTCGCAATCGAGTGTTGTATTCAGTGACTAGAATATTTATTGTTAAGCTGACAACAGTGATTTTAGTTTGCACCTAGGCCATTACGACGTTGAAACTCAGTTATAGCTGAGAAGTTACAACTGCGACTGCCTATAGGCTACTGAAAGATTATCTATTCTTCATCGTTTCCTTCAATCCTTGACTAAACTATATACGCTTGCGCGCGCGCCACCTAGTGCTATTTCTGGCTATCGCCTTGAGCGTCTTTCAGCTTAACCCGCGTTGCTTAAAGCGCAAACAGTCAACGACGTAACGTAGACGTAGGTTGACGCAGACACGATCTACCTTATGGGATGCGCGTTTTGACGAAAACTCACCACCGCATGGCGGTGCCGTTGCCGTTGCCGTTGCTTCTCTCTCTCTCTCTATCAACAGTAAATTTAATATGCTGCTACGTACGTCAACCTACGTTTACGCTACGTCGTTGACTAACTGCGCTTTTATAGTCTCTCAATCGATTCTTCTACTCCACGTTTCGTGCGGTCTGCCGTTCAGGGGATTCCATTTTCAAGACCTTCTTTGCAATACTGCTTTATTTTTTGCGTAAAGTATGGCCTATTCACTTATATTTCTGTATCCGAAGCCAGAAATCAAGAATCTCTATGTAAAAATTCCTAAGACATCTGTTTACGAAAACTGGCGGGTATCTATTTATTGCAGTAGTGACTTTCCAGTTGGAAGTGCCTGATATTAGCAGTATCAAGAGCAGTTGGCATTTGAAAAGTCGGGACTCAACGCTTTGCTCATTCGTCGGTCAATGTCTTCGTCTGCAACTACGGTGCGTGCCCAAGATATGTGAAATTCGTCACAGTCGCCACAGTTTGATTCGGAAACTACCACGTCACCACACGATTTCGCTGGCATACTTAGAACCTTGGTCTTATTAAAGTTAACTCTCAGGCCAGCCGCCTTCGCTGCTCTGAGAGCCTCTTTGTGTGAAAGAAATAATATCCAAGGTGTTTAAAACTTAGGCAGTTAAAAGCCTGATCATCTTTCAAACAGCTACTGCATTAGTAGCTTGAGTCATACCGGATAAATTCCGATCGGATAATGACCGGTTAGAACTCTCATGCGCATGTGGGCCTAGACGACTACTTCACAAGAACGCAATGCTGTGCTAACCGGCTTAACTGCATAACTTAATAGCTTAACATACGAATGCCTATGAGGTGAGGTGCTCTGTCACTGCTTTTGCTGCAGAATAAAACACAGAAGCCACCATTCCCTTAGTTAGTTGAGAAAAATATACAAAGAAGTTATTTCATATGTGGGGGTCGATTGAATCGAAATCCTTTCCTTCGTTCATCTCTTGCAGTTGCACTTTAATCCTTTCAGGACCATGGGAAACATATTTCCCAAAAAGTTACTGCACTCAAATGGAAATTGTGTTTGCTCTTAGCAGTTTTATATATGTTTATATATTTTCCGTTTTAAAAATGTGTAAGAAGTTTTTTAACTGGAGTTTCTAGAAAACAATAGTTTTTGCGAAATTATTTATGGCTCAAGAAAAAAATCTATAATAACACATAATTTAAAAAGATATTGTGTTGTAAGAAAAATGCATGTTTACCCAAATTAGAAAAAAATTCCCAACTATTAGAAATAAATATTTTGTAGAGAAAAAATGAACTATATTTGCGGTAGGAATCAGATATTCCTTTAAGGAAAAATTATTTTTAGGAATAAAAAAATAATAATATTAAGGATAAACATTTTAGGGGAAAAAGCCTTTTTCGGAAAGTATCATTTGAGGGGAAACATATTCGGTATAGATTTCTTACGAAAAAATTTATGAGAAAAAACTAAGTTTTTAGGAAAAGAGTATCTACCAAAATCATATTACATAAAAAAGCAAATTTTTATTTAGAAAAAATTGTTTTTGGGCAAAAAAAAAATTTCTTTGGGGGAAAATAAATTTTAGAAAAAAGGAGTTTGATACATTGTTTTTGGAAAAAATTGATGTTTAGTTGAAATTAAAAAAGTTTTTAGGAGACTATTTTTTTACACACAATTTGTTGGTTTTATAATTTTAATTTAGCCCTCGATGAATCACATCATTAAAATCATGAAGTTTTTTTAAATAGTGTATAGGCTTGAGGTCCTGAGAGGGTTAGTAATAAGGTCTTCTAGGCCAAACTTTGCAAAGTATCAGTTCGTCAGAATATTTAATTTTTTATTTTTTTTTTTATGTATGTTACCGCATAACTTTGGACCACGTTAACCGATTTCGATAATTATTTTTTTCATCAGAAAGATGGTACCTCAAGGGTGGTCGCATACTAATTTGGTTTGGTGGTAATTCGTGAAGGAATTAGGATAATCTTGAATTTTTATATGAGAATTGAAGTCGGTTTTGTTTTTTGCTTAAATGTCTAAATGTCGACCAATAAAACAGAAAATGCCTGCGAAATTTAACATTATTTAGGAACTGATTTTGTTCATTTTCGGAATAAATATATTTTAGTATTTTTGCAAAAAAATAACACGCCAGGTGGCGCATAGCGTGGAAAATTAAATAATAGTAATGGTATTTTAAAACTTATGAGTTGAAGAATTCAAAAAAAAAAAAGGGGTAATATGATAAAAAGATTACATGGACCTGTAAATAACCTCCAAAAATAGAAGCTTTTAAATTTTTCTCTTTGTTGTTTTTTGTTTGTTACTGAAACAGTATGCAAGGACCTTTTGATATGTTTGCTGTTCTTGCGCGAAGACACCCATTTCCATTGCCGAAAAATTGGAAAAATGCACTTATTTTTTTTTGTTTTAATTTCACTACATACTGTTTTCAAAACAAAAAATAAACATTTTAATATTGAAAATTTAAAGGCTGATTGAGTGAAAAATAACCATGACCTTAAAACCACTTGCTAGTTACTTATATAAATTCTGCAATGAGTTGTTTGATAAGTGCGCAAAATTGTCTTTCATATGCCGCTTTTTGTGCGCATTTGTGTGTGTTTATGTGCACTGTATCCAGTTTATTATTAATAGCTTTTAAAGTGGAACTTCTTAGGCGGCGGTGTCGCAAAAATGGAGAGTGAAATTGTTAAAACTGAAAACGTTACATGAGTGAGAAGGAAGATATAGATAGTATAGGGAAGGGGAAAAAAGAAATAAAGCGACGCATGACGGGTACGAGTACCTACCCTGTGGGGAAAATCTCTAGTTCTGAACTGGGGCGCTTCTAGTACATTTAGACCCAGTACTGGTTCGCGATAAATCTCTTTTGCATGGAAGCAACTGGCGAATTTAACATGGCGATGTCCTAGGAAGTGTCAATTGCCCCCCGCTGCATGCCTTTTTCGATAGTTCCGAACTAGTCCTAAACTCTATAGTTCCGAACCAGTTCTAAAATCGACAGACGAAAGAAAAAAGTATCATGATTTTTCAATGTTTTCGGTTCTTCCGTGTGCGATTTTACATTATTTTCAAAGAAACGTTTTTTTCAATTTGAAATTAAATTTGTTTGAATGATTGTAAGAAATGTACGTTTACATACCTTGCTGTAGCTGACTTTGCAGAGGTGCTCGCTGTTATTGGTTAGATTTCAGACGGCCCCAAGGTGTTAATATGTTAACACAAAGATTTGTTTTGTATTACCAAACTATGAAATAGCATCTGCGAAGCACAGAATAGAAGCGTATTTGAACGAAAAAGCCGCCGAACAGATATCTATGTAAAGTAAACAAGCCCCCCCCGCTGCATCCCTTATTCGATAGTTCCGAAATAGTTCTAAATTCGACAAATGGGATCTAGTTCGTTCTGCATCCCTTTTTCTATAGTTCCGAACCAATTCTAAATTCGTCACTTTAGATATAGATTTGTAGTAGAAAAAACTGAAAAAATTAGTTTCTTAAAAGTACCACTTTTCGCCGATTTTGGACTGGTGGGGATCTAGCTCCTATCGGACTGGTTCCTTTTTGGCGATAAAGACCTAGTACGGAACTAGAAATTTGATTCACCAGTCCGCGGTTTCCCTGCAGGGTATGCACAAATCTAATAAGCAGTGTTGCCAACTTTTGATTTTCAAAAAACACCAACAACTTGAAAAAAAGCGTTTTACCACACTAAAAGCACCAAATGGTTTTGAATAAATTGATGCTTTTTTCATAACAGTTTGTATGTAATTAACAAAAGAAAAATAGTTAACAATATTTACAAGAATGCATACATAAATCAATAAACAAAACTTTTTCGCTCATAACGATTGAAAAGCCACATGCTATAATGACTCATGCTTACGACGTAATACCGAAGTACTGCACATTAAAACCGATATGTCTCAAGAAATAAAAATCGAATCCCACATGAATATATGAATTCGTGATAAGAATATATGAATTCGCCTTGGAAGATAGAAAGCGAGTAAGAATAAATGCCGAACAAAGGAATTTGTCTTCGTTCAACTTAAATAAATGCATTTCGCAAACAAAAGTGTCTACGTTACTTAACGCCTTGGTAATGGAGAATTCGTAAGGATCTATTGATTGCATTATAAACATTTTCATTTATTTGTTAAACGTACAATTATTTCCATTACAACCCGGTCCTATGGATGCTAGAAGCGCGAATTCATATAAGGTGGTGTTACCGGAAAATGAATAAATAAATTATATGTATATCAGAAAAATTAATAAGTTGAAATTAAATTATTGCTTGATTTCTAACCAAACCTATGTACATATGTAACTCAATCGCCTAATGGTTTGCCGAACCGTAAACATATGTTTACACATCCAATTTCGTGAGTAGAGGTACCTGGTACTCACACCTATTTTAAGAAGTTTCACTTCTATCATGTGTACGGTGTTACACTCGCATTTTATTTTATTATTTTTTGATTGTGTAACATAATTTTAGGCACAAAGTCGTAGACAACGTCCGAAACTGATCGGAAATATCGGTGTTTGAAGACTCTTCTGCTTATTATTTGTCACTGCAACCGAATTCCAGTTTGAAGACAAGGAAGTTTAACTTCAAAATTAATCCTCAGTTGTTTAAGAAGATTGAGATTCTTTGTTAGAATTGCTTCATTTTCCTACTCAAAACTTCAGACTTCGATCTGGTAATCTCTGGATATAAATCAAATTCCGGTAGAGCTTTCAGGGACGACTCATCTTAATCAACCTTAATATGTTTTAAGCAGGCGATTTGTCACCTGGGACCTCTAGGTAACATATATGTATACATATATATATGTATACATGAAATACTTTTATAATCTTTACCCAGTGAGAAGACTCACAGAGCGAGAGTCAGTAGAAATATGTAAACATATTTACTTTTACCATTTTTAATCAAAAGCATATTGTTTCAAGTGCGGTGAGTTCTCTTTGAACATTCATACAAACAAAATTCCATATGTTCATCTCAATGCCGCAGCCACCCGCGCGCCCTTTTTCACTACCGAGCGTTACAATTTATGAAAATTTCTAACTGACTTACCACAATGAAGGCCAACCAACCACAATGAATTAGAGACAGAAAAGGCTTAGAGTCTGTAAGAAAGCTTTATTTGAAATTATAGCGATGTTCATAATTAATGCAAGAGCGCAAGTATGTGAGGCTAAATGCGCGGCTAAGCAGAGCGAAAATTGCTGTCGGGCACAAGTGTGTCAACAATGCAATGCAGGCAGGTGGCGGCAGCAGCGGCGACGGCGACGGCGACGGCTATAGTCGCGAAGTTTGCTATGGTTAGTGCTAAATGCAAATAGTTGCATAAGAACGCAGGAACGAGCGAGCGAGCGTTCGAAAGAAAAACGGATATAAATAAAATGAGTTAGCGAAAAGTTTGCCAACGTGAAACGATGCGCTAACGGTAGTTAAATGCAAATATTAATAGTGCATATATTTACGAGTTTGATGTACATTAGGGTGGTAAAAAAAAAAAAAAAAAAATCAAGTCGGAATTTTGATGCTCTCAACTCCTAGTTTGGTTCTTTCCCGAAAAAATATACCCCTATTTTTTTACTTTGACATCGAAAAATATTTAGAGGTCGCACAAAGCTCTCAAAAACAAAACAATTTTTGCTGAAGTATAGAAAAAAGAAGTCTGATGAGGAGATGTGGTGATCTCCGAAATAGTGCTATAACTTCTACCGCTTAGACTTTGTTGCTTTTTCAATTTTTCCTAATAAACAATCGTGGTACAAAGCTCAATAAAAAAATATTAAAAATAAAATGTTAAGAAGCCACAATAACATTGACAAAACAATTTTTTGTAGAAATGGTATAGAATTCTTGAAAATGAATATTTTTCTATCGGAAAACTCTATTTCTCTTCAAGAGACTTCCAATAATAATACCCAATTATTTATTAAACCATTTTTATAGCAAAGATTTTTTGTGGACCCCTCGATTGCATTTTCTGGGGGTTTTGGCGGACCTACAAAATAAAGTTTCTATAAAAAAATTGTTAAATAAATAGTTGGGTACTATTATTGGGAATCTCCTGAAGAGAAACAGAGTTCTCCGATCGAAAAAGATTAACTCTCCTGAATTCTATACCGTTTCTACGAAACTGTGTTTTCTCCATAAAACATACAATGACTCAAAAAAACCACGTGTTCTTTTTTTTTAAATATTTAAATGTTCTTCGAGCAAAACTTGTTTTGTTATTTATAAAAATACCGCCCTAGCTTTAACCAAAAACAGATAAATCACAATTTAAAACTTTATACAAAACTCATATCAAAATCTCAACTTTTTTATCTGAATCTTTAGAATATTTTTGGGTATGCAGTTTATAGCTCACAAAAATTCAAATGGCTGAAAGCCCGTTGGTTTTTAAGTTTCTTTTTTGGCAGCGGATTTTGCACTTTTTTCCATATAAGCATGAATTTCTTAAGAGATAAAATGCGGCAGACCGTTAGCAATAAAATTCTAAAAAAGCAGCGCCAGTTTGTGTAAACTGCACTTGTTACATAAAAAAAAACGCAAAAGCAGTAAAAATAAATTCTCAAAAATTAACGCAATTGTTTTGTCGGTTGAAACTTACAAATTGTATGGACTATTTATAGTTAAAACTGCATACCCAAAAATGTTCTAAAGACTTAAATTAAAATGTTGAAAATTCTTACCAAAATTTGTTGAATTTTCCTAAGTTTTGTATAAAGTTTGAAAATGTGATTTATCTGCTTTTTGTTAAAGCTTGAACGGTATTTTTTTTTTAGAAAAATAACAAATAAAATTAGATCGAAAAACACTATAGATATTAAAAAAATTAACACGTAATCATTTGTTTGTTTTTCGTAGAAACGACATAGAATTCTTGAACGATGTTTCTCTTCGGGAGGCTTTGTGATGTTTAAAAAAAAACTAACTGTACATGGAAGACTTCATTGGCTTTGAGACAGTTCTAAATATAATAAATAAAAAAAATACGGGCATTCTTTTTGACATTTAGAAAAATGCTAGTTGGTGAGAGCTTAACATTTTAAACTTTTTTTGGACCACCCTAATGTACATGCATAGACTGGATCTAACTTGTGTGTAAATATGCAGCTATGCAGTTGCGGCAAGCAGATATTACAGGCACCCACATTAGTAGTCGCATCTCATAGAAACCCGGCCCTAGGCACAGTCCAATGCTTAGTTAGTTCTGTGTGTTTAAGGCGGCAGCCACTCGCTAGTGCCACATGTGTTACATATAGCATGTGGATGTTGATGTAGTAGCAGCATTCAGTAGTTAGCGCTATGTGCTATGCAATCGGCACATCCTGACATACTTTTGTATATATGTAGCTCATTTTCATATGAGGTGGCAGAGTCTAATACACTTGAGAGGCGGTGTCACTCTTTCTACCTACACTTAATCCGCCACGTTTTATCATATTTGCAATGGAGTGGAGCTCAAACTTTGTGCCTTAGCTTTCTTTCATTCTCTTCTTTTTCGTAAGTAGAGATGCTTATTCATACTGTATGTATACCTTGGCAATAGTCATTTTCCACTTATTGACACTTTTGCGCGGCCATCAAAGTCAAACAAACTTTTGCATCTATGTGGCACCTTGCGGGGACTTATTGAGTTTCGCGCTACACTTACCTAGACTCTACGTGTTCAATTTGAATAAGATTAGATTAGCACAAGAACCAATGGAACTTTTATTTACTAAAGTACATTCCGTTTACAAAGCGCTCTACAAAATTCACAGTTGGCTGAGATGAGAAGACTCTCAGCCTAATAATCCACACTTTCCTCTGATAAAGAGTAGCCCAAGCCAGAGACTTACCAATGGATATCCATGCAATGACTTTCAGCGTAACTTCCAAGCCCCTCCAGCCGTTAAGCGATATAAGGCCTACTTTATAGCGCCTGTTTAACCCGCTGCCGTTCGAAACCGGAAGTCGGTAATACGACCAAAAATGGACCATTCCCGACTTAATTTTTTATCGTTTCCCAAGTGCTGGATGAGTTGAAGTTCGAAGGTCATTTAGCGGCTGAAAAAGGCACCTCCGAGAAAAAGTTTCAAATAAAAGTTACGCGTTTTTATGCGCAGAATCCGAAAATTCGATAAAAATATAACCCATTTAAAAAATGGACTTCCGGTCTGTTTAACCCACTTCCGGTCGAAACCAGAAGTCGGTAATACGACTACAAGATGAGCATCCCACTTGGTAATGCACGCCTTTGCGTTTTTCAATAAAAAACCTTTTCCTTCATGTTAGAAGGGACGGACGGGTTGTCTAGAAACCCTGTATAGCTGCCCCCCCACATCACTGATATTACTTTAGAGTGCCAAGTTGTGACCAAGCTGGTTTCTACCTTCTATAAATACATCCGAAAAATTGCTTTTGAGATCATGTTCTGAGCGGTAGGGTATAGAAATTTCTAGAGACCTGAGAACGATGTGATTTTAGGATTTTCAGCGAGTGCTGTGGGAAAACTGCGTCCCTCCGGGCACTCAAGTAGCGTCTTCTTCAGGCTAATCGTCATCTCTCGGTTCTCGACAGCACCGCTGACCGGACCTGACTAATAGTCGGACATTGCTGCAACTGTTTAGAGCAGGGATGCCCACGAAAACTCGGCGCGCGAGCTGGATTTGTAGAGCGGTATTTCATAACCACCTTTTTTGTGGACTGAATTTTTGTTTGTTTTTGTTGTAAAGAGCTGGCCATCTCTTTTGTACTATGTACGTGTGCTTCTCTAGTTTAGCGCATGACGAAGTGGTATCAGCTAAGCTTTTGCAATAGTATGTAATGCTCAAACATCTCGGAACGTCTTTCATGACCACTTCCGAGGAACTATCTCGCCGGGGGATCAGTTGGCTGCCGATCTTCATTTTGGTAAATTCATTGTGACTAACTGCAGTTACTGTTCCAGGATAATTTATTAATCCTAATTCATTAAATCTTAGATAACAGTAATGAATTAGCTTCAACGACTTTCTGAAAATTCTCAAGATACTAAATAGGTATAGCCTTTTAGAGATAGATTTGAGTCTGACTTTCTTGTGTTCAAAAAAACCGAATTCCTAAAGACAAAACCGGAAAAACTGTATTTTCAACAAAAAAACTGTAAACTTCAAAAACAAAGCGATTTATAAGAAGCAGATGCTTACAATTAGGGGAAGTTTTCTTAAAAATTTTCTGGTGTTAGACTAAGTAAAAAAAAAAATAAAAAAAATTAAGCCTAAAAATCCGAAAATTCAAATTTTAAGGCTTAAAAATGCTTCATTTAAACTCTAAATACGACCATTTTTCACAGAAATATAGCCGGTCAAAAATCACCGAAAAATTAGAAATTTTGTTTACTCCCTAAAGCTGCATTCACACGGGTCGGATGTGGTAGAAACGTAGCAGCAGGAGGTCCACTGAAACCAATAAAATTTTGAAAGTGGTCTACGAGAAAAAAAGTGTGGAAACCTCTGGTCTGAGTGTAGCTTTGTAGGCGTTCCAACACAAAGTCTAGACAGCAGTATAGGATAGTCAGACATTCAATAAAACAGTGACTAATAACGACCCGAAAGCTTGTGCAGCCCTAAGTTCAGAGTGGAAATGCCTTCTCTGGTTTGAGTTCCGCGCGTGCAACATCTACTGGTGGTGAAGTATTGGTTCCCATCCACTTTGAATCATAGTAAAATAATTGGATTTTCTTCGACTCCATTCGACTAAAATTTTCAGGAATCACAAACTGGAATATTTTATGTTTATAGAACATTTTTTCAGTCGCCCTTTTACACATACTACTAGCTCACATAACACGAGATCTGTCAGTGTGCTTACACGACTATCGACTGCCGACAGTTGACTGCAGCTGACTACAATTCACCCACCGCTCACGCCGACGTATGTACGACAAAATGTGGCGCATCCACCTCATTCACCTCGCATAGCATAATGAAGGAACTTATTTTCCTGGTAATTAAATTAATTAGAAAATTTCTTCTCCTTCATTTTTAATGTACTGCTGACAAATGCAACCCATATCCGCGCGCCCCTAACGCTTGCGGTGTTTCCATGGCACCAAGCAGAAACGCTGTACACACTCGTAGTCTGCCAGCCAGCCAGCTCAACACTTCTGCGTTTCGTTTAGCTCTTTTCGCGTGTAATTGCCGAGTGAATGTGTCGCACTACGCATATGTGGACTTGCAGAAATGTGGCATGTTGAATGTTGAATGCTGAAGTTTACACGAACTCATACCTATGTACATATGCGCGAATGAATAAAAGTAGTTGTTCTTCGTGTGACCATGTGACCGCCCATCCGCCCACTATGCGCCTTGCCTCATGCGTCGGCTCGTTGTACGGTTGGTTGCTCGTTTGGTGACACAAATTCCCAGCAACTAGTTCTTCCAGTTATTTAATGAAATAATCACTAAATTGTTGTCGGCGTTGTTAACGGGGCGGGTGGCGGTGTGGGTGGCGCAGTGGGAGGGTGGCGTTGCTCTGAGCAACAGCAGCAGCTAACATTTCTAACACATTTGTATGTGTATGTGTGTGTGTGTGTGTGTGTGTGTGTATGCTGCACAGTGTCGAACAAAAGCAAGCAATTGGAAATGGAATTCCTGACTCGACGACTTTTGAGTACTGACTGCTGACTGCTAACTTACATCTTGCTGCTTTGGATTTCATTATCCTGCAGCCTTGTGAAGTCGGTGGCGTTGTATGAAATGCATCCACATGTATTGTATGTATTCGGATTTCTCTGTCGGCGTGTATGTATGTCACGCAGCTGGCAGCCAAGGTAAAAGTTCATTTTATGACCATTTCAAGTATGTGAAATTATTTAATTCATTAAACACTTATTGTAAATGCACCAGCATGCTGGCTATGTATGTGGCGGCAAGTGCTTGTAATCTATAGTATAACGTACATACTCACACTCCCGCACACACGCACACATATGCAGTTAAATAGATATGTTGCATCGTCTTACCACCGCCTTGAGTCTTGCCACTGTCTGTCCTCTGGCATTCAAGCCACATTTTATGCAACGCTCAAACCATCTGGTCCATAAACTGCATACAGATTTTACCATTAACAACAACAACAATAACTGCAAGTAGCAAAAACAACAGCTTGTTGTAAACACAGTTTCAAATGTCGTCGTCCATCCAGCAACAAAACGTGTATGTATGTACATATGTATGTATGTATGTATACGATACGACCACTTTGCACAGCTTGAGTTAAGTGTAGAGAATAAAGTTTGACTTGAAATGGTCGTTGGTGCAACACTGTCGATTGCCAATTTGGCGTTTTAAGATAACCATTTTAGCGAAAATGAAACTTTAAACTGGCTAATATGCAAAGATATTATGTCGTTGGTGAGCGTTAGAAAGTTGCAAGTGGATTTTTCGGAAAATTTCTGGGTGAGATGGTAAGTGTATACTTTAATTGTTAGTGATACACATTTGGATTGGGCTGGGAGAGCTAGTTTTAAAAGAGTTCACTCGAACACCAAATTAAGTAGGTGTTGTATACCCTGTGGCCCCAAGATCTGCATGTCCTTACAGGGCAATTTTGTCAACTCACCACGACCTTTCGGAGGACAATTGTCAATTCTGCCAAACTATATTCAACGCCATTTTCTGTCTTTCGAAAGACTAATTAAAAGATATGCCAGCGAAAAGGTCTTAGCATTATTCGATTTGTCTTTAACCACTGTTTTCTAAAAATATAATTTTTAGCAATTTATAAATATTTCGATTTACCACAATAAAATTTAAAAATGAAAACAAAAAATTATTTAAGACAAGTAATTTTTGAGCAAAAAACAAAACCGATTTCAAAACTTATATAAAAATTTAAGATTATCAAGAACATAAATTGAAAAAAGAAAAAAATAAATGAATAAAAGAAAGAAACAAATAGTTTCTAGAAATTAAATGAAATTTAAATATTTTTCCTTTTAAAATAATAAAATCTAAAAATTAAACTAATACTGAAATTAAAAGAAGTATACCTATGTTAATTCCAAAAAAAAAAATAATTGAAATTAAAAAGAATTAAAAAAAAATAATTAAAAATTAAAAATTAAAAGAAACATAAACTAAAAAAGAAAAAAACAGCTCAATAAAAAAATAAATGAATACAAAAAATAAATTAATAAAAAATGGAAATAGTTTCTAAAAATTAAATGAAATCTATAAATTTAAAGAAATTTAAATTAACAGTCAAATTAAAAAAAGAAAAAAATCCACTGCCATAGGTTTCGAACCTCGGATCCCTCAAATGACACGCCAGTGCTTTGCAGATCAAAATGATATACATCTCCATTTGGAACATTGTCAAGTGCTTTCTGTCAAAAGAGCTTTTCACATTGCAAGTTGGCTACAGAGCTTTTTTTGGCAAGTTTTCGTGCCAGAATAAACAGTCTTTCAAACTTTCTTACCTACTGACCTGCAATTGTCTTGCGAAAGGCGAAAAAAGAAAAAATAAATTAAAATAAAAGAAAAAATAATAGTTTCTAAAAATTAAATAAAACTGAAATATATTTGTCTATTTAAAACAATAAAATCTATATACTAAACGAAAATTAAATTTAAAAAAATACTTAAATAATAATTTATGTATATTTTATATTTAAAATAGTAAAATCTAAACAGGAGAAGAAAATTAAATTAGAAAAAATATTATTTAAAAAAAGAAAACAAAATTCCTCTGTCTGAGAATTCGAACCTCGGATCTCGCGAATGGCGCGCCAGTGCTTTGCTCACTCCGCCATTGCGATGTTGGAGGAGAGCAAAATAATATACATATATCCCCCATTTTCTTTCTGTGAAAGGAGCTTTTCATTAGAGTTGGGCACTTTAGTTCTTTTGAGTGAACCGTTCACTAGTTCTTTAGCTCATTTAGTTCAATTGACGAATAAATTTATATATCGACACCTGAGTGGAGGATCGACCTATCTCGGCAGCCAGTTCGAAAACGCGCTATCTCAACATATTTTTAATACATTTTCGGGTGAAATATGGCGTTTTTTAATTCTGAGAAAGGTCGATCTTCCACTCATATTACTATCATACATATTACATACAAACAGAAAACTTTGGTAATTTGAATTGGCATTCATAAAAAACGTACATAAATATGTTTTCGTATAAATAAAATACAAATAAACGAGTTCCTACATAAAACAAAAATTTTAACAAATTGATATGATGTAAGCTGTAATATGATATGATGTATGACTGTAAAATAGTAAATTTTCTCAATATTCAATTTTTCGACATAAAACATGGTTTTATTGTGTTAAATTGCAAAATATATGATTTATGAAAAGAATTAATAGCGAAAATGATAAAAACCGACGATTTTTGTGAAAGCATTAGCAAATTTCAGTGCATCTCAAATTTCTAAAGCGTTGTTTACTTTTACTTGAGAATTGTCAAAATAGGCAAATCCCAAGTAACATTTCTGGAACGCGCCACATTTGTTCGCTACATCGTGATGTGATAAAAAAAACTGGCAGCACTCTGCAAGGTTGCAGAAATCTTTCAAAATATGTTCGAAACTGTCAAGGAAAAAAATTGCCAAAGCCAATGCAATTTTTTGTCAACTTCAATCTTGCACCTTATTATACTAAAATTACTTTTGTTTTAGATTCTAATTAAAATGTTTGCAATTTAGGAGAAACCTTGCAGATTTTTTTTAATTTTTGTACAAAGTTTGATCCGAAACCAGACATCTACCACATTTTTTTGAAATCTATCACATTTTTTTTTAGATTCTACCACACAAATTTTTTTTAAGCCCGATCACTGATTCGTTTGCCATTTCTTAAGATAAATTATCAATTTAAACATTGTTGTAGGCAGCGACATGTCTTATCTTGAATCACATACACATATACGTATTTTTCAACGGGTAAACAGAAATAAAGTTACGAGCAAGTATACCTGTGCGCGGTTTTTGACCTTAAGCCCAGATTTTGAGGGGTGTTTAAAATTCTGAGTATGCAGATTTTACTACTTCAATAGACCTACAACAAGTGTGAACCTCGTAAAAACTATAAAAATTTTTTTTGTCACACAGTGTAATTTAGATCGTCTTTAATAATCTGTACATCGTCGTTTAAAGTACAAAACCGCGTATCAACAAAATGCAAAGTCGCCTATGTGAGGTTGCATAAATTATTATCTAGATAGTAAAAACACTCATATTTCAAAATGGTTCTCTTTTTTATAAAGCAATCGCATTTCTGGATAGTATATTTCAGGACGAATGGATAAGGATTGACAGCTTCTGTAAGCAAATTCAATTTTTGGCAGAAAATGTCAGTTACGCGATTTTGCAGAATGACGGTACGCGGTTTTGTACTTTATACGACGATATACATGTATGTATATGTGTATAGCCAGCAAAAACTGCGGAAAGAGATCCGAAAACTGAAAGAAAGGTGAATAGTAAAGTGCCACGAAGGGTTGTGAAGCGAATACTTTTCCGGTTGGTTTTCTGAAATTTTTCATTCTGAACTTCAAATATGCTTTTTCAAAGTTAATTATACTCAGAAATTAATTATACTTTTAATATGTTCGTCTGCCGGCATAAGAACCTGGGACCTCATGAAAGCTTACAAATAGTCGCACGCTTGTCTGCACACTCAGCTACTGTCGAATACGTATATGTACATGTTTTCAAATGTTCAGTTTGAGCATATATTTTAAAATTATTGTTTTCAAATAACGTGATATTTTTCGGTAGTTTTCGGATACGAATATTTTATTAAATGTGACCTGGTCTACGAAAAGGGAGCTTACGTGCGAAAACTAGTTTTCTGTGAAAAAGCTGTTAAAAGTAAGCAACTCGTTTCGTTTACTCGTTTTTACTCTTATTTCTCTACATTTTTAGTACACTTCTGAGCAAGTTAGGATTTTCTGCTTTTCACCACGTGAAAAAGCATCTCATCTTCCATCCGAATCAACCAAAAAGTGAAAATTGATTTTTTGACACCTAAGCCCCCTTTCCGTAGACCAAGTCACAAATATTAAAATTTTACCAAAATTGGAAAATGCAAAGGTTCGTTCACAAGCACGAAATGGCAATACCGCTCAACAATATTTGTATATTTGTCACTGGCATTTGTCATCAAGTGGCAAATCAGATATTTGGTCATTTGCGTAATTTTTATGATTTGTCTATGAATTTGACAAATTTTTAGCCAAATGTACAAATCGTGTGATGCCAGCTTTAGGTTAAAACTGATAAAATAATATTTCTCTGTTGCGATAAGTTCAAGCTAAGAAAGTTTTTTCTAAACTTGAAATGCATCTAATGGCGAAGGTTTAATGCAAAGAATCGGTATCGAAATCTTTTTTAAGTATTGGGTACCGACAATTCAGCACATCACTATTAGTTCAATGAAAAGTAGTTCGGTCTTTTCATTGTAGTTCATTGAGATGAATTAGTTCTTAAGTTCATTTCGTTAAAGAACTACCCAAGCCTACTTTTCACCATGAAAGCTGTCAAGGGAGGGTTCGGAGTGCATTAGAGCAGGTTAAAGTCTACACGCATTTTAAATGAGGTTGCCACCATCTACTCAAAATAATTTAAAAATGTTATCATGAAGAAATGTTAAAATAATGAGTATGCAATAAAATACCTGTTGGAGCACTTTGTCTTACAACTAATGGTGGTATGGCTGCCAACTGTATTTAAGTACCAATTGTCTATAAAATTTTTAAATTACATATGTATGTCCAAAAAATATTCCAGTTTATATTGACGCTTCTTCTTTTCTCGTCTTTCAGGTAAGCAAATTATTTGGCATTAACATTTTAATTGGTAAAATAGACTAGCAGGTAAGTATCAAAAGGTATGAATTAAAAAAATATTCGACTGAAAGGCACTTATTGGAAATGCTTCCATTTTAAAGAGTACGACAAAAGATGAACTTTCGATTAAAGATACATTTTTCTTGGTAGTAAAATACATATGTGTTTCAAAGTCGACGAATTAAGCGCTTAACGCGCTTTTCAGCAATAGATCCAATATATTTTAGGTACCCTGATAAGAAAAAACATGTCAATTATTTAGGCTCAGTCCGATCTCTCATATTAAACGGCTATGTACTATAACGCGAATGCCTACATCCTTTGGCTTGCTGGGATTATAATCCTTAAAGAGCTATTGTGACATAACGATAAATGTATCGATAAACGCAACTATTGAAATTTAAATATATCGATAACATTTATTTATTTATTTTATTTAATAATCTATACAACAAAAATTTGTTATATACAGCGTGGCGACGAATAACTGTTACCCAGGTTTTTTTGAGAAATAAAAGGCACCTTTACAGATTTTGTGAAAAAAGTACTTTGTTGTTAATTTTCCACAGATTTTACTTTAGTTGTATTAATTAGTTTTTAAATTTTAATCCTTATTTACATTTGCCAGCAGTGCAAACTTTGAGAGAAAAGTTCATTTGGCACGCAGGTCTTCGTCAGTTAATTTATTCCATATCTTCTGTAACCATAGGCACATTTTCTCCATTTTGGGTCTCTTATACTCCCCCTTTTGTCCAACATAAGGCCTCATACTCATAAAGCGAATAGACCCGAAACTGGTGACTACGACAGCCATTCATTCGACCAACCTTATACAGTTTTTTTCATTTTTGTATTTTTTTTTATACAAAGCCTAAGAAAAAATACACCTGAAAAATACTTGCGTGCCAAATGAACTTTTCTCTCAAAGTTTAAACTGCTGGCAAATGTAAATAAGGATTAAAATTTAATAACTAATTAATACAACTAAAGTAAAATCTGTGCAAAATTAACAACAAACTACTTTTTTCGCAAAATCTATAAAGGACCCTTTTATTTCTCAAAAAAACTGAGGTAACAGTTATTCGTCGCCACGCTGTAAATACATGGGAACGCAGCACTGGCTACGAGGCCTTCAGCCGCCTTATTAAAAATTTGTTTAGTGTTTTAGTAAAATTTTCTTAACGTCTACTTAGTAATTAGATCAAATAAATTTTAATAAACCATTGTCCTTTAGGAAAGTGTATATCAGGAGAATGTTGTTTTCAGATGGTACACTCAACGCTTGCTTTAGGTCAGTGGTGCACAGCGCTGGCAGAGCTTCCAATACAAGTGAAAAATTTTTGTCTCAGTATGTGTGTACTCAAAAAACCCTGCAGCGGAAATACTAGTACAGAACTAGTGAGTTCACTAGTTTTCGGGAGTCGAATACCGGTACCTTGCAAATCTACCAGCCATGCATTCTACTGTCGCATTTAACATGGAGTTGTCCTAGGAGGTGACAATTGACTCCCGCTGCGTAACTTTTCACTAGTACTTGAAGTAGTAACATGTAACCTGTAACCGAACCACTTTTTTTTCGTTGTGCACTTCACAGATACTTTTTCATAATTAAAAAAAAAAAAAAACCAAAATAAAGATTTTAAATTATATGTTCTGCATAGTGAGATTTGAACTCGAACACTTTCGGTCGCAATTAATTGCAGCCAGCATCTTTGCGCACCCAGCCAGGGTTGCCACTTTGGTAAACTGTTACCAAAATTGGTAGACAAAATTTGGGTTGGTAAAAATGTTTTGGTAGATTTTTGATGAACTTTCCATTTCCGATTTATTTTTCGTAGTTATCTTTAAATATACTATAAATTTCTTTGCATACTTTTTATATAATTACATACGTATAAATGTATATCGATATAAGGCGAACATATCGCGCTCCAATCAAAACTAATTTTACTGGAATCCCGAGGAGCTTTTGATTGCCTAAATATTTTAAATGATTATTTAAATATAACGAAAAAATTGACACTTATGTAATTACGCACTATGATTGTTCGCAAAAAAAATTAAATCAACGCCATTTTTTATCAATGGGAAAAAAATAAAAAAAAATCAATTTTAAACAGCACATTTTTGGCTATACTCAAATAGTATTTGCTTTAAAACTCCATACCTCAAATTGTTCTAAAAATTCAGAGGAAAAAATTCGAAATTTAGACGAAAATTTTTGGCATTTTTCTATATGTTTTATATAGTTTGAATCCTCGATGTTTATGGATTTAGTTAAAGCAACAAAAAATTTTTACTCGAAATTGCGAATATTAAAAAAAATAACTTTTTTGGGTCACTGTATTTGTCTATAATAACTCGAGTTGAAGTTTTTCAAATAATGAAGTTTCATTGTTGCCTCTAGTTTCATCACTTCCGCTTTTGGTTGAAGGAAACTGAGAATATGCCAATAATACGACTCAAATACCGTATAACTAGTTAAATAAAAAGTTCTTAAAAACAATTTTAATTCTTATTGAAATAACTAAAAAAAAAAACATAGTTTCAATTAAAATAAATAAAAAAATAACAAAACTATAGTTGTTATTAAAATAATTATAAAAAAGTTATTGGTAGATATTTCCCACATTTGGTAGATTTTTTTCAAGTCGATGGTAAATATTTTTTTTCGTCAGTGGCAACCCTGCACCCAGCTACAGGCACAACATAAAAATGTCCTTTCAAATGTTCGCTTTGAATCAAGCCAGGCGACGATTTGTTCAAATTTAAATTTGTCTTTGCTATTGTCTTTGCTATTTATTTTCCTGTGATCGAACGTACAAAAGCTGCAGCGTGGCGTTGTTTAAAATTTTATTATTGGGCTGAACTGATTTTTGATAATTTTACCAAAATTGTCACTTTAACGCGCTATATCTCCGTCGTTTGGGTATCGCTCGATTTGAAATTTTCACACAATAAACTACAAACTAATGCAAAGAATTTAAGTTTAACACCACTTCTTAATACTCACTACAAATAAAACTACAGGTTCATAACTTTTTTATGAGAATTAAGAGGGTGTTTGTTTTCAAATGCAAAAGCTGTGTTATAAAGTTTGAAATAAATTTTTTGTTTTAAAACAGTGTTGTAGAAAGTTTCAGAATTAAACATCAAGTAGTTGCAAAGTTATAACAATATCATTATGACTCAAAACAATATTAAAAATGAGCATAATTCAGAAAAATTACAAATAAATTTTCGTTCAGAATTTTCACCATGAAAATGGGAAAATTTTGGAAAACGCTCAGTGCCATCGCATAGCCCGTACAAAAATCTATAGAAATCATAGTTTTCGAATCATTTTTCCTATTTTCTGTTTGCTTCGCAGCTAGTCGAACAGTAGCTTGTTTTGCACCGCTAAGGGCGCGGGGACATTTGACGTGAATTGCCCCCAAAATAATTTAAGAAATAGAAGTGTTATGTAACAAGTTTGTATTTAGATGATAAATAACAAATTCCTTTATGTAATAAGGGAGCACTATTATATTAAAACGGCCAATAACCTTTAGAAAGTGCAATATGTAACCAATATCTCGATTTATTACTACCTGGATCATAATATTCTATTGGAACTAGTACGAAAGCGACAATTGTCTCCGAACCCGCTACAGGGAAACAACTTGCGCATGAACTGCTTACTGCATGAAGTGCGAACGCAAACTGGCTGGCTGCTAGCGTCGCAAAAGTTCGGTAGCTTCGTACACACGACTTGTACGTGAAAGCCGAGTGACTCCATTTGGCTCACGTGTGTACCACTGCTTTAGGTCAATGTTATTTGTGGAGCTTGAATTATCAAATAAGGACAAAGCCAGAGAATAAAGGCCGGTCCACATAGAACTTTCGTGTTGGCTTTGGCGTTGGCGTTGGTTTGACAGAACGCACGTTAAAAGTATGCTTGCTACAATGAGCGCTTGGCAGCGAATGCTTGGGCCACTACATTAACATACTAACGACAGATAAATTAATATTTCATATCAATAATTGCATTAAAAACGATATTTCTTGCCCGCACTTGATTAAAAAGGAAAATATTTCACATAATTTTATTTATTTGCAACAGCTGACGAGCGACGCACGCGAAAAGATGAGAGTTGGCCATCTTTTTGCTTTGTGTTGGCGTGAGCGTTGTCGAATTTTGGCTATGTGGACGGCTGCATTTGAATTCATGTATTCATAGTCAGCTGTTGAAGCGACGCCAACGCCAACGCAACGCCAAAGTTCTATGTGGACGGGCCTTAAATCGTACTAATGCTGTGCTGCCGCAAAGAGGACATGAAGATGGAGAACCGCCAGTTAGCAGATGTGCGTGTGTTAGTATGGTATGACCTATCCTGATGCGAACGTATGGTCTGATGATGTTTGCCTTCAGCGTTGATGGGAACATCGGCTGTATCCGTTTGGAGTTAAATATGGTGTAATTGGTAACATATTTGTCAATTTATAGTGTTAATAAATTAATCGATAGCGACATCTATAAGAACAGAAATCATTGACATTTTATCGACAAAGCTTGAGTCAAAAAACAATTATATAATAATAATCGATTGCGACTTCGATAGAAATTTAAAAATGTCGATAAATGTGTTGTTTATAATGTTATTAAATAGTCGATAACGATATCTATAAGAATAGAAATCATCGACATTTTATCAACAAATCTTTTAATCATCAAAAAAACGATTATGGCGTAACGATAAATATATTGAGAAAAGTATCGACGGAAATTTGAATATTTCGTTGAAAGTGGTAATGAATAAATCGATATTTACGGATCGATTGCCACATTGATATAAATTAAAATGTGTCGACAAATGTGCTGATGATGTTATTAAATGAGTCGATAGCGACATATATAAGAACAGAAGTCATCGAAATTTCATCCACAAAGCTTTTAATCCACAAAAGGGAATTATTACGTAACGATTAATATATCGATGAATGTATCGCAGGAAATTTGAAAATATCGATATTTATTAATTTATTTGGTCTACAAAAAAATGTTGATTCAAAGCTAATCGACAACGACATAATTTCAAGAAGTCTATCGATATCCGTAAACAATGCTCTATAAAAATATTGGTAGCAGTATAGTGGAATATGAATGTGCATCAGTAAATAAAAATATCAACAGTCAACACATCTGTAACTAAATCGATAAGGAATGATTAAATCCGTAGATATTTCGAGCTATGAGCAATCGATAACGACATAATCTTAATATATCGATATACATATGCAAATGTTGTTAACGATACATAGAACGATAAAAATATCGATAACTGCATAGTTGAGACTCTTTATCGATTGATAAGTGATAATGATGACCATTAATCAATAGATACAACTAACGATAGGCAGCGTAATGGTGACTAAATCGATTAATAAATCAATAACGAATGCGAGAAACATGTAAAATTATGTAAATTTATGTTCACAGTCCAGTTAATTTCCACTTTCATGTTATTCAAGTTTTAAATATTATTTTGCTTTGCATTCGCTGCCATCTCCCACATTCCCGCACACAAAACCACTAAACAAATACTCTTCTATGCACCTAAGCACCGCCACGGAGTAGAATTGGAAATTGCGCGATACTAAGCGACAATGCATTGCCGAGCGTCGCCTTTTGTGCGGCCTTGTACGTTGGCCAACAAACAAACGAGAAAAGGCCGCAAATCGCACGGCCTCGACCTGAAAGGCAGCGCAATCTAACGTTAACACAGAAAGCTTTGCGGTAGCAGAATTGCTAAGAAATTCTCATACAATAGATAGGCAGTTGGACAATAGGTATGTACGTAGATGTGGTCTGATATGCCCCAGAGGCGCGAGCAGCGTGTATGAGTGGGGATGCGGCTGATTGCCAAGCTACATAAATATTAATGCGATGATACCTTTGCTGCTGCTGGGGCTGCTGCGGTAGCGCTACGTCTACCCAGCATTATCAACGCAATCAGCAGCAGCAGCGGCAGCCACATTTTGGCGCATACAATTAAAAGCAAAGTGCACGTTTATCTGCTTGTCACAAGTGATGGCAATGGTGGTTGGCGATGATGCCGCCAACCACATGTCCTTCGTGCAATACGCTGGCACTTTTAATTGTGTGCACTAAACTACATGTGTGTGAGTGAGTGTGTGTGTGTGTGTGTGTGTGTGCGCGTAGATTTTCTATGGTAACACACTTACTAATCATCCCACCACTGCACCAACCACCAACCACCAACCACCTACCACTCTCTCTCCCTCCCTCTTTTTGTCTCACCCCCGTCTACCAGACGCATCCACCGACTATTCTGCTTATAAATAGTGCACTAATAACATGAATGACATTTGTCTTTATGCGATAATCTTATTAAACAGACCAAGTGGCCGAGCGTGCAGCATACGAGCGAGGAGAGGGACAAAATGTTTTGGCTGTTGATGTGGCAACATGTAAGCGAACAATGATTCCAGCCTCGACAGGCCTTTACTGCCCAGCTCCACTCAGCGCTCAGTGCAGAGTTTAATTCCTATTTTCTGGCTTTCGTTATTGTTGTTGTGGCATAATATTTTGCTGCTGCTGATGCTGCTGCTGCGCGCTATGATCTTCGAGCTGCTTTATCTTCATATTGTCAGCAAGTTGTTGCAACACATTTGGTCAGGCAGGCTTGCGTAATGACAGTTGAATGGAGACCAAATGTAGTAGCTGCAATTGAGGCAACGGTGTGGCGGGCAGATGGTGAAGGAAACGGCAAGTAAGGAGAAATCGCATTAATGCGTCGACTGCACGACTGCTCACGTCGGCCTATGTGTATAGTTGGCTGCTGTACTGCTGCCACATTATCTCGCATGCAACACTGATTTGTTGCCGCAAATGTCGGAGGGGATCCAACTAAAGTTCGCCGATAGTGTGAAAATATTTTTCTGAGCAATACTTTTTTTACCAGTTTAGGGGCTTGATGGTTTCTCCAGTTCTCTATCCAGTAACGCAATTTGCGATATTAATCAAAGGAAGACTTGTTTTTCAAACGGGTTCGAACGAAATTGCTATACTTTTTTTGATACCAGAAATCGAATATTTTAACGAAATTTTTTGTTGTTATTCTTTTTTATTTAAGTTTATTTCATACCTCTTGGTTTGCCCGGGGAAAGATTTGTTAACTGAAGTTATCGTGCGCGGCTTTTACAAGGATTTTAAAGCAATTTTTTCCTGGCAGGTTGCCAGATTTCTCAGTTTGTACCTTTGTTGGCTAATGCTGCTTTATTTATTTATCAGGGTTACCATATAATTTTTTGACACAAAAAACATTAACTAAGCATGGTTGCGTTTGTCCAAACAAAATTTTATATAATTTTTTTCCTTTCAAAGTATGTTTCAAATGTCACGAATTTCAGTTAAATTTTTTTGTTATGACTGCCATATAAAATTTTAACAAAAAAAAATCTTCTGAAGACGGATGCCATTGCTTAAAAAAATTTGTTTACATACTTTTTTTTATTTTCGTAATATCTTATGAAATGTAGATCAATTTCTTTTTGTCAAGGTTGCCATATGACAAAAAATTGCTTCTAAGCAGGGTTCCCATTGCTCAAAATAATTGGTTTAAATAATTTTTTTACTAGATATCGTATTATTTTATGAATGTTGAGAAATTCTGTTTAATTTTTTTATCAGGGCTGCCGTATTGATTTTTCACAAAGAGATTTTTTATAAGTAGGGTTGCCTTTGTCAAATAATATTTTTGATTTCCGTAGTATTTTTTAAATGTAAAAAAAGCAGCAGCAATACACTACATATTTTCTAATTTTTGTAGTAAAATATGTTTGTCTGTTTACCTTCAAACAAAGGTGTGTTTGTGCACAGAGTTGCCATGGTTGCACAAAATAAAAAAGATATCATCTAAGCCTATTGTTCTTCTATAATGACTCCATTGTTTTCTAGAAATAATGCCTTTAACTGAAGTGTAGTGAATATCTTGGCTAGAGCTGCCTTCAACGCGAATTTGTGCTTTAATAATTTAGAATTTGCCGAAACAAGCAAAATTAGTTAAAGGTTGATAACAAAATGCTGCTAATGCTGTACATTATTTGACAGTGTTACCACACACATTTTTGGTAAACAGTACATCTAATTTTTTTTAATTTATAAATATTTTTTTTTTATACAAAAGAATAAAATTTTAACATTTTTCTTTAAAGTACATGACCATGTGGACAGGGTTACCTTAACTATAAATTTTTATAAGAAAATAAATAAATTAAAAGTACTTTGAAATTTCCAAGAGATGATTAAAAAAAATAGTTAAATATAAATCAGTGTTAAGTAGAGTAACAATATCGTTATCAAATAAAAGAGAAAATTCTGTAGAATTAGAAAAGAAAAAAACTTATGGAACGTAAGGACGAATTGGTATTGAAAATGTTCTATACAAATTTATCCTTCATTATCCTTGAACATTTGCAATATTTATAAAAAAAAATTACGTGTTAAGTACTAATAAGCACTCGTCCATAACCTAAAATTTCGTCCTGCTAACTTTATTAGCTTGAAAAATAAAATTAGCTAACCCTTTCAGGACCACGGGAAGCATGTTTCCCAAAGCTACTCCACACAAATACTGAAAGTTGTACATTTCTAGTAGTTCTATATATATTTTCCGTTTTTAAATTTATAATTCTTTTTAATTGGAGTTTATTAAAAAAAAAAAACAAATTTACGAAATTATATTTCAAGAAAAAAATTTACAAGATCACATGAGTTAGAAAGAAATTGTTTTGTAAAAAAATACATGTTTACCCAAGTGAGAAACAAATAACGGTTAAAAGTTATTTTTAGAAATAATAGATAAAGTTTTTTTCGGAAAATATCATTTGAGGGAGAAAACATTTTTTAAAGATTTTTTTTTTTCGACGAAAAGAGAAAAGCATAATATCTACTATAATTTTATTATATAAAAAATGCTATTTTCATTAAAAAAAAAAGATTATTTTTGTGCAAAAAAATATTTCTTTTTTTGGAAAAAAGGCTCTCATTTTTATTTTTAACCGACTTCAAATAAGGAGAAGGTTATCACTTCGTCGGAATACTTTTTTTTTTATTTTTATATGAGAATTGAAGTCGGTTTGGTTTTTTTGCTTAAAAATTACTTGTTCTAAAATAATGGTAATTATTATTTTTTGTCTAAGGAAATGAATTTTTAGTTGATATTAAGGAAATTTTTTAGAAGAAAATTATGTTTTTTTTATAATTTTATTATTTTTTTTATATCAGAATTTAATTTTTTGGCGCTCGACGAATCACAACTTACAAATAAACTCGTGAGGGTTTTTTTTAAATATTATATGGACTTATGGGCCCGAAAGCATTAAAAGTGCATTTCCTATACCCATTCGTCCTTGTGAACCAAAAGACTTTTTTTTTTTAATTTTACAGTACATTATCTTTCATTTCATACCCATATTGTCATTCGACATTGCACGGAATTTTTTAAATAATTTTTTAAAATACTCATTTCTTTGAAAACTAAAGTAATTTTAAAAAAATCCCGACGTCAAAGAGAAGAAATAAAAATGTAGATTACTATATTTCGTCCATAGCTGCGCAAGTATATTGACTGTTTCATGTGTTTTGAAAATTTTTCGATTTTTGTCGCACGGTGTAACCTAAAGTGCGTATGCACTTATACGTATATATAGGCACATGCGTGCGTGCTGCATCTGCTTTACCATATTCCTACAATAAGTAGCTATCTACCTTCTGCCCAGCTTTATCCTTCGCTCACTCGACGTTGCACCGCAATAACTGCAGCATTAAGTATAGCTTTATGTTACTGTTGCCTCGCCGGCCTGACTTGTCTGTCCATTAAAAGCGTCCAAATGCAAAAGCTACACATCTACAATGCAAAGGCGAAAGCAACAACAATATGCAACTATAAAGCCATGCTGACGGCCGCCTAGGCTGCCATTTGTCGTCGGCTAACAATCGCCCGATCAACTTGTACGCTCGCACAGTGTATCCTCTCGCATGCAATACGCAGCAGCAGCTGTTGTTGTTGTTGGTCTGCTGTGCTTTCAATCCGGTGCGGTTGAGTTTTACTTGCATTTGGTTGCACTTGTTTCGTATGCGGTCGGTTTGCTTGTGTTTGCAATGTGCAACTGCATGCGTTTCTATGCGTGTGTGTGCCAGATTACCGGAAATTGACGAGAGGAAGCGATTAATTAATGAATTGCTTCTGAGTTTACGTGCTGAGATTGAAATTTGTAGCCAATATTTTGAGGCCAATGGGGCAAAAGCAGCAACAGCGTAAAGCCATCAGCGTCATCATGACGCATCAGCCTCTCAGCCTCTCAGCATCTGCTGCGTCAGCCCCTCAGCAAGGAATATATGTACATATGTACATATAGTGCCACGCCAATTGCAACCGACAATACATTATGCTGCTGTTCAAATGTGGCAACTTTGGTTGCACCGCCAATGAAATATTCAAACATTCAAACATTGTGGCTACTTAATCATCTTGCTACTTGCTCACGCTTTGTATTAGTAGATACTTGTTTGGTTGTTGCTGCTGTTGTTGTTTTTGCTCCAACTTTGTTTACCTACTCTTTGCCAACCACATACTCGGTATTACTACATACTTACTACTAGTGGCAATATTTTGTCCATATTGTTGCACGATAAGTTTAATGTTGCGGCTGAGCTTTGAATAGTTCCTGATTACAACTTTTCTTATTGTGTACTCATTTGGGAAAGCATTAACCAAGATTTATACAAATATGCATACATATGTACATATATGTACGTATGCCATATGAAGGCATATCGATGCAAGAAATGTTTTGCTAATCAAACTTTAAATAACGTTGTTGTGGCATACGCACCAGCTTGTGAAGCTTTGAATATTGAAATTACACATTTAGTAATTCAGATTGATAAATCGATTTGTATACATATATTTAGCTAAGGGTCATTTATCGGCTCAGGACGTTAGGACTTTAGCTTCATTAACTACCATGTACCAAAGTATCTAGCGGCTTTGTCTTTATTAAATACTGGATAAAAAACCATTTAGTACTTATGACTTGATTAAATACTAAATAGTTGCTATTTGCACAGTGTAAAAATTGAGGATTTTCGAAATTATTTTGGGGTTTTCGAGACCGCTTCGGGATGTTTAGGAATTCCAAGCTACATATATCGAGATTTTAGAGACTGTTTCGGACTTTTGGGACTATTTCAGGATTTTCGCTATTCTGGGGATTGTATTTCGGGATTTTCGAGACTACTTCAAGATTTTTAAGGTTTTCCGTATTCTCGGGACTATTTTGGGATTTTCAACACTACTTCGATATTTTTAGGATTTTTGGGACTACTTCGGAATTTTCGGAATTATTTCACGATTTTCGGTATTCGACGAACTGTTTTGGGTCTTTCGAGACTACTTCGAGGTTTCTAGAATTTTTGGGGTTCTCTTAACTATTTTGGAGTTTCGAGACTGATTCGAAATTTTTAGGATTCTACGTACTATTTGGGTTTTATCGAGACTAAATATATCGATTAATGCATCGATAAATATATGAATAATATCGACTAATAAATCGGTAACAATATTGATAAATATAACCAATGCAAAAGCGAAAAAATTATCTATGGATATATCTCGATAACAACATCGATAAATATAACCAGAGAAATATCGATAAAATTATCTATAGATATATCGATATCTAGACCATTAAATATAACGAAATTTCAGAAATAGTCCCGAAGTGGTCGCGACAATTTTGAAAACAGCCCGGGAAACCCGAATTAGTCCCGAGTCTAGAAAATCCTGATTTTCATCCGATAATCCAGAAAACCTCTAGAAATCCTAAATAGTTCCCAAATTGAGGTGAGGTATGGTGAGTTTCGGTAAGGTGTGGTGAGAACGGGTGTGGTGAATTTAAGCATGGTAGGATCAGGTGTGGTGAGTTTAAGTGAGGTGTGTGAGTTGACTGGAGGTGAGTTGAGGTTAGGTGTAGTGAGTTGTGGTAAGGTGAGTATAAGGTAATTGTTTAAATTTTTCCTAAATCAAAGATTATTTACTTTGTAAGCATTTAGCCATCAAAAAAGTACCTTAGTAGTTTAGTGAAAGTATTTGGCATCTCCAAAATACCTTAGTACGTTGGACCAAAGTATTTAGAGCCTGCTAATTTTTTAATTAATTTAATTTTTTGCACCCTAATATCCGAGTTTTTTTTTTTTTACTTTACTTTCTAACAGTTCCTGAATACTTAAGTATTTTTTACTTAAGTATCTAGCAAACTCCTAAATACATATACGACTTCACTCTAACCAATACCAGGATAGCAAAAAACTTATTTGCTGAAAATGTTTTTAGAGCGGTGATGGGCATCGCCTTGCCCGCGGGCAAAGCTATTTTAAGCTTTCTATAAATTGTGTATAGTCGCGTCTAGTGTAAAAGCTCTCTCTGCCCATGGCCGTTTTAGAGTACTTAAAGAAATCGTGCAGATAAGTACTTACATATGTATGTGCCGACAGAAGTTACTTAAAATGTGTCCTTCCATGAATTCTGGCAACTGTCCTACAACTCACCACAGTCTTTCGAAAGACAAAAGTCTTTCCTAAGAAAATTATCAATTCTAGCAACTATATTGAAAGCTCTTTACTGTCTTTCGAAAGACTAATTGAAATATCTGCTAAGGAGGTGGTCTTAGCGTTATGCTGTTCACCTTTTCGCCATAAGTTTTTTAAAAATAAAAAAAATTTAAAATATATACATATGTATTTCTTTTTAAAACAAAAAAAATTATAAATAAAAGAATATTAAATTAAAACCGGAAAACAAATTATCAAAAAAGAAGGAAATCGTAGATACTTAAAAATTAAACTTGGGTAAAGTATTTTAAGAATTTAAGAAGAATTAAAAAAAAAAACAATAAAATAATTGAATAAGATCCTAAAAGTTAAATGAAAAAAAGATAAATATTTTTCTTTTTAAAACAACATAATATAAAAACGAAAAGAAAATAAAATCAACAAAAGAATAGTATGTTAAATTTTAAAAAAGAAAAAATAAATAAAACAACTAACTTTCTAAAGAGTAAATGGCATAACAAAAAAAAAATATTTTTTGCACAATAAAATCTAAAAAATTTAAGAAAAGAAACTTTTACTAAAAATAAAAAAAAATATTTAAAAATAAAAAAAAAAACTTACTTCCTAAAAATTAAACCAAATTAAAAAATACTTTTTAAACTAATAACTATCAAGCCATTAAAGAAAATTAAATAAAAAAGAAATTGAATTAAAATACATAACATAAGTTTTTCAAAATTGAATTGAATTAAAAAATGTATATTTCCTTTATGAAAATAAAATTAATCGGAAAAGTCCGATCTCTCGATTGGCACGCCTTGCCTTGCTCACTCGGCTATTGCGACGTTGGAGTGACGTGAACTGAATGATATATGTATAAGTGCTTTCTATCAAATTAGCTTTTCACCACGAGTTGTGAATGAGAATGTGCTGGAATAACAAAAGTCTTTCGAACTATCTTGCCATCTATCTTTCATCTGTTTTATGCAAGACTTTTTACCATCTTAGCCAGAATTGCGCAATTAGTTTGTACAACCTAAATTTACTGAATTTTTTATTAATTCTTGTCAAACACTGTGGCTCAACAGCTGTTGGCTATCCATAGCGCTTTGTATTGTCTTAGCATAAAACATGAAAAGTTTGCCTCAAAATCATAAATTCCACCACAATTTTCTGGCTCTTCTAATAAATGTTCCCTTGGCTTGCATTTCAACCGCACCGCTGCCAGATCCCACTCTTCAACACTGGCCCGTTTGTGCTTGGTACATTTGGTTTTACGCGTCATAAAACAATTTTCAATTGAATGCGTAATTTATTTTCGAATAGCATAAAATTGAATTATGCATAATTGGAAAGTATCCTTTCATACACACGCATTACACCACTACTTACATACATAGCTTTAGCATTAGCTCATATTTTTTTTCCAACGCGGCTATTTAGCTGAGGCCGAATAGGACAGCATGCAACCAAAAGCAATGAATGCATTTGTAAAAAGGGTATGCTTATTTGCATGTGATCCCCACTTGACCCCACCATAATTTGGTATTTACCATGTTAGATGTACATAGAGGAGTCCAGAGGTCAATGCGAACGAACAAGTAAAATCATATTTTTTTCTTATTCTACATTTCACGAGCATTGAAACATTATTTTTATAGAGCGAAAAAAAAGCGAAATTTGTACACACATGCATTAGCGCACACAAGGGGTGGGTTTTGGGGTTCAACTTTTCGCTTCAGTATACTTTTAGGCCCACTGCTTTTCATTTAGAGAATTATTGCGACGAAAATTTTGCGTATCGACCAGAAATCGAGGAAAATGATCATTAAAACTCTTTTTTTTTTAATTTTTTTTATTACTTTTGAAAGTTGAGCGCATCCTGTGTTTATAGAACTTTTTATTAAACAAGTAATTTTTAAACAAAAAACACAACCAACTTCAATTCGCATATATAAATTTAGGAATACCGTTAATTTTTTTATGATCCAATGATCGGATCTAAACGAAATTACGGGACGACCCATGAGGTATCATCTTTCCGAAAAAAAATTAATTGAAATCGGTTCACATAGTCCAAAGTTATGCGGTAGCATACATAAAAAAAAAAATATATTTTGACGAATTAATAACCTCCCTCTTTTTTGGGGTCGGTTTAAAATGTTTCAGTTCCTTGTTAATTTCATGTAATAAAGTGCAATTTATTAAACTTTAAAAGGTTTATTTTTTATTACATACTGTAAATAAAGCTTGCACAAATGTATTTTAAAGAGCATATTATCTGAAGCAAATTTCAGAAGTATAAACCCCTCCCAAAATATATTCCTGGGTGCGCCCCTGCACACATGCATACATACATATACTATGTAATGTAGGGTTACGCGTGTTGAATGTTGCATGCATTTATCACTAAAAATTCCATAGCATTATTGTAACAACTACAATTAGAGTAAGGTTTATTTAGGCTATGATAAGTGGCTTGGCGCTTCAATAGCGACTTCAAATGCTGTTGTGGCAAACAACAAAGGTCATAATTGAAATTAAATTAAATGAAAAATTGCTGCAAGAACAGTCACTACATGTAAGGCCCTAACAAGTCATTGTGGGTGTACTAGTTAAAAAGTAATCGACAGGAACGGAATGTGCTCGCCAGCGAGGTCAGCTGATGAGCGAATGGCCACCAGAAAGCAAGCGCCGCTGATGGTAATGTTTGGGCCGCCATCACTTATAGCTTTAACATACTGGCAGATCAAGCACCCTTACAAGTCTGGAACTCTGACCACCCATTTCTTGTTTGTTCCAGAAAGTGCTAGTGGATTTCTGTATGCATTTTCTAGGGTTCCACCCCTACAGGATCGTATAGGATTACTCGGCAGTTATGCCACCTCTACAGGATCTTATAGGATTACTCGGCAGACCAGCTAAAAACCAAAACTCTCTATAGTGTTAACAGAGCACTGACCTGTTGGGGTGAGTGCCCAAAGGATTGAATTGGCCTTCAACAGGTTCTGCTGCAGTCGCAATGACCCTGGCTCAAAAGCGAATGTCGAACACTTTCTGTGCGAGTGTACAGCCTTCAGAACGATGAAGCTAAAGACACACTGCAAAACATTCATGAAGAATAATTCAGAGTGCAGCGGCCTCTTTCTGTTTGACGTACTGAAAATTATGAAAGTCGTCAGGTCGCTGTAGGTTGCACGAGCTGTGGAATCAAAATGGCAAATTTGCCAAACGCTTTTCCCCAATGTGACAGTCCACTTAAACCACCTCTACAGATTCACTCGAACAAGCTGCTGCCTTGACCAATTCGTGCGCTCTATCGCTGCCTTCAATGTTTCTATAGCTGGGAACCCATACCAGAAAAATTGGCGTTAACTGAGCCATCGTACGCAGCTCAATCTAAGTGGGATAATAAAAAAATTTTAACGAAACTCTTGCAGGAAGGGGCAGGAAGTTCTCACTTTCCACCATGTGATCAACTGATTTATTCCTCTAAGCATCCCTGAAATATTTAGTTGCATTTCTGAACCAAAAAAAAACGTCGCTTAGGTTTTTTTTTTTTGCGGTTACGGATCGATATGTATATGGAAGTCAATCTTTACCGGGCACCGGGACACATTCGTATTCCTGAAAATGAGCGAGCAGATCTGTGCACGAGAAAGGAATCTGAGATAGGATTAGAATAAGCGATCAAAAGCATACAACCATATTGGCCATTGCTATTTTCACGAGTTGGGCAGACGACTAGAGCAGCTACCAACAGAAGTTGTCAGAGTTGCTAAGGTTCTTAAAAATAAGTGCTCGACTTCGCGACGGAATACTAGAAACAAACTGGATAATTAGACACATGCCCGTCAGGTTCGGAACCCCGCTAAATGACTTCTGCAGGAGCTGTACAGAAAAGGATGGGAGTGCATCCGAAGAAAACGTCTCCAATTACTGGAGGACCACTTCTTGTGGTCCCATAATGCATAGGGAAAGCTACATTGGAGGGTCTAGTTACTAGGATTTGCCAGAAACTGAGAATGGTTTAAAGATAACTAAGAACGGGTCGAGAGAATTTCTCTTCTTGGCATCGCAATGGACCTTATATGCCATGTGCGAAAACTTCACTAATATGTTTATCGACTTTTTCTTCGCAAAGTTATCAACAGATTGATAAATGTATATATTTATTGTTACAATTAGCGAAATGTTAAGCGTTATTTTTGTCGATTTTTATCGATATTTCTAGAGAATTCGCTGAAGACAACTACACAACTGACTTCATCGATAAAGTTATATTCATCGATTTTTTATCGAGATTTTTGTCATTGAAAATTAAAAAAAAATTTTTAAATTCAAATTTGGAATCCAAACCGCAATTTATTTTACCTCTAATCGTTTGGTTCTGAAACCGTCATTTGAAAAAATTAAGCTTCTGATTTTGGATGAGAAATATTTTACTAACTTCGCCCTGTAAGTTTTCAAGTAAACCACAAATATTCCTGCATTCGATGTGGCTCTCCAGCACCACTGTTGTATATGTATTTGTGCATATGCAGTATGTATCTATCTCTATGTATATATATTTTCCTTTGCTCCACTGCATGCCAACATATTTTTCTAAATTTATTGCCGAGCGCAATTTAACAATAAACATGAAAATTTCAAAAATAAATAGCAGGAATGCAATTCATTACTTATCACTTATTTGGGCGTGGCGTGGGAAAGCTCAACGACATGACGCGCGTTGCTCCACTTCGACTACATACAGTGGCATCGAATTAAAAACGGGCGCACATTTAGCAAAAACACAATGGAGAGGGTCCTCAACTATGTACGTGTACGTCTGGCTAGAAATTTGTACATGTCTATGTAAAAGGTGAGGACGGGGTGTGCACGATGAGGCTATGCATGTTGACAGCTGTGACGAGCAGCTAAGCTGTATGCTCCCATATGTCGCTATTGTTGGATGTTGTTGTTGTTGTTGTTGTTGTTGTTTTGTTACTGTTGTCTGGTTGTTGTTGTTGTGGTTGTTGTCATTGCATGTCTGTTGCTGTTGTACACCAATGTATTACGTTAAATGTTTACAAGCCTAATTATGATTTATTTGTACTCATATCGGCGAATGACGGACAATAAAAACGCCCCAACATGCTGCAGCAGCGGCTGGCTGAATACTCGTATGTACAATAAAAATGTTTAAAAATATAAACAAAATGTGTACTATGTGCAACAGCAACATGACAGTTTCAAACAACATAATGCAGGCATTAGACACGTATGTAGACAGCGTACATTATGTATGTAC
Source organism: Rhagoletis pomonella (assembly GCF_013731165.1). Taxonomy (NCBI): domain Eukaryota; kingdom Metazoa; phylum Arthropoda; class Insecta; order Diptera; family Tephritidae; genus Rhagoletis; species Rhagoletis pomonella. The sequence goes on from NW_023458557.1 coordinate 83,366,076, forward strand.
ATATGCATATTAGTGTGGTATAAAAAAAAAATTATACTTTTTTTTTTAAATGTTCAGGAGACTTCCAGTAATAATACCCAATCGTTTATTTTCCCATTTCTTAATACTAGCATTTTTTGGAATTTTTGGGGACCTATAAAAAAATTTTTAATATTAAAAAATGGTTAAATGAACGATTGGGTATTGTTAGTGGAAGTCTCCTAAAGGGAAACAGAGTTTTCCGATCGAAAAATATTGATTTTCAAGAATTCCATACCCCTTCTACGAAGAATTGTTTTTCCCTCATGTAAAATACATGAGAAACTTCATGGGCTTTGTGCAGTTTTAAATATAATTTTTAGCAAAAAATACTAGTATTCTTTTCTTCCATTTAGAAAAATTCTAGGTGTGAGAGCCTAATATTTAAATAATATTTATTCACCGCATTTATTTTTGGACCACCTTAATGTACATACTTATGTACGAACATGCATGCAAGCAAGAAAATATGCAGGCCTTGAATTGGAGAGCTGATAATGAATGATAATGATGATGATTTTTTTCTTTTATGCGATTATTCGAAACTAGAGAACTAAATTGGATAATTTTGAACTAGCCTACCTTGAAATCACACTTTTTGGGAGTGAAACTAGTTTCAGTTGTATTTTTTTTTTTTTTTGAGAAATTTCTGTAGCTTACCAAAAGATAAAAAAACTGTATATTTTTAACTAATTCTTACTTGGTTCCTTTTGAACTAGGGAAAATAGAGTCACACAAGCACCACTTGACATTTGAAAAAAAAAAGTGAAAAATTAACAGCAATCGAAAAAACGCATCTATATGTAAATTAACCTCAATAGAAACATTTCAAAATATCGATAAAAAAATCGATAAATATATCGATAGCAAATTCGATAACAAAGTCGATAAAAATGTCAACAAAAATAGCGATAAAAAATCAATAAAAATATCGATAACAAAATCGATAACCTATTCCAAAACAAAATATCCATAACAAATTCGGTTAAAATATCGATAACAAAAAAATATCTATTACAAGATCGATAAAAATATCGATAACAGAATCCCTTATTATATCGATAAAAATATCCATAACAGTATCGATAAATTTGTTCATAAATGTATCAATAACCACATTGACAAATATTTTCATAAATATATCAGTAAAAATATCGATATATCGATAAAATTATCAGTACCAATATCGATTATTGTATCTATAAATATATCGATAGCAAAATCGATTATTATGTCAATAACATTATCAGTAAAAACATATATCGGAGACAATATCAATAAATATAACGGCGACAATATCGATAGCAAAATCGATAAATATAACGAAAATTCCGACATAACCTCGAAAATCTCGAAGTAGTCCGAGAATCCCAAAATAGTCTTGGAAATCCAGATTTAAAAATAATTCCAAGATTGAGTCTCTGTGTCACTATCTATATCCGTTTCTTTATAATTACCTTTATATTTATCTTCATTTCTATTTTTATCGGTATGCTCATCCTCATCCTCATCCTCATCGTTTTCGTCATCTACATATTCACCTTAAAAAATTGTCAAAAACTTAAAAAAAAAATTGCATTTGAATTAGCCTCGATAATGTGCCTTTTGAACTAGTTGCAGTCCCGTCGCTTTCGGACTAGTAGACATTTGGTAAACAAGATTTTAACTTATCATACAAACTGCCATTCAATTATTTTGCCGTTCTGCATAACTCATTGCTTTGCGTTAATTACAGCAATAAAAACAAATTTCTCTAATACAACACAGCTGCATCGCATATAGTACGTATGTACATACAGTTAGGTGAAAAATAATAGGGACACGACATTTTGTCGACTTTCGGCTATTTTTCTTTTCTTAGATTAATGTTTGTTATTTTTTTTTTTATAAATATACAGCTCACTATCTAACAAAAGTCTATAAGTTCAAACTTCGAACTTTGTAGAAAAATTAAGAAAATGTAACAAAATTTTACAACAAAAAATCTTTTGCTAAGAGCTTTTAGAAAAAATCTTAGTGCAGGTTTCAAGTGGCTAAGAATTCGTGTTGATTTTTGATATTTTTTATTGCGGATGGTATTATTTTCTTTCATAAAAAAAAAATATGCCAAACAGACTTTTTATTGACAAAAATGCGTGATACCGTCAGGAAAAAATATCAAAAATCAAACGCGTTCTTAGCCAGTTGAAACTTGCTCTTTTCTTAAGCTTTTTTTCTTTCTTTGTTTTCTAAAAGTTCGTAATCAAAACATTTTTTTTTTATTAAATTTTGTTGAATTTTTTCAAGTTTTTCTCAAAAGTTTTAAATTTGTACATGTATTGTTTTTGTTATATAATGAGCCATATCTTTATAAAAAAAAAAAAATAATAAACAATAGCCAAAACTGGTAAAAATGTCATGTCCCTATTATTTTTCACATGACTGTATAAATGTATGAACATTATTCGTTTTATTTTTGTTGTTATTTATGTTCTATTAACATAGTATTAGACGGTTGCAGACGCACGATGGCTTTATTTACATGGAAATCGTTTGTGTATGGCTATATGTGTCTGGGTGTGGGTGTTTGGTGGCAAACAGCAGTTGCCATCCGGCTGATTAATTGAGCCTAAGAGTACACATCAACAATTGCTCGCTTATCTATGAAGATTAGACGCGCGAAATTCACATGCTTAATTGCGCTTACATACATACATCCTTACACAATTCGAGATACGCAAGTGCAGCTCAGCAAATATGGCATTTTCACACATTAATTATTTGGTGTTGTTAAAGTGTGTCGCCTTTCTGCCTCAAAAAAATGTTTTTTTTTGTTGCAATTTTCCTAATTCCTATCCGTTTTTTTGCTTGTTGTAATCGCCATCGCCATTCAGCTGTAATTATTTGTTTGTGCCACATTTGTTGGTGTTGTTGCACAGCTACCGCGAGGGGATGTGTGTACACATTTGATTCTAAGTTGGCTGCGCCTTCTACTATTTGCTTGTATATATGTACGTATGCAGATAAGCTGGCCCACCCCTACAATACTTCTCTCCGTGCACTGTCCTCTAACAAGGCAAACTTACTTATACATCAACACCTCCATCGCCCCTCCTTTCTTCCTTGGTTGGCCTGGCTTCCCTTTTCTTTGCTTCAACAAATCCAAATATTTGCCTGCCTACACCCACAAGCAAACAATTTGAGCTCCTTTTACTAGCTTTTGCTTACATATGTACACATATATTTGGCAGTGTTTGCATGCGTTACTATTGCTACCACCATCCGTTTGTTGGATTCACTTTCCTATGGCGTAACAGTGAAGCAAGTTCTGTACTTAATTTGTGAAGAGGTATCAAGAGGTAGTAAATGCCACAGGTCATCAGCAAGCGCCACGTATGTATGTTTATTCATGAATTTTTCTTGTCTTCACTTCATGTGACCAAGCCAAGCAAGCTACCGCTGAGCTAAGCCTCTATCTTCATTCTCTTTCAAGCCAGCGAATGGGCACCCGACGATTCTCAAAAGCCTCGATTTCCTACCGGAAGAATTGGGTCGGAGTTTACCGAGGCTGGCCCCAAACGGATACTTCTCCACGCACATTATGCCAAGGACTGAATGGGAGAATGGCAGTCTCTGGAATATGGATACAATAAACATCATCACGGAAGGATCGAAGCTGAAAGGGAGAGTAGCGAGAGGTGTCTACTGTCAGGAACTCTCAATAGATTTTATTTTCAGACTGCCAGATCTGTGTGGTTTTTTTTTTTTAGGCAGAGGAGGTCGCTATAAAAGAGGCAGCCGATTGGCTATGCACTAATGTCTTACCAACTAGGAGAGTTAATATCTACTCTGATAGCCAGGCAGCTGTCAGAGCGCTGGGACCGCTAATGGTACGGTCGAAACTGGTGGGGCTATGCCTGACCTCTCTCTTAAGTGCCTCGGAATACTTCCAAGTCAAGATGATTTGGGTTCCGGGACACAGTGACATCACCGGAAATTGCAGGGCTGATGAATTGACTAGGCGGGGCACCCTCGCGGCTCTGGGCTCACAGTCGGCTCAGCGCGCGCTAGGCGAAAACTCCGACTTCTGCAGCTGGCTAAGCGCCAGCTCTCGATTCTTACAGGTGTACGGACCGGACATTGTCCGTTAGGAACCCACGCGGTGCGACGTAATATCATTACAGATCCCTACTGCCGCAGCTGTTTGGAAGGCGAGGTAGAATCATCTAAGCACTTCTTTCTCATATCAGCTGCCCGGCATTCGCAATACTAAGGTTTAGCACCTGGGTGCGCATTTCTCAATTCTTTTCTCTTAGCTTCTTTTACCTTCAATAATTACCATTTTACCTATGCATTGTTACAGTGTTTGTGAGGTGGAATTTTACTCTTACCAGTCCGAGATTCGTGGTCATTTGGAACGTTAATATCTATCCCCCTGAACTGCAATTCGAACTCGAAACCTGAGCCCATGCCACAGACTTAATATTTATATCTCCGTCTACAATGCTTTGCTTATTCATGTGGCGATTCTGCTGAATATTATTGAAAAAGAAAAGCATAAAAATCGACTCACGGTTCCCTACCACCTCATCTCCTTAGCAAAACTCCCGTTCGCCTTCCTTCAAGCATAGGCCCCGAATGCGTCATCATTATTCATTCAAATCTCGGCATCTTACGGCTACTGCGTTTCCCGCAAATGTTGGCTAGCGTCTTTTGTGCTCCTGCCATTCATTTATAAGTACATATCAGTCAGTTGCCTTCAGTCGCGCCGCGTCTCGTCGCGTCTACTTATTTACACAAAAGATATGGCAATGATTTTCTCTTGTTCTCACTTCCGCTACACTACGCACACTTTTGTGGCGCCTCAACTCCCACGGCAACTGACTGTAACAATAGTTTTAATTTTTCCTTTACCGCGTACCGCTGTGTGGGTGACTCACTTTGCCTGGGCAAGTACATAGCTGCATTGTTTTTCTGTATCCAAGCACTGATCCTTATCTCAATAATAAATAGTAACAACAATGCTTACCAATTGTGTCTGTTTTCAGGCGATGCAACCAAGCGTACAACTTGATATCCACCAACCAGCATATCTTTTTTGCGCATCGCGTAATTCGTACGTTCACTCTTCTGCCTGCCTGTTTGTCCGTCTGTCTGTCCGTCCTACCATTCATTCATTTGTGCCCGTGCCATTCATTCAGCTGTCCATTCGTTCATCTAACTAGCTTTGCACTCACCCACTCACACTCACTCTAACAGCTGTACTTTCCGCATGACTGTAGACGGACGCCTGCAAAAATAATAAAAGCGAAATTTTACCGACAGCTTAGACGAAAAGTATACGCTTGCCAAATGTTTGTAATTTTAGCCAAACCACCTACTCAGCCGCGGGCATGCCACTTGGAATCGCCACCACTCGACAGACAGACAGACCGAATCACTCATGCGTGAGGACGTGCGTGCGAATTCTTCTTCCTTGCGAACGCAATGAAACTTTTGCAGTGGAGCAGTGGGCGATGACTGGTTATTGTTGTTGTCGAGCTACTGTGCGGTGTGGAGAGGTGCGGTATGCCTTGGAGGTCGCTTCGAAATGCCCAGACTGGCAGACGTCAGAATGGCTTTTTGTTTGCCCATTAAGCGCCGCAACTACAAGTGAAAACTAGCCGAGAAATGCGAGCGTGCGCGCATAATTGCCGATTTGAGGTCCGGATGCCGTCATTGCCGATGAGCGTTGAACGAGTGGTAGACGAAGTGTTGGCGGCTCGCTGGGATAAGAACGTCCTGGTATTTTTTGCAGCGTGCGTATGCAGGTGTTGAGAGACGGGCAGACAGCTTTGACGATGAGCTATGTGAAGTGGTGGTGGTGTCACATGTGGTGGGTGGGTGGTTGGTCTTTTTGGGCGCTTGTCTTGCTGAATGGCTCACGGCGGATTCACTTGAAATTCATATAATCCAAAGTTGTTGTGCGGTGCTGCGTTGTAGGCAAACTTTGAGGCAAATGTAATTTGGCTTGGTGTTCGTTAATTACGAAAAATAGTAAGGCAATCCCAAAAAAAAAGATCAACGAAGAAGAATACGCATTGGCAGACGACTAGTACTTATTGCTTAGCGCCCGCTTGAATGATTAATTTCAATTTGTTGACTTTTTGGCGTGGCGGGTGTGTTGGGAGGCGGCGCATTATCTGAAATAATTTGGAAATAGTAATCAAAGAAAAAGCAATGTAGATTTTAAGTGAAATAAGAAAATTAAGTTCGAAGAAGTGCCAAAGTTATTATGGCATAAATTTTTACCACTTGACCCTCTAATTAACCAAGTGACAATTCATATTGAAAGCAATAAATTGTGGTTTCGATTGCTTGTAAATATCGAAATCTATTGACGGACGAAAACTGAGCAATAAAATTTGAACGGTTGAGTGAAGTCTGGAATTTGTTGTTGTACTTCAAAAAAATGAGCGCCAGCTGGCGGCTGTATGTAGAATTTTGTTTCTTATGCCGCATTTCTACTGGAAGCACTGAAAAAAAAAACATCGATGTCTGCGTGTATCGCAGGTTTTGCATGCCAGAAGGGATAGCCAAGAACCCTAGCACTAAAAGGCCGACGTTTGGCTGCTTCGTACCACATGCGCTTCCATTAGACTGTTGAAACTTAAGATCCCTGCCAAATAGGTCATCTTTGGCGAGCTTGTTTGTAAGTTTGAAATTTACAACCCTAAATATACATAGCATCTCCGGAAAGAATATTCCAAATTAATACTTTACGTAAGGCCACAACCTTACTCAGATATAGCGGATCTCTGCCTGGCTGGACGACCTCTTTCCGTCGAAGCTTCAGAAGAAAGCGCTAATCAGAGATATACGTGAAATTCGGGTCGAGCTAAAATGGGCTGCAGACGTCATACCAGAGCCACTAGGTAACCTAACAAACGAAACCTAAGCAGGCTAAAATGCAAGAGCCTTTTGCGGTGGTGCCAGGAGACCGCAAACTGCATACGGCCAAAATTAGTGGGTTAGCCTTAGGGGCACAATTTAAATATCCAAGACGGAAATAGATAGCATTGCTGTTTAGGTGACAAACCTGGTCTACAAGGCAACATAAAAATCATTGCGTGTGACGGTCTACAAGTCTGTGACACTATACAAAGCAGCAGTTGGACGCTTGGGTAAATTACAACCTGGTGCGAGGCTGAGGTCGGTCGAATTGAAAGATATTCTGTCGAGGCCAAGAGCGTAAACTTGTGTGCCCGCGAAAGCAGAGGAGATGGGAAATCTACTGGAGATTATTCGACACTTCAACCCTAAGCTACTCGCCCGAAACTGGATAGCACTAAAATTTGTGACGAGCAACAAGGTTACCCACAGGTGGTGCTGATGCCCGGCAAAGAGTCTTTACAAGCTCTTAAAAAGACAGACGGTGTCAGTCAGTACGGGTAGGACAACATGACGGCTATGGTGTACAGCGACGACTTGCAAGCGGCGAGCACCCTCAAACTTCAAGGTCAAACCTTAGGAGACCAACATTTTCGAAGCATTTCTGGGAATGTGTTTATATTCCCAATCGAGTAGATGATTCCGATGGAATATTTTTTTATAGTTATTACTCTTTACAATAAAGTTGGATTTGATTTTTTACAATAGGCAGCAATCCCTATTGAAAATTTTTTGGCATCTTTCGTTTAACACCCCTAATGTAGTGTACTATGTAACGTTTCACTAAATTGAACTGAAAATTTTAAACTGGTGGCATCCCTCCTCAAAAATACTTTTGAAATGAAGCTTCTTAAACCTCTTTTGTTTGGCACACATACTAAAGTTTTATTTAACTTGTTAAGTAGACAGGCGGCAGCCTTAAAGAGGTGGCAGCCTTCTTCAAATAAATAAGGGGATAAAGCCGTTTTAAACTCTGATCTATTGACAGCTATTTGTGTACATATGTATTTTAAATGGTTTCAATTAGCTTAAATTAATTGATTTAAATTCTTGAGCAGGTGGCAGCACCTTCAAAAGTATTTCCGAAGTAAAGCTTATTTTAGCCTTTCTCGCTTGACAGCCTTGAATTGACTTGTTAATTTAATTGGCTTAAACTTTGAGCACAAGTGGCAATCCTCATGAAAAATATTTCCGAAATAAAACTTTCCTAGACCCCTCTATTTGTATAACCCTCTAAAAATATTTATTTAAATGTGCTAATTGGAATGGCGGCAGAACAGGTGGTAACCCTCGTCAAAAATAATTTCTAAATAAAGTTTATTTTTTAATTTGATACCCATATTAAAATAGTCGTTTTTACTTGAATAATTAATCTAATTTTGAATTTCAATAATTTAAACAGCTCGCTTAAATTTGTCTCGTTTCATACCCATATTGAAATATTTCATGTAACTTGCTAATAAATGTCATTTTGAATTTCCAAACAGGTGGCAACCCGCTTCGAAAATATTTTCGAAATAAATTTGCTTTTCATCCCCTTTAGATTTAGTATTTAGTATTTGATTTAACTTGTTAATTGAATTGATTTTTAACTTTTTGATTAGGTGGCAACTTTTTTCAAGAATATTTCGGAAATAAATCGTGTTTAAGCCTTTTTCGTTCGCCGCGCCCATTGTTGTAATATTTTATTGAATTTATTAACTAATTGATTTTAAGTTTTTAAAAAGGTGGCAACTCTCTTCAGCACCACACTGACTCTCTCACAAGTGTTCACATTTATAATATTAGTTGGTATATATTTTTAATTAATACATTCGAGTTGAGTGGTATTAAAGCATCTCCTGTCATGCAATTATAACACTACTTTATCAAAACTGCGCCCAAATCATGGCATCCGTAATCGAATGAAATTCGATTCGAAATTTATTTTTCAGAATATGGCATTCGGTAACAAGTTCGCTTTTTCAACTTAAATTGTACTGGAGAGAAAACAGCTGTCATTTTATTTCATTCGATTCCAATTGAGTGTCAATCGATCTTCGGGCCCTGTACCTTAATCACACGCGAGTTTTACAAACTAACAATTTTCAAATCATAAATGTAATATGGATAGTTTTAGTGTTTTCCGCCGCAACAAGCCAGCTGTTACCAATTTACTCTCAAAGCAACTATTTGTCATTTCCACAAAGAAATCACTGCAGCCAATTCCACAAAATTTCAACAAACTTTATTTGTGGCATCCAACCGCGACTTTACCCATAACGAGCATGTTGCTGGTATCTCTGAAAGTTCACTAGAGTTCAGTTCAATGCAGCACATGATCACTCCCAAGCTATTTCGGCAAGTTATTTAACTTTACACAACTATGTAGTGCCTGCAGTGTAGTGTAGAACTTTGCGATTTGAAACGCGCCAAAGCCGCCATGTCGTATACGTAATGGCTGTCATTAACACTTGCTGGCAAAGAAAGAAACTAACAAGGACAAAAAGACACTAACTTAAAAAACAACAACAGTTTTTCACACTTCTCCAATCATTCACCGCAAAGTCAAGTCAACTTCGAGTGGAGTGGAGTGAAGTATAGGAGTTGCCGCCTCAAACCAAGAGTCTGACAGAAAAGAATGCGACTAAAAAAATTCAAGTGCAGTAGAGATACTTATACACATGCATGCATGAATAAATAGAATTACAAATACAAGCAAACAATGCACATACGCACACACACCTACACGCAACATTCGCTTAGAGAAAGTGTCAATAAAGCGCTATTCACGCTATTCACAGTTGTGAACAGGCGCATGTGTAGTTCACATTTAGTAAGTGGGTGTATGCAAACGCACACACACACACACACACACACACACACACATGTATGGATTGTCTGTCCGACACGTTGCATTGTAAAGAGTTAAAAAAAGGAATTTTGAAAAAAAATTTAAATCCAAACAAAAACAAAAGCGAATGCAGCTCGAAGTGAATGCACTCGAGAATTACATTTGAGTTGTGTGATGGAATGGGGATGATGGCAAAAGATACTCACACGTGCACAAATATGCATACATATGTACATATATGTATCAGTACCATTGTACTTTATTGCAGTGATGAACTTAATTCAGTTGCAATATTGCAACATGCATGAATGGATATGTTGTCGCAGCTGTGAAGTTAGCTGCACTCTTTGCTAATACATATACGAGTATGCATTTATGTATGTCTTTGCAGATTATACTCTACATCTATTTATATGTGTACATATGTCTTTTGTGCATGCTACTTTCTTGAAAAATTTGTTGCCGGATTAAGCTGAGCTTTTGATTGCCGTAACGTGTGTGCCGTTTGTGCGTGCCACCCACCGGTAATGTCTGCAAAAATTGTGACTGTACTTATACATATACATACATACGTGCATATGTATATGTGCATATTCATATGTACACATATGTATTGGCTAGTGGCAACGCTGTTATTCACATCATTGCATCCGTCAGTCAGCCAGTGGACTGTCGCTTTGTCTCTACTCCTTATTCATGGCTTGTTAACGCTGGAGAACTAGAAAGAAAACATATAAGACTACTTAGACAGAAAGTGCGGAGAATAGGTGGTGTAACTTTTTTGCAGTCTTGAAGAATAATTTCGTTCTTTTTTCATGCCGAGTAGTGCTTATCTGTGGTTTCGTAGTATTTAAGACACAAAAAAAAAGCAATGGGTGGGGGTGGGGATGAAGTGGATAGTGGAAAATAAAAAGTGAAATTAAGCCATTGGAAGTAGCAAAAAAAAATGACAACATTTAAAAGCAGCTGGAAGATTACTTTGTAATTGTGGCGAAGAAAGAGTATAAGTGCACAGGTGGATACCTATATTTCTGAGCTTAACTCTTTAACCCTTTTAGTGCCAAAGAAACATGTTTCGCAATAAGGTCTTCACTCATATTATATTGTATGAATTTTAGCGCTGTCGTTTTTTTGTTTTATAATTTTTTTATATTTAGAATTTTAGAAAAAATATTCAAAAGCAAACAAAAAAAAAAAAAAAGCAACTGGTAAAAACTGCATGTTTTTTAAATTTTTTAATTTTTTATCAGGGATTTTGGAGAAACGAAAATTTTATCAAAATTGTTACCATACATTTGAAGGAAAAATGTTACCGCAAATTTTAAAATAATTTGCCACAATTAAAAAAATGTTGCCTAAATTTAGAAAAATTACGAAAACCAAAAATTTAAAAAAAATCTTACCCAAAACTCCGTATATGTACATATATTTGTTTTTGAGTGAAAATGATGTTTGAAAAACTATTATTTTTTGGAATTTTTTATTTTTTTTTTGGGAAAAACAATTTCTTACCAAAAATTCCGTATATGTACATATATTTGTTTTTGAGGGAAAATGATTTATGAAAAACTATTATTTTTTGGAATTTTTTTATTCTTTTTTTTTGGGAAAAACAATTTCTTAGGGATTTTGGGAAAACATATATATGTACATTTAAAAAGAATACATTGTGTGTGGGAAAAACATATTTTTTGCGAGAGCATACCTACTTAGTTTTTAACATATTTAATTTAAAATATAAATTTGTAAGAAATGATTTTTTTGGGATGAGGGATTTATTTTTGTAGAAAAAGTTATAAAATTGCGAAATTTTCATTTAGAAATTCATATAAAACTTACGAAAGAATTGTTTGGACTAAAAATTATTTTTGAAGGAAAAACTATAATTGTTTTTTTTTATTATCTAAAAGACAGCAGAGTCACTGTATTTAAAATCTGATAAACTATGTCTAAATTTTTGTAAAGCTCATCGTTTACGTCTCGGTATTCGCCTTCGCTAACGAGTAAGGGTTCGTACATCCTCCTCTGATGTAAAAGATAACCGATTCCAAGGTAAAAAAACATCCTAAAAAGTTGTCATTGACATTTTGCCGATAAGTAAAACTGTTTTTACAAAAAGAAATATTTTTATCCCAAAAAATCACTTGTTAAAATGTTTAGTAAGTTTGTTTATTATTGAAATAAAAACAATGATTCTTTCAGCAAATTATTTTTTGTAAAGTCTATAAAAAATTATTTCTTCCCAAATAATTTATTTTTCTCAAAAATGTTACGTTTTCTCCAAAAAAATTTTTTTTTTCAGAAAAATATTTTTTTTATTTATTTTAATATATGTTGTTAACCCAAAAAAAAAATAATTTTTGTAAATCATCGTTCTCTGATTTTTTCGCTATTATTACTCAAAAAAAAATATTTAAGTTTTTTCTAATGTTTGATATGTTAGAAATTTGGTAAAATAATTTTTTTTTATATCTATACGTATATGTATTTTTAAATTATCTTTTCTCAAATCTTCAAAACCCCTCTTTTCTTCCCAAAATGAAAAAAAATATTGTTACGTACATAGATACCCAAATTTGTGTAAAATTTAAATGTTTATTTATTTGCAAAATAAATTTACCTTTCCCAAAAAAAATTATTTTTTCTAAAATAATTGTTTTTTTTTTTTTTAATAATAGTTTTTTCAACCAAAAATTTCCCAATATAATATTTTCTATTTGTAAATTTTTGTGAGAACCATTATAAAATAATTTTTCTAACGTATGGTAATAGCTAATTTTGATAAAAATATTTTTTTCCTGAAAAGCATTTGTTGGAAAATTTTTTAAAAATTATTAGAAATAAATTTAAAAATGCAGAACATGGCTTTCACCATAAATGTATTCGTGTTTGTGTTTTGAAAAATCTTCCCAAAAATTTGATAAGTGGAGATCTTATTTAGAGACATGTTTCCTTTGGTACTGAAAAGGTTAACGGCCGGCGCATTCCAGGCGCTTGCCCTCAAATAAATAAATCGCAGCTCTTTGTACGTTCGCAGATGTCGTCAGCAAAATAATAGATCTTATGCGAGACTCAATTGTAATTTTCACTGGAATTTTGTGTTACGCTGAAGCTACCAAACCCAGCGCACAACGAGATGTCTGCTTCAGGACTAACGCCCGCTTACAGCCGCACCTAGCGTTGAACAGAAGCTGCAGGCTGCAGTGCACCCTTACACCGAATATATCGGGTGTGGCTCCACTAAAACTACATACCGTTCTGCTCCACAGAAATAACCCTGAATAGTTCATTTTGTTCATGTCTGCATACATTCCATGCCTATTTCTCAGTATGCATGTTTGTTTGTATGTGCCACTGGCAAGCTGTCCTTAAACACCAACCACAAACAACTCATTTTAACATGCTCAGAGCTTGTGTTACAAATCATCTTGGAGATAAAAAAATGTTTGCACTTACGAGTAGATATTAGCGACACGTCTGCATAAACGCACTCACACCTTTTAACACATACTCTTCTGTTCTGTAAATATGCATAGATCGATGTTCGAAGATGGCGTAATACGAGTAGATATACACTAGACATGTGCAAAATCACGCTTGCAAACATTCATTCGCTTACATTGAAAATGCACCTACGCTGCTATTTATATTCATCAATCCATCAGCAACATTTGCAACATCAACTGCAGCTATCAAAGACTACAACAACAATAATAAACGAATGGCGTACACAAAGGTGCGAACGTGCAAATGTACATATCTATGTATGTATGTACATACGTATGCACTAGTTTATACTTTGCCACCGTAATTTCTTGCTGCATATCAACTCGTGCTCCTCTTTCAAATTCTGCGTATATATTCACCCGCGTGCCGCCTGTCTACTGGACTGTCAAATGAATTCTTACCGACAGTTGACGGTAAATTTATTCACTGCAATGTTGTCTGCATACATACATACATATGTAGATAGGTTCTGCTCTGCCAGACATTTCAACTATTTGCAATGACTGGATGAATGGAGTTGTCGCTTGCATTTTTTGCTTTTATTATCCTTGCGCAGTTTAAAGAAAATGTTGTAGGTGTAGTCTAAGGTAGTTTAGAAATGTGTATAGCACTTTATAGCACTTTATATGCCAATTCTGCTCGTAAAAAGATATGCATTTGTAACACGAATTTGTTGTAGCGTGCGAAAAACGGGAAGTTTACGCTATTGAACATGTCTCGGCATTTGCGCTAAAGCCGAAAATTGCCGGAAGTGAGTACAAAAAATTTTGAATTGTTGTTACAACAACAACTTAAATGGAATGATTAGCATTTTAGCATGCCGTTCATGATGCATACATATGTACATTAGGGTGGTGCAAAAAAAAGTAAAGCCGGAATTTTAATAGTATTTTTCTATATGGAAAAAATATGGGTATATTTTTTCGGTA
>NW_023458557.1:83380281-83397721 GCF_013731165.1 Rhagoletis pomonella
TTCATATTCATATTCATATTCATATTCATATTCATATTCATATTCATTTTCATTTTCATATTCATATTAATTTTCATATTCATATTCATATTCATATTCACATTCATATTCATATTCATATTCATATTCATATTCATATTCATATTTATATTTGTATACATATTCGCATTCTAATTCATATTCATATTCATATGCAGATTCATATTTATATTTATATTCGTATTCATATTTATATTCGTATACATATTCGCATTCTAATTCATATCCATATTCGTATTCATATTCATATACGTATTCGTATTTTGTCCTCATATTAGTATTAATATTTTGCACTCATATTCGTGTCCATATTCGTATTCATATTCATATTCGTACTCGCACTCGTATTCCTATTCGTTTCGAATTTGTATTCGTATCCTAACTCGTTGTACTAGATACCCGTCTTCGTTTTCCTATTCGTATTCGTATTACACTGAAAGCCGTTAAAGAATTACTGCCACAGCTAACCAAATGCGAGTACCTACTATCCTCTTCCAAGCAAAAAATCAACAACCTTCTACCCTGTAAACTCTCCCACCTTATCACAAATTGCTTTTACACACTCCAAGTGGTTTCCACTTTTCGCTTCGCTTCTTACTTTACCTTGCAGAAGATTTGTTTTGGCCGCAATGCGAAAAAAGCGTAAAACTTCAAAGCAAGCGAGGCGATAAAGACGAAATGTAAGCAGTGAAATGTAGAAAGCAAATATTTCGTCAACATTGCAAACGATACAAAGCCTATTGCCGCTGCTGTTGCTGCTGCTTGTTTCGCTTGCTGCTCCGGTGAATGTTGCTGTTGCAACATGTGTATGTATATGAAATGAGGGTGCAATTGCACAGCAGATGCTTCCTCCACATACATACAAACGCACATGCAGACATGTGTTGCACACCCCTGCCGCATGCCACTTGCCATTTGCTGCTTGCCGCTTGCTGTGTGAAGCGTGCGATCTCTTTGCCGTCTGTCAATCTGTCTGCCTGCATGCTTGCATACGTATATCAACATTGCACCACCCGCCCGACAACGTCTTTTCTTGCCATTGTGCAACATGACAGTGCACAGCACAGCGTTTGCATATCGAGTGTACTTATACATACATACATACTATATGTACATATATTTGTAGCCAGCCAATGTCGATTGTGTGTGAAATTTAAACAACTCTTGGGACCATTCAAGTGCTCATCTCATCTCGACGCCATCGTCACTGTGTGCTGCACTTATCGCAATATCTCCCAGCTCTGCGCTTCATCGCTTAGAATACTTTATGCACACAATTTACAACTTGAAAGCCGCAGCGCTTAATGTACGCCGCACCCCTCTCTGCTTAGCCACCCCATTTGCTATTTGTTAGACGCATCATTGCTGCTGTTGTTGTTGTTGTTGTTGTTGTTGTTGTTGCTACTGCTACTGTTGTCTGTACTAATGTTGCCGCTTACGCACACAGTAGCCAGTGTCGTGTAGCTGGTTGGCTTCGATTCAGTTGCAATTTTCACCTGCTCGTCTTCATTTGCCGCATACATCCTCTCTATCTTCGTATATATGTACGTTCCTCTTCGTCCCTCGTAAATTAATGCGCTCCTGTTGATTCACCACAATTTTCTATGTGTTCTCCACACTTGTGTCGCCGGAAAGGAAATGCGGAATGCATCAACGCCAAGGTTTCAAATTGTTGCACTCACCGAAGTATTGGCATCACACATCAGCAATACTTTAACACCGAAAACAATCACTTTTGTTTGTTGTTGTTTAATACTCGTGCATACATATACATATATACCATATTGCATTTAAATTTGTTGTAGCCACTTGGCTGTTATTCGCAATGCGGGCACACATTTGAGAGTATGTATTGTTGGCTGTCTGTGTGTGTGAGTTGAATGTCGTTTGTCGCCAGTCGCCTGTCGTTATGGGTTTTTGTGGTTTACACCTCCATTTCCTAACATTATCAATCCGATCGCGAGGGGCAGTGTTGAGGGGGGCATTGTCGTCTAGAAATGGTAAAAGTACTTAGAAGAGAAGTGTGAAACAATTTAAAAATGTACGCTGAGCTACAAAATGGGATAAAATATTAAAAAGCAATGTTAATCATTAAATTTATAGGAAATTATAGAACGTTCCAACTTCTAGTTTTTGAGTCGTCTCGAGTGACACATAAATCTCTTTCGTAGCTTTTCCATTTACTCTCTCGAAGTTCTTATGATTACCTGCTTTCAGTGGAATATTGCTGCATATTTGAGCAATCTCACGAGTTGTTAAATTTTTACACAAACATTTGTTTTCAGTCGCAAATGGTGGCACACTTCTCGTGGACCATGCATTATCTTCAGTTTGGCATATAGAACAAGATTCCATCGCAAAATTGTATTTAAATGAAAACTTAAAAAAGATATACTAAAAAACGTAAAAATAACAACTCGTGCTCATATGACGGTATACGCCCCGTAGCACCATACATATTTACTCGCAGGACTTACTTAAAAGTCATATTATTTAAAAATAATTACATAAATATTGGCGTGGAATATTGTTCTTGACGAATATATATATTAATTTGTCCATGTATAAACCAATTTTAGAACGAATTTCGAGTGTGCCAATAAAAGTTGTAAAATTAGAAATTTTGCTTCGCAAATCGTCATTATCTTATAATCAATGTGTCCTTTTTATTTTTTTCGTTTGGTGGCACACTAGTTTCGTTACTCTAGATAGGTTCGCTTTGGCAAGAAGCTTATTTTGACCTTTTAATGTTAAAATGTTGAAGTAACTTTAACTTCTAAAACGTAAAAATCCTTAAATATCACAAATTTCCAAAATGGCTGCGACAGCTATTCTGCACGCTGCATTTTTTTTTTTAATTTGGTGGCACACTCTTGAAACGTCACAGGTACGTTGTGTACGACGCCAACTTTCATTGCCTCTAACATAACCATTCTATTTGAAAACTTCCCAAAGTTATTTAAAAAAATATCGTTTTTTTCGGGTGACAGCAAAAACCAGTAATTTCGGCACACCTAATTATTAAGGCCTACTGTCCCACCTTTTTTGCCAGCCAGAAATAAATTCAGCTTTCTGTTTCTTGATGATGACGACCACCATGTGTGAACTGCTATCCTTTCGATCTCTATTCCTTAGACTCTTTGTCTATTTCTTCGTATTTGCCACATCATTTTCCGGACACGGGGAAAATTGCACCCAAAAAGAAATAACTCTGTTTTGGGGGGCCTGTTCCATAAGGTCCGGAACATTTAACAAAGTTTTGTAAAATCGGTGGACTAAGAGCTCGAGCAGCCAAAAACTTTGTATTTATATTAATTGTATGATAGAGGAAAAGTAAGCTGTAGCAGATCTTGTAATATTGCAGTTTGTGTGCTGCCTAACTCTGGAAGTGCAAGGTGTTGCTTTTAGCCTAAATAATACATCATAAATGGACTTTGCTGAAGAAAGTTCGACTACATACAAACTACGAGTATAGAAATTGAATCATTTCCGTCCCCGACAAACATTCGCTCAGGATGATGGAGATCGTGCCGAAGACAAAGCCGTCACTTTGCCATAGCAGACGTACCGGTATGAGAACGCAGACTGTTCGGAACATTTAAGCAAGTAAGAAAGAGAAAGCTGATATCTACTCGACTGAAGGTATCATGTTTAACCAAAGCATGCTGCCTATTTGAGGCCTCTAGACTAACCATCCCCCTCAAAAATTAGAGATCGAAAGCGATCAAATGCGGTTAAAAGCGCTTTCCCTGTTTTTGGCGCTTTTTGGACTTTTCGAATGTCTCGTACATTTCGGAAATTTTCGACATTTTTCGAGAAATTTTAAGACTTGTGTTTTTTGGAGATTTAAAAAAATTTTTTTTTTTAGGAATTTTTGGGACCTCACGGGAGTTTTCGACAAATTTTCGGGATTCTCGGGTATTTTCGACATTTCTATCGTATGGTTTTCAGATATATCGTAACTTTTTCGAGCATTTTAGACTTCTCAAGGTTTTCTCGGGATTTTCTTCAGCATTTTCATGCGAGTTTTTCGAAGGTTTTCAGGTTTTATCGAAAAATTTCTTCCCATTTTTTCTGGAAACTCGGGTCCTTTCAAGATTTTTATCGATTTTTTTTTTTTTAGATATTTCGGAGCTTTTTCGAGCATTTTGGACTTAAATATTAAGGTTTTCTTGCGTTTTTCATGCGAGTTTTTCGGGAGTTCTCAGGTTTTATGGAATCATTTCGAAAAATTCTTTGGATTTTTATTTTCTAAGTCGTCAAATTTAAATTTGTTTTCTAAGTAAATTCCTTTATTTCTTATGTCTGTTTCTTCTTTTACGTGATTTTGTTTTAGATCTTTTCTTTTTGAAACTTTACGTTTACGTCCGTGGCGTCTTCTCTTATGGGAAGCATCACTAGATTCATCGCTGCTGGTAGTACTGGTGTCTGTGCTAGATGAATCCGTCTCAGACTCGCTACTAGAACTATCGGTGTCATCACTTGTGGATGTGCTTACTCTTTTACTGCATTTCGATGTTGATTTGGGTTTCTTTGATCTGTCGTGACTTCTTACTGGTAGTCGTTTCTTATCCACTTGTTTTTCGTTAATAACGTGGTCATCATAATGTCGCTGCTTTGTTTCCTCTGGGTTATTTCGCCTCCTGCGCCGTTGGCTGTCAGGAGAATACTTTCTCGCTCGCTCTCCACTACGCCTACGTGACTGCCGATAAAGCTCACGTGAACGTCTGCGTTGACGTGCGGTGTTTCCATCATTACGTCGTTCTTGCCTACGATGCTGACTGTGATAACTCGAATGATGATCCCGTTCATATTTATGCTTTTCTTTCCGTTCCCGATCGTGTTGTTCCCGATGACGCTCTTCTCGCGCTAATCGTCGTTCAGTCGAGCTCATTCGTTTAGTGTTATCGCGGTCATCGCCGTTTCGCTTTCGATTGTCCCTGTCCTGTTTCCAGTTCGGTTCCCGTAAATTATCAAGGTCCCTCTTTTTTAAGGAGCCTTCAACTCCACGACCCTTTCCTCGCCATTTTACTTTCGCAACTGACTGAGAAAAGTCTACGTGGATTCGACGATCGTCAACTTGAACTTGAACTTTGACTTGCCGTTTTTTTTTGAGTGCTTTTCGAAATACTGCAACACTTGTTTGTTGGAATCCTCATGCAATATTTTTAAACTTTTCGAGTTTTTTTCGAGACCTCTGATTGTGACTAGGAGTGATTTTTGGTGACACTCGGAAAATTTCAAAAGTTTTTGAGATTCTCTCTACCCTTTGCGGGTGTTGCATGGCCTTTTGTGGCGCATCTCGGCGTTTTACGAAATTATTTTGGGATTTTCGGGTCCAGTCGATATTTGTTTTTTTGCGCCTCTCTGTATCTTTCGTAACTTTTCGAGTTATACCCGGAAGTTTTTAAAAACTGCTACTAAATAATAATAAAAAAAATCCGCTATTTTCCGATCAAAAAATAGCGGTAACATTTTTTTAAAAATTGTATGAGATTTGCGTTGAGCTTTTCGAGACCTTTCAGAATGTTTCCGAGCTTTACATATTTTCGTTTTTTTTTCGGTTTTAATTCGAGTTTTTCGCCACTTCTCGCTGGTCTTCGAAACATTTCGGGTCTTTGATATTGTTTCGAGAGTTTTTTTAATATTCAAGTGATTTGTTTAAAACTTTTCGAAATTTCCCGACATCTTTATCGGTACTCTTTGAAAATTTTCAAGACGTTTGGAAAATTTTCAAAACTTTTCAAAGCTTTTCGTGGCTTACTGTGGATTCTTGTTTTCGTTGTTTGCATGCGTTTTTTTGCTACTTCCCGCGATATTTTTTTTTTAACTTTTCGAAATTTTCATGACTTTTTAATAATTTTTCGGAATCTTATAAAGGTTTCTTCGGGACTTATTAGAATTGTTTTAAATCTTTTAAGGGTTCTTTAGAAGGTTTCGTGTTTTCTCTGACTTTTTGGTATTTTTCGGTGTCTTTTTGGCGCCTTTCGAAATTTTTCGTTGCAAAATATTGATACTCCGTTTGTTTTCCCTTTACGCCCGATCCCGAGCTTGATTTGTATATCTAATTACGCGAATGTTGGCTGGCTTGCCGACGTTTGTGAAAATTTCCATCTTTGCGGCGGCATTTAAATGCTTTTTGATTATACATTTCGTGCGAAGTGCGCTAATGTTCCGCACTGTTTCGCAAACACACACACACACACGAGACACACACACACACACACGTGGTCACACACCGACAAACAACTCCAAACAAATATATGCAAATATACACAACAAATACAACAAAATGTAAAGCTTGCCTCCTCCTTGCAATACTACTATACCTACAATTGCTTGGTTTTTGCAATGCAAATTTACATTGCACCTAGTTTTGCGGTTTCAGTTGCAGAAATTCATTGCTGTCGCTTTTGCATTTACCATTGTTGTTGTTGTTACTTTTACCTCTAATGTGTACGACACACCCTCATATCGGTTGCTGCTTTTGTAGCTATTTGTTGTTGTACTTAGTTGTTGCAATTACTTTTGCACTTACCAGCAAATTGTTGTTGTTGTAGTTATTGTCGTTAATATAGCTGCGCATGTTGCAATTGCGGTTTATTGCACCAACCAACTGCCTGCCACTGTGTCTTTGGGGTTTTATATCTTTCTGTTGTCGT
This sequence comes from Rhagoletis pomonella, assembly GCF_013731165.1. Lineage (NCBI taxonomy): Eukaryota > Metazoa > Arthropoda > Insecta > Diptera > Tephritidae > Rhagoletis > Rhagoletis pomonella. Next base: position 83,386,983 of record NW_023458557.1, read on the forward strand.
TGTTGTTGCTGCCGTTTTTTTTTTTTCTTTTCCTCTTTTGCTGCCAACTCCCTAACAATGCACATTGCGTTATAATGCGATTATGCAAATTAATTTGTAGAAAATGTTGCAAATTGCAACCACACCCGCAGCCATACTCGTACCGAACGCATACTCAGCACGCTTTTGCTTCAACCTTCAGTTGAAATATTTATGTGTATGCTTTGTTGCTGGTGTTGTTTCGCACCTTTTTCGTCGGCTTAATTAGTGCAACAATTGTTTGGCGCTTGCGTTTCGGAGAGGAGGGAGTGTGGTGGTCTGGGGGCGTAGTGAAGTCATTGGCGCCTGAAATTGATCTGATGAGACGACAAATTGTTGAGCGCAAAATAATACGCTATTATGCAAATATTTAGTTGATGAAGTGGTTTATGCGATGATGAAAAGATTCTTGCAGAGATTTGAGGTAATTGAGATTCCATTTTTGTGTGTTTTTTTTTTTTTTTTTTTTTTTTAAAAAAAAAAGGTATTTAATTTTTTTTTTTTTTTTTTTTTTTTTTTTTTTTTTTTGTTGAAGAAAATGGAATTGTGAACTTTGCGATTATGATTTCCAAACTTTTTTTTTTATCATTTTAAATTTTTCGACTTCTGCTAGTACATTCTCCACCCTCAACGGGTGCCGGTATCGAGTATCAATCTACATAAATATAAATCTAAAAATATATTAACACGCTAGCATACATTTGTTCGCCATTCATTTGGCGATTTTACCGAACGCGTTTCAAAACTAAGAACACCGTTGGAAAGCTATATTTCTCTAGTTTTTGTGGTTTCAAAATTGATTGATTGATATCGTCGTTTAGAAATTTCCGCATCTGTGTATAGTTGTTTTTGCAACGTGCTCAATTTGAGTCTTTTCGCATTTTGAAATGCAAATTTTTAATAAAGATAAACAAAGAAATAATAAAGGCAAAATCGAAGATAAAGACAAAAAAAAAACAATGAGAATGCCTAATATACATAAGATTAGGGTAACCGAAGTGGTAATAAGAATCGAAATACATCCAGGCGTCAGAAATTTAGTTATCGAAGGTTATTCGATTACTTATCACTAAAGTTTGTGTTGTCGACATATTATTAATTATATTATTAATATATTATTAAGTTATCGGAATGTATCGAGGTATAGAAATTGATTTATTGATTTATCGAAATTTATCGAGCTACAGAAACAAGTTCTAAAAAAATTGATCGGATTATCGAAATAAATTAAGTTAAAGGAATTTTATTTTATATTTTCATTGAGTAATCAATGTTTATCGAGTTATTAAAATTTGTGAGGTTATCGAAGTTTATCGAGTTACCAAAATTTATCGAGTTGTTGTGATGTATTGGGTTCTTCCGATATTTATTGATTTATCGAAATTTTTTGGTAGTTATCGAAATTTTTCGGGTTATGGAATCAAAGTTTTTGGAATTTTCAAATTAATAAATGTCGGGTTATCGAGATTTCTAAAATTACATAAATTTTGTCGAATTTCCAGAATGTATCGAGTGATCGAAAGTTGTCATTGTTTTTATTTATTTATTTTTTTAATATGTATCGAGTTCTCTCAAATTATCGAGTTATCGATATTTTTGATCTAACAAAATGTGTTGGTACTTATCGAAATTTGTCGGTGCATTGAATCGAAGTTTTTTGGAATTTTCAAAGTATATCGGGTTATCGAAATTTTCTGAATTACATGAATTTATCGACTTATCGAATTTTATTGAGTTACCAGATTGTATTATCGAAATTTGTCGCCAGATATGGAAATTCGTGAAGTTATCAAAACCTAGTTATTTATATACTATATATTTTTTATCCAGTTCTGGAAACTGGGTTACCCAAATTTATCGACAGTTATCGAAATTTGTAGAAATTCATTGAGCTATCAGTATGCTTTGAATTGACGAAATTTATCGGTTTTCAAAATTGGCGAGAAGTTTCTGGAATTTTTAATGTATATCGAGTTGTCGAAATTTCTAGGGTTATATGTAAGTATATCGAGTTTTCGCTGTTTATCGGTGCAAAAAGCTATCGAAAATTGCCCATAGATATCGAAATTTACTGAGCAATAAAAATAATTCGAGTTATCGAAATTTTTAAAGCTATCCAAAGTTTATCGAGTTAGCGATATACACATCGATTTTTATCGAGATATGAACATTTCTGAGCTATCGAGATTCGTCGAGTCCACGAAACGCACTGTTATCGAACTTTATCGAAATTAGTCAAGTTATCGAATTTGGTTGAGTTGTTGGATTTAAGTGTTTTTGAAATTCATTGAGCTATCGCTATATATTAAGTTATCGAAATTTATCGAAAAACTGGAATGCATCGGGTCAATTCCAAGTCCTGCCAAAGTCCTCCAAAGATATAAAAAGTTACGTTTTAGTTCCAAAGCAGGAGATTTTCCGATAAGTAAGCTTTTACCTTATCATTTAAACGACTAGTTCTCATGCAGAGTGTAACTTTTGATTTAAGAACTTAACGAAATATTAACGAAAAGTCGCTTACAAGAACAATAAGCAATGCCCGTTCTTGTTACTCTATCTCCTATGTTTATTTTCCAACCCAGCTTAAGACACAGTATGACTCCCAGATACTTCGCTCATTTAGATAATCATAGGTTTTGGCCATTCAACTTAGGCAATTATAAGCTAAGCAGACCATCACCCTAGCTTCCTTGAATGCATCACACCAAACACTGAATGAAAAAAAAACTGCATACTTTGCGGCAGGTGTGTTGCGTTCGGGAATGAGCTGGTTAAATGTGAGTCGGTCTAACAATATTTCGCTGCATACTTTTCGGCTGCAAACCGGCCCAACGACAGCTTCTAAGGACTCAACTCCAACTCGTAACCGCTCCTCCGCGAAATATTTCTTTTATTGACGATTTCGTGGCGAAAATAAATGAGTATGCAGCAAAGCATCATACTTCTTTATACTTGAATGAAGAAAATGCGAAGAAGCATAAGTGCAGCGTAAGCTTTCAAAAAGTTCTACTTTGCTCTTTTTTTTTTCGCCTTTGCCAAAGAAATATTGAAAGAAAATAATTTCGATTGCTGAATGCAACTCAATTCTTCTGCAATGGCAGTAACAGTTGCGTACTTGCTTCGTTAAGAATTTAAATGAAACGCATAATCTGCTATTAATATTTCAGTGGCAGAAAAGCAAGGAACGTCAAAGAAAAGCGAGTTGTTCGATGATGACAGCTGTGAATCACAAGCTGAGCTGCTGTGAGCTGATGCTGTACAATTGTTAAAGAAAGATTTTCCATACGAAACGTATAGATTCGCGTAGACAAACATATTTTTAAATATATAGTACTTGGGTCAATCCACGTAAAATCGACCAATGCACAGTGGTTCAAAACGGGAACTTAATGTTCATAATTCACTGGAGCTTTAATTTTTCAACCAATTTGATAAACTTCAATGCGAACTCTTAGGTACTTGAAACTTGCACTGTATTTTGCAAATGATCTATAAAACTGCTTACTCAAAATTTTTCTAAAAACTAAAACAAAAAATGAAATTTAGGCGAAAGTGTTTTCTAAAACATTCAAATTTTTTTTGGAAGTTTTTTGTTCGTTTTTGAGCAACCGTACAATTGTTTTCAGCTAGTTTTAATTATTTAACATTAAGTAACTGGAACAAGAGTATCGACTTTCTTCAAAATTGCCACTTTTCCTGCACTTTGCACTAAAAAATTATTTATAATAACATAAAAATTTGAAAATTGGGTTCAAGTGGTCCCTTGCCAATTTTATAAGCTTTCAGCTCCAGTGAATTATGAACAGTAAATTCCAGTTTTGAATCACTGTGCAATGGCTGCAATCGAACATTCAATATTTGGATGAATCTTGGTCTGAATTTTTCTTTTTTATGTAATAAAGTTCTGTTAAAGGAAACAAAAAATTTCGAAAGCTTTGCAAAAGTGTAAATTTCATAATTTCCAGAACTTATTTTTTTAATATCCTAAAAAGTATTGTGGGAACAAAAATGGTTCTGGTCTCGCTTTAAAGCCGAATAAATAAGAACAATAAAAAAAAAGAAGGTATATTTTTAAAAATTCGAATATTTTAACTTTGAAATTTTTTTATTATTTACAACTCTAAATAAAGTTATGTAAGAACATATTTATTTAATTAAAATTTTTTTTAATTTAGAGTTTGAAATAAATTTTTTTTAATTTAGAGTTTGAAATAAATTTTTTTTATCAAAGTTCAAAAATTCATATTAAAAATACATATATATATATATATATATATTTCGGGAACTTTTAAAATCAGTGAGAAGTATATTGTACAAAAAAACTTGAGGCAAAAATTTATAAAGTAAGTGTATCACATTACATGTAACTTAAATAAATAAATAAAATAAAACTCCACATAAAGTAGTTAAACTCAGTCAAAAACCATGGAGATTGTAAGGGGTTAGCAAACTTTTTAAAATATTTAAAACAAAAACTATCTGAAATCTCCTTCTTGTGATACATTTTCAATTACTTATTCCCTGTATTCAAGCCAATTTGAGTTTTTAAATAGGTGGCAACCCTACAACATGTGGTTTAGAAATTAGGCCTTTCCAAAAACCTCTCGATTGTTCTCCATATTTTAATAATTGAATTAAATTTTTAAAGAGTTTGAATTTAACATTTTAAACAGGTGGCAATCTCCTTACACCTTTTTCATCTGACACCCCTATTGTGATACAGACATATGTAGTTGAATCTTCTAATTCCCATAATTCAAGTTGAACTTATTTTCTAAACAGGTGGCAACCCTGCTATATGTTGCTTAGATACAAAGCGTTTTCAAAACAATTTAGATTTTTACACATTGACTTTAAAAACGAATTTAAAATATTAAAAATTTTATTTGAATATAGTTTTAAAATAGGTGGCAACCCTCTCCAAACAGCTCAGAAAATTCACATGTTCAAACTAAAGATTTCTCTACACTCTTGCATTTTACACTTTAACTTGTGTATAATTCAAAAGAATTTAACTTTTCAAGCAGGTGGCAACCCTCTTCAGAATATTTTTAAACTACAAACTTATTAAACCTCATTCGCCTGACACTCACATTGTGATACATATGCATGTATTTCCAATTATTTAGTTTCCTTAACTGAATTAAAATTTGATATTTCAAATAGATGGCAACGCTCCTACATGTAGTTTAGAAATAAAACATTTTTATTGATACCCGTATTGTAATAGCGCATTTAAATTAATTGAGGTGGTTTTTAAACAGTTGGCAACGCTTGTAAAACCCCTCAATAATATTCTAATTATTCAAACCAACACCCATATCTTAAGTTTTCATTTGCACACATGTTGCTTGTGAATAATTAATTTAAATTTGGCATTCCAAACAGGTGGCAACCATTTTAAAAATATATTCAAACTATAACCCTTTTAAGCTTCTTTCCTCTGACACCCATATTGCAGTACGAATTTCAACAGGTGGGAGCTCTCCTCCGTGAGCGCATATTTGAGATTATATATCTCCATTCCAAATTCCAGTACTCTACCATAAGTAAAGTAAGAAAAAATTCGTTTGTATGGGACCAGAACCATTTTTTTTAAACTATGAGTGTAAGTTTTCAAGATATTCAAAAAATAAACTTGCAAAATCTGGGAAATTTTGAAATTTTTAATTTATGAAATCATTTTTTGTTTTTCATTTTTTTTCCTTTTGCGGTACTGTTTTATATGTTAAAATAAAATTTCCGCCCAAAATTCATCCAAATAAGAAATGGTCGATTTCAACCACTGGTCGATTTGACATGGATTCACCCATTTGCAAGTATGCCATCGTCGCTCTCTTTTTCGTTATATAATCAAGGCATTTGCTTTTTTGTTTCGTTTTTGTTTTTTCTTAACAAAAATATACACTTCTCACACCCGCTTACGCGCTCAATCACTCACTTTTTTCTTCATTCGCTTACGCCTTCACTCACTCTAACAGTTATTTTCTCACATCCACGAGCGAAACTCAAGCGCTCAACTCCTCCCCAAGGCTCCTTCGCATACGCTTCTCACACTTTGATTTCTGTTTGTGTATATGCTTAGTTAAAAAATCTAACGATTTTATGAAACACAATTTTGTTGAAAAAAAATTAACTTATTCTTATGCACATAAATTGCAACTCTGCGTAGCATCTACTCCACCAAAGCAAAGGGCAGTGCAACAGCGCCAGACAACAGCGGGTGAGAACAAATCGAAAACATAGAATAAATTGTAAGCAAAGAAACACAAAAAAAAAAACAGGATACTTGAAAATAATGGCGCAAGCGAAGAGCGCTCGAATGGTTCAAAAGAAGTTTTCCGAGTACGTAGAGTAAAGTAGACAACACTTCGCTGAGAGGGGGTGCAATGCTATATACGCTGGCTGGCGTGGAGGTGGGGCGGGGTCCAATTTTTCGCAATCGTAAAATAGCAATGCAACCGAATTCAGCTGCAACATCGAAATATATGCAGCTGCATGCAGCATTTGTTTTTGTCTTGAAATGCTCCAGTACACATTTACGAAATTTATGATTATATAAGCGAGACGAAGCTTTGCTTCTTGCTGATAATGCAATGAATGATGATAGCTACGAGTATATGCTCGATGTGGCCCCTCCGCAAGTGAGAGCGAGATAGGGAAAAGAGTGAGTGTGCTGGTGGCAGGCAGCAGAAGCAACAGCAGAAGCAACAGCAGCAATCAAAGTGATGGAAGAAGAAACGTGAAGAAGTACCAGGATTCCACTTTAAGTGTGTTCCTTTCCCCTACTGCTACGCTCCTTGCGGCGCCTTCTCCACCTTTTCATGACTGCTGCACCCCGCCCCATTGGCTGTGTTGGTGTAATCTGAAGAAATGCATTTATTTCTGTGAGCAAATAATCAGTGAAATGAAATAAAATATGAAGCAGAGGCAAGCAATAATAAGTACAAACACGTAAGGGGAGAGCGAGGAGTAAATGAAAAAGTTTCCCAGCGCAAAAAGCAGTAAGCGCACAGTACAGTACGAGTATCAGCGCGCACAGAATATGAAATGAAAATGCACAAAAAAAAAAAAAATACAAATAAAATAAAAAAAACAGTTATGCCGTTTGGTTGCATCATGCAATAAGAATGATGACAAAGTGGAAATCTTAACGGCGAAATAAAATAGCGCAAGGCAAGCCCTGCCATCGCCGTCAAAGTCCTCCGTATGCGCTCGGACTTTTGGCAGTCGGTTGCCTTAGTTGCGCCTCAAATTTTGCGTTGGACGCTTGGCGAAAGGTTTTTGTTGGTTGGTGGTCGGTAGTCGGTGTTCGTTGGGATTTGGTTGCTTTGGGACATCTGTGCATACAGCAGGCGATAGAACGTTGAGCAGTTGGCTTGGCGTGAAAAGGGGTGAGGCAACGAGCATTGGATAGTTGGCAAAGCGCACCTACTTTTAATGATGAAAAGTTGGCAAATATGAAATATGTATTCTTCTGTTTTTATCCCTTTATCTCCCCAGCCACTGCCATTGTTTAGTTTGAAATTGCCACATCATAGAAATACGAGTATGGCGGGAAAAAACTTTTGGGGCTCGCATGAAATTTTGATTTCACGCATTTTCGAATGGAATTACTTTCAACGAACGCTGATAAGTTTTTGGAGAGGTTATCAACGGAACTCATATCAGCTGTTGCTTGTTGCATTATTAACAGAAAATATAAATGTAAGCTGAAGATTAAAAAATTTATCAAAAAATTTTAGTTTTATCTCAATAAAATTGCGCTACCTGAACAAAGTAAAAGTGAATTAGATATAATAAACCGCTTAAGAGCTTCATTCAATTATTTATAGGGGTCTGTTGATTCTAAAGTTTGAATCACTCTCACACCTTAATTATTACCACATAGTATGAATATGTAGTCAGTCTTCTATGTATACAAAATCCGCTTAAGTGCTTCACTAAATTATTTATATGAATTTTTTCGAATTTTTAGTTTAAATCGCCCTTAAACGCAATTGCTTCTACTATGAATATGAAGTCAGATTTTTTTGCATATAAAATCCGGTTAAGTGCTTCACTATTTCGATTATCTATTTATGCAAATTTTTCCAGTTTTTAGTTTGAATCACTTTCGAACGGTCTAGTATGAATATTTAGTGCATGTTATCGGAAAATCCGTTTAAAAGCTTCACACCCGATTTATTGGTTTAGAAATCCGCTTAAGTGCGCCAGTTTTTAATTTTTCTTTAGTGATAAGTGCATAGGCGAAACAAATTTTGAAGGCTGACTCTCAAACGTGTTGGGCGTAATTGAAGTGACAATTGCGTCGCAGCCTACCGATGTGGCAATCGCGGCGACAAAAACATCTTGTACATTAGATACCAAAAATCATGTTTCCTTTCTTGTGTAACGGCGATGGAATGTAGTTATAGGTGGCCGAAAAAAAAATCCAAGTGCTCAAACAGTTTTTCCCATTGTACGTAAGGCCTAAGGATAAAGAGGATAGGCGAAGACAGGTGTGGCGGGAACTACTTACTCCTTTGCAAACTTACCAAACTCTTTTATGAATCGTACTCCGTTCTTAATACATACGACCAGAGTGAGAGTGAGTCCAGAGTGAGTCGTCGATGATTGCTATGGTACTCTGGTGTCGTCACCATGAACTGAATTTATGCCCACGCCACCTTTCGCCAATTATTCCAAAGACCGCTTTAGGTAAAGTATGGGAAGTTAACCTCCAGATTACATTTTCACTCTTGCACCGGGGGCTATAGAATGTTTTTGCCGAGATCCTCTGGGTCTATCTATTACTTCCTCGTATAACGTTTTCTCTTCCAAAGGAGACTTTAGGTAGATATCAGTTTGCCACATCATTTTCATTTCTTCCCCTCAGATCGCTAAATCTAGAGTTAACAAATCCAATAAAGCAGTAATAGCCGATCCTGAAGTTGTACTCATGGCACCCTTAATTGCTATAAACACACTCTTTTATAGTCAGCTTAATACAACTACGTAGAATCCGTGGTTTTGACCATAATGCAGCAGAGTACATTACGTTCGGTCAAACTAAAGTTAACTTTGTGGGTCACAGTCCTCAGGTCTTACTATTATTTTACCAAAGTTAATGATTCAACTCTCAGAATATGAATCTGGGATTACTGTAGTTGATATTTTCACATTCGGTGACCACTGTTGGTTATTGGAACCTGTAGTGATTGGGTGATGATTTACTCCGGTAGTTACTGGTGGCGCATATTGCTTGTAATTCCAAGGTTCTATTCTTTCGTAACTGACTATCAAATGTTATAGTGTCCCCTGATATTTAGCTGAAAGGATCCTTTTCTTTGAGATCTATTGCCTTCTTTGGTGGTATTAATTAAGGTGAATATTAAGCATTTTCTTTTTCCAGAAACTTGCTATATGACAACCCATTGCTACAAATGTTCCCTTACTAAATAATAGTTCAGTGAACTAGTCACAGTTTTTCCATGTAAAATCAGTTGGCTATTATTTTGTAATATCTCTTCGAGATAAGGAGGTCGTGGCAATACACCGGAGGCCATACATCGATGCATATATTTGCATAGAGTTTTTAAGATATAATTTCATAAAAAAATATGTTATTAGCAAAACTGTACAGATTTTCAAATTAATTAACGTGACCGAGATCATTATGTTTTTAACGGACTGTTGAATCAGGTCAAAAACTTTTTCGTAAATCCATAGAAAACATAAAAAATTCCATTTTTAATGGCCGTTTTCTCAGGGAGCGTTTACAATTTATCTGCCCTACCAATACAAATTTGGTTCTCCAAAAATATCCAATGGCATATAGTAACAACTCTCTCTGAGCATCACTGATCTTCATACTATAAAAAGCTTTTTAAAAGATTCTCCCACGGTATATGTATGTATATTTAAAAGCGCAATTCTGGTTAATATAGTAAAAAATCTTTCGTAAGACAGATGGCAAGATAGTTCGAAAGGCTTTTGTTATTCTATTCACCACTCGTGGTGAAAAGCTGTTAAAGCTTAAACAGACGGCAGCGTTGATCCGGATCAACTCGGGAATTAACTGCAGTTGATCCGGATTAAGTCCGAGTTTTTATATGTATATCATTAAGCTTACGTCACTGCAACAGTCGCATTGGCTAAGTGAGCAAAGTACTAGTGTGCTTCTCTAGAGATCAGGGTTCGAAACCTCGGGCAGCGATTTTTATTACTATTTTATTTATTTTATTTTTTTAATTACACTGGTTTACAGCAAAAATGTGCTATATGCCAAAATTTGTGATCCGGTGTTATTAATTAATTGTCTTAAAATGAAAAATATATTTTTTTTTACTTAATTGAATTAAAGTTTTATAAAATTATTTTTTCTAATTTCATTTTCGAAGTTTATTTTGTTCATTTCATAGAATTTTTAGAAATGCATATATTTTATTATTATGTTTTCTATTTTCTTTTACTTAATTATATTACTGGCATTCATGAAACGTCGCACAAAGGTTGCAACTGTCGCATTTCTTGAAAAATTTGCCACCTTGCGACATAGCAGATTACTTTTGTAAAAAAAAAATAAATAAAAAAAAAGTTCCCAGCAAACACAGTCTCTAACATTACAGAAATTTGGATTTCTACATTAGATAACTAGGGTAATTCTCTAATCGTTCTCGAGTCGATGACGAAGTTAGATAATTATATTAGAATTCGATTCGAGAACGATTAGAGCAACA
>NW_023458557.1:83397731-83432880 GCF_013731165.1 Rhagoletis pomonella
TACAAACGTCTACAGGAAAAATGCTCTGTCATCCCATAACATTCTCATAAAAATTGGAAGGCATGGTTGCGGAAGTCTCATTTCAAAAGAATATCATGAAAGTCGAGTCGATGGGGGCGAGTTGAGAAAATGAGAGATACTTGGCTGCTTCCCCCCTTTTCACATATTTAAGCGTACATACAAGCATATCAGAGAGTATTCTTATTGACCGAAAAAAGCTTCTGAAGTGAGTACCTCATTTCAAAATCTATAATAAAACTCTTAAAAAGCTAAGCTCATGTGCTTATGAAATGAGCGTCTCTTATATAACCACAATCAGTTAATGACGACTCCTTATAACTTAAAACGATTACCCTAGGAACATTCGCTCCCCACCCCACGTTTCGTCAAATTCTCTAAGAATAATATTTTTAATTAAAGCTTTTGTTGGTTGTGCTCAGAACCTTTTTGAATGGAAAACGTGCACAAAATTTGTCGCGTTTGCAAATCTGAAATCCATCTGTAGCGTAACAAAGCCAAGCGAATACGTTTAGCCTCAGCGTAAAAGCGCTATGTGTGGGGCATATCCGGGGGCATATCCGTTGATGGCGTCTCGCCATGTATTGTAAAATACAGTTTGCATTGCCTTTGCATGGTGTTTATAGGGTTGCAAGTGAATACTATGTTGGCATGTATGTACATTAGGCTGCGCCACCAGAAAAACCATCGGAATTATAAAATTTATATTATTTTAAATATTTCGGAAAAAAATTAAGATTTACGTAAGCTACCCCGATTTGAAAAAAAACTGCCAATAATCTCATTATTTTGATTCCGTTGACAAACTTTTTAAACATTTTTATGCAGATTTTTTAAGCTTAAGTGATCTGAGTTGAAACGAAAAAAAAAATATTTTTAAAAACTTATTTTATTTCCAAAAAAAAAAAACTAAATTTTTTTTTTAAAAAAAACCAGTTAACGAAAACCTTAATACTTTCCTGAAATATTTTGGCGGAAATATTTTCCATGGAAATACAGTACAGGTTTTTTTTTATATGTGATGCACCCTTATGTAAATACAGCCATACATATGTACATACATATGTATGTGTGTAGAGTGCATATATCTATAGCGCTTCGGTAAAGTCCGCGTTGTATGAGATTGAACTGCTGAACACTGCTGTATGTCGACGAAATGAAAGATAAATTTCATAATTTTTCATCAGATTTCGCAATGTTCTTGCTGCCATCACTTTTCGTCGAAAAAAAAGTCGAGTACTCACGCACACACACACACATCGTGTAAATTCAAATGCACTCATACATAAGTCTGTTGATAGGAAAGTGTTGTGTAGTACAGCAAATGGGCGGCATTTTAAGCGCCAGCTTGAAAGGATAAATTTTGTTGCTGTTCGTTTTTTTTTTCGTACTGAATGTTGCTATTGTTGTACACTCTCGGCTGGCGCTCAATGCTTTTTTAATCAAAATCAAGTATTATTTTTGGGTTTATGTTTTTATTTGCTTTATTTTGCGGACTACAAAAAATGCACAATCAGTGCTATGTATTGCAAAAACATGATGGAATGGTGTGTGTGGCGGTGCAATATTTAACTTTTTGTTGACTTGGTGAATTGCCAAAATTTTAGCACATATGTAGTTTTTTTTGAGATATTATAGTTTATAGTTTGCTAGGGTGTCGCAATAAAATGGTCGAAATGAATGGTATTTTTGGAAAATTTCTAGCAAATAAAATCTTCTTAATAAAGTTTGAAAATGCCAAGTGCAGTCGGGTTCTCCGCCACCTGCTTCTTCTATTGCAAAAAATATTTATGTTGTGTTAAAATTTTACATTCTAAATTTATCGTCCACAAAACCTTTGTATCAAAATTTGGCTTGGAGCTTTACGTGCCGCTGGAACAGCCAGCAGCTGTAAATGATGGGGGTTGTCCCGCTGTAAGTATAGCGCTTCTTTTATCAATTCGGTTTGCGCCCACTTCCATTGGTGCTTTGAGATCCTGGCTTTTTCATTGTCCCTGTCCCATGATTTTTCACTCTTTCGCCCTCTTTAGCAATAACATTTCTAGAAATGAAATGAAATAAAATATATATTTTTATGAACTGAAAACTAAAAATTTAATAAAAAAATAAATACAAATAAATAACATAAAGAAAATTTTAATATAAAAATAATAAAATAAAAAAATATTTATTTGCAAGGTAATAAAATCTAAAAATTAAAATATAATTACACTACACAAAAGAATTACTAGAAATTAAAAAAAATATATTTTTTCTTTTTAAAAATATATAATCTAAAAATTCAAATAAAATTAAATTGAAAAAGAGAAACATAAAAAAAGCAAAAAAAATATAAATTTCCAAAAATTAAATGAAATAAGAAAAAACATTTTTTCGAAAACAATAAAATCTAAAAATATAAACAAAAACAAATAAAAAAAAATGCCTAAAAATTAAATGAAATTAGAAACCATGTTTCTTTGCAAAACAATAAAATCTAAAATTTAAAAGAAAATCGCGTTAAAAAAGAAAAAACTAAATTACAAAAAACAAAGAAAAATACGTTCCTAAATGAAACTAAAATTATAATTTATTTTTTAAATAAAAAAATCTATAATCAATTATTCAAAAACAGGAAAAAATCCGCGGATCACCTCTATTAAAATTTTGAGCAATTTAAGTGCATACATTTTTACACCAGGTATTGTGCACAGACTGTTCGACAGACGGAAGGACAGACATTCTGAGCACATGGTTAATGTAAAATCATTGAAATGAATGATTTTAACGTACAAATTTTCCGTTCAATGAGTAAGTATTATGCATATCCATTTAATAAAAATCTACGGAAAACTACCTAATTTTGACGGTTCGAAAATTTCTGTAAAAATAAGTGTGGCAACCCTAGATGCAGCTCATAGTTTATATGTTGATATGCATGTAAATTAAAAATAAATGAAAGAAAATCAAATATATATTTTTCTTTTTAGAACAATAAAAACTACAAATTAAAAAAAAATTAGATAAAAAGAAAAATATTAAAAAATAGTTCAAATAAAAAAACAATTTTTCTGAACAATAAAACCTAAAAACTAAAAAAAAAATTAATTAAACAAAAGAAAATAGTTACTAAAGATTAAATAAAACTAAAAAGTATTTTTTGCTTTTTTAACTCTAAAAAAAGAAAAAAAAATAGTTTCTAAAAATTAAAGAAAAAAATAGTTTTATTTTAAAACCACTAAAATTTAGACATTTAATCAAAAAAGGAAAAAAAAAGAAAAATTACATGTTTCTTTGTAAAACGATAAAATTTAAAAACTTATTACAGATGAAAAAAAAACAAATTTGAAAAAGAAAGCACACAAATGAAGTAAAAAATAAAAAATGAAAAAATGAAAATGAATGAAAAGATTCCATTAAAAAAAAAAAATTAAGAAAATATTAAATTTGAAAACAGAAAAAAATAATTACGCTGTCCGAGGCCTCCACTTTACATAGCACTTTCTAAAAATTGTGTTCAAATTATTCCGACCGCATTCGGAAAATCTCTTCGTGAGTATTTTTACTGAAGAAGGAAGGATAATCTTTAAAATTTTAATTTTAATAGATTTGACTTGTATTGGCCTTATGAAAGCTTTGAATTTTGTATCCTTGCAGTTACACTTAAAATTATTAGTCTGAAATTTTTGGGCAATATTGAAAGTGTATTTGGTTATGTGATTCGAAACGACCTGAACTCTTCAAGGTAATTTACTAATTACAGTATTTGTCGGTTAGTGGCTTTGATTTACGAGAATGGCGGCGCTTAAGTCTACATATATTTGTTAGTGTATAGTATGTCCGTCAGCCAGCCGGTACACCGACCGAAAGAAGGCAAAGTAAAATTCATTCAGCAGATGTACGCTAACTATAAGCTAATGCACGGTGGCGTTGTTTTTCGTGACCACAAAATGAAATAAACCATTTGGTGGAAACATAAAATAGCGCAATGGCAACTGACTGGCGCTTTCGACTAGTGCAGGGCACACCAGAAAAAAAAGGGTAGCATTTGTGGTATATACTCGTATACTCGCAGCTGATGGAATGGTCGTTTCGTTGCTGCGAAAATCGCAACATGAAAAATTTTTTTCTTGCAACATTTTGCCACAAACATTTTTGGTCTATAAAAAAGTGCCGCAAAAATAGCGAAAAAGGCACTTGTAACTACTCGTATGTATGGTACATAGTTGATATACAGCAAATATAAAGAGCGGCAGCAATAATTGGAGTGCCTGTCGCCGTTTTCGCTTGACAAAATGGGCATAAATATCTACATATAACTCAGCCGCATACAGACATAAAAATAGAAATACACATTCAAGCACGCTGACAGACTTGCACTTCCTTCCGTTTCCGTTACTGTTAGTTTTTTTTTTTTTCGAATGTCAAGTTGCTCTTCTCACTCGACTTTTTGATGGTTTTGTGGTTGTGTTCACTTTTTTTTTTGAAAAAAAAAAACGCAAGGAATCTGGCATATCAGCTATAAAATATGCAATAATATTTTACGGCAAGCAAACCAACAATCCGTTAACATGAAACTGCTACTCTTAAGAGCACTCAACACATTTACGAACATATTGATGTACATACATACATATGTACACATATAGGTTTCCTCTTTTTGTAAGTTTTTTTTTTTTATATTTACCCAGTGAAGAAAAGGTAATGTGTTTAGCAATGCATGAATTATTGCATAACCAGCGATACCATACGAAAGTAATGTGTCGCGTGTTGCTGAGTCCGCAAAATGGCATCCGCCTCTTAAGAACAGATAATGAGCTCATATTTACCAGTTCGGCGGTAATTACATTTTTTTATTCTATCAACTACTTGTGCAAGCATTTGCAGCTCTCATTCTAATATTGCGTGAGCAAAAATATGGGACGGACTCTCTGAGGCCAGCGTTGTACGAGTTCTGACCAACAAGTCTGGAACTAGTGTACCCACATGGCTCGGATGGCTTTACCTAGAGCTCTGTCTAGGCGTACTTGATTGGTTGATATTATTAGAGTATTCAAGCATTGTCTGCCTCCATGGCTCCTGAATTCTCTTTAGGACTATATAGCTTGCATCTTTAATCCCCGTTGAAATACTTAGGTATTATCCTTGACTCCAAACTTTCATAAAGACGTAACGTCGACAATAGTACTCAATTGTTCACATATACTTGCACAATCGGAATCGGGGAAGAATGGAGCCTATCACCACGCGTAATTAACGGTATGTACACCACAGTCAACCGACCGATCATAATCTATACAGCTCTAGTCTGGCGGAAAGCACAAACTTGGCACTAAAAACTTAATCGGATGAGTGCGGAAATTCGTATTTCTCGTTATATCTGGGACAGTGAGCCCAGAAAAGCTTAAATATGATCCTTCACAAAGGTCTTCATACTTAACTAATGCAACCGCAGAAGCTGTTCTGGGGTCCAAACTGTGACAGCAGACAAAATATTTTGTAAGTGAACTTTAAAGACGGTACTTCTTAATGCGACTAAGTTATTCTGGGGCTTCTGCTTTAGCTTAAGGATTCTTATATGTAAGATTTCCAACAAGGGATGGGAGCGGTACACTGGTCTAGCGTTGGGTAATGATGGTGTTCGCATCTTCGCCGATAGCTTGGCTCAAAGATGGAAATCGAGTTGGCTCTATTTTTACACGTTAATGCATCTTTCCGCTGTGAGTCAGTCCATAGCAATATCGAAGGAAATGAAAAAACCGATAAGACATTTTGACAAGGTTAGGAAATGCTGATCAGCGAGACGGATAGCTTGCTACATCCACCGATTTCTAAACTGTTAACTAAAATTAACCAGTTGGTTGGTTGATCGCTGTGCCTTATAGTAGCTGGCTAAGATACGATTGGCGCATTTTTGCGCCATTTTGATGCACTTTGCAAGGGAAATTTTGGCTACGTAAATCCTTTCGGGCTTCGTCGAGCCATTTGGATTCTGTGATGGATTTGTCCACTATGCATACGGTAGCTCCTGATAGGTCCGTTATTTGGGTTATTAAAAGTCCTCCTAGTCATCGATATGTAATATTCGAAAGACGTTAACATACGAAATGTGAGACACTTACTTCGTTATCACCAAGATAACTGCTGCGGCATTTTCTATTATAAGGTAGTCCTATTCTTTCCTAATGTTTGCCCAGCGGTCAGTAGCCCCTAGCGGTTGCTACAATTTGGAATACTTCTGTCCTTGTTCTATTAACCAGGTCCAATGACTTCGTGCTGTTATATACAGGCCAACGTTCTCTTGATATCTTACAAGTCTGTATATGTGACTACCTATTTATAGCCAGTCCAAGAGAATGCAGAGTAATGCCTCTTTAGATTATTCGAAGAGGGCAAGCAAGTGCCACCGCTAAATGGGCTTCTACCATCGCCAACTCTTTAGCCTTTTTATAGCCCTCCTATGTATGTCCGGCAACCCCGACGATAGTTTACTGAGCCATCGAGCGCAACTTCATTTTATATTCTTTAACCAGCTTAGATTTGGTGATTTGGATGATGCTATTGCCAATAACGCCACCTAACTGTTGGAATGAATGTATTGTGGCCTTATTTTTGTGATCGACTCTATTACTTGAGATTGTAATTGATTCCATGAACCTTTTAATTGAGCGACCGTTTTTTGGTGTTCACACGCAGTCAGCCGCTCGATTTGTTACAGTGATGGAAAAGTGGGTACAATCGTACCTTTATTTAGTTTGAAAGTACACTCGGTACAAACACACCATTTTAGGTACATTTGGAACGTTGCAAAGAAACTTTTCTGGAAATCAGTAATTATTTTTATTCACATTTCAATGCATTTTCTGGTGTGGGTATCTTAGCCAATAGCCTCACTCCTTTGTAAAGGGGCATATAAATGATACAAAAGGGTGAACAAAATGCAAATGTAGTTGATTATGCCAGATGGACAGAGAATTACTCTTTTTAAAACGTCACATCGAAAAACTGGGAGGAAAGTGGTTCACCATTTCGAAAACATAGTTTTGTCTCGTACTGCTCGAAGAGATTTTTTTCTAGCCAAATGTGTTTGATGTAAGTTCAGAAGTTCATTTGGTACTTTTAGGTAAAGTTTTTACAGAGATTTGTTACAATTTGAAAACTAAATTTTCAACTATTCTAACGTAACCGAAACTTGATATCCAAAGAACCGAAACTCGATTCCAAAAGAACCGAAAACGGAAGTCTATACACGAAGTTAACACGCCGAAATTCGTTTTAGATATGTAATATATAGTAGCAAATTTTGTTCGGTATATATATATATAGGCGTTACATATCCGATCTGGTTGACTTACATCAACTTTTTTTTTGATGCTGTCGACTTGAAATTCGAAAGTTTTATTCTTTGAATTCAATGTTATGCTAGTTTTCTCTCTCATTTCTAACGCTTTCAAATCGCTGTCAGTTGCGATTTGGATGCGTTAAAAAATCAGCGATAACATCGAATAAATCATGTTTTTAAATGGCAACATTACTTTTTTTAAACGCAACACTAGCGTGGAAAATGTGTATTTAAATTTAAATTCATGTGTTTTTTACCTTCCTTTTATTAGCTCGGGTTGTAACTATGTAATATTGATGCGTCTAAAAGATGCAGCGATTTCTATTCTCAAGTTACATACCTGATGACAGTACGAATGGCAATTATAATAGGGAGGTGTTAGTTTTTTAAACTATAATTTTTTTTTAGTTTTTGTAACGAAAATATCAACTAATGAATGAGTGTAATAGATTTGTTTATTTTCTTTACTTTATTTTATTACAAAAATATAAAGATAAATCGAATTTTTGTAAAATCTTTTGTGTTTAGCTATTTCGAAAGGGCCGTTTTCCATTGCCACTTTTTTGAACGTCGGAAACTGTCCAGCTTCCCGGTTTTCCGTGGAACGGGACTCAACAGAACCGGTTCTTTAAAAACTTTGAATCCCTAATATCAGTTGTAAAAGAGGACCAGAAATGAACAGCTAATTGTTATTTGCTCAATGAGAACACTTCAAAGTGAAAATTAGACATACCCAGCAGGGTTGCATAAAAAACTCATTCAATTAGTACTTAATTAAGCAATAATCGAGCAATAAAAAATTCTAATTTTATATGGTAAATCGAGCTCAATTAGCGCCTGCCTGAACATACTTTTAGCCTCACTCTCTTCCTCATTCCCTCCCAAAGGGAAGTCTAGATTGTCTATCATATGGACGGTCGTCCTTCCTAATTGCATTCTGTGTATTGGCCCCCAATAGCCCTGACTCTTTGAGTCTGTCTGGTTTTTAATTGTTAGCCTTTCGTTGCCATTTTGCCTGCAAATACTTACATACATTCGATAACCACCAACACATAGGCAACTGACTGTACCCATACTCAGCAGCGATTGTAATTTACTCGGCCTTCTGTTATAGGCGCCTAAATGTATTTGTCTCTTTTTGCCTATCACATTGACATACAAGCTTAAGTTTTTCGTATGTCGCCAGCTTTGTTGACTTGCAACCAACAATTGAAGCCATGTTGTTCGCCATATTAGCTTGTACCTGTAGTCTTTGGTAGTCACAGTAGATCCTTAAGTTTTGAAATAGCCACCTGCTTTACAGATTTCACACTCGAAACGCTATAACGTAACAGCAATAACCATTAAGCAACAAGAAGTTCAATAAACATTTGCTGTCAGGCGCATTTGTGCCCATGCATGTACTGTGTGTGTATGCATGCACATTAGACTGCTTCACTCCCCATACAAAACAAAAAAAAAAAAAAAACAAAAAAAAAATCGGTACTTACTGTCTTTCCATTGGAATTATAAAATCTATTATATATTAAGACTTGCATCAAAATATTTCGGAAAAATATAAAGATTTACGTGAGCAGGACCGCTTTGAACATACCTCCAGAAATGGAGTTTTTTATGAATAATAATAGTTTCTTAAAGAATTAAAAAAAAAAAAATCCCCTCAGATGACAAAACAGTTTAATCCTAAAAAATTTGCAAAAAATTATTTAAAAAAAAAAATTCAACGGAAGCATAATAATGATATTTTTTTTTTGTTGTCTAACTTTTTTCAAAGATTGCTATAGTAAAACTTGAATAACTTAAACTATTTTGTCATCTGGCGGGATTTTTTCAAAAAGTTCTTTAAAAACCTATTTTTATTCATAAAAAGCGTACTTTTGGAGGTGTTTTCAAATCGGTCCAGCTCAATTAAATATTTATATATTTCGGAAATATTTTGGTGAATGTTTTCAAATACATATAATAGGTTTTGTAATTTCGGCGAAAAAACACCGCCACTTTTGTTGGTGGTGCAGTCTAATGTACATATGTACATATTTGTATATGCCTGCGTTTCCATTTCCTCTATAGCAAATGCGGCGACTAATCAAATTTATTATTACACTATGCCGTCATATCTACATAGCTGTTGTGTCTGTATCGAAAACACCTGCCTGGTTCAAGTGTTGACTACAAGACTACGTACTTACTTGCATGCCGCCGCAGCTGCAAGCTTCTTCCCATTCTGCAATACTCGTATCACTGCATACTAAATTTAATTAGCACACAGTGGTGGTGTGTATAATAAATGTAGACTTTTGATATTACAACTTCTATTGCACTCTACTACCACTACTACTACTATAACGATTTCGGTTGCTCCTACTACCGGTAAGGCTACGAAATTTTCCGCCTGCCTCTACTAATGCTCCAACATACTACTCGTACCTACATATGTACATACCACTCGTACATTGCACCAACACACTCTCTCTATCCGTCCTTGCTTGGCTACTGTGCTGCTCGTTTTATAGCTTGATTGCCTATTTGCTTTAGGAATATCACTTTGACTTTTTATTGGCCATATGAATGGTTGCTGTTAAAAAATTCATGCGCTAAATATTTGATTTTGCCAAAATATGCTTGTAATAAAATATTGTAGAGAGTTAGTGAGGCGAGATGTGTACGCAAGGCAATAAAGGTGCAGACATACAAACATACGAGTACATAAATACATATGTACTAAGTGTGCATGCGAAAGTGTGGATTTTTGTTAGTAGCTTTTTGTGGCTGTAAAATTTTGAGTGGCAGCGCTTCTGACTCCTTTATGCAAGGTGAAGTATGACTCAGTATGGTTGCAAATATTTTTGTGGCAATTCAAAATTTTCTTGACAATCTTTATCGAAAATAACAACCTAGGCGATTATGCGTATATTTGTCACACAAGGTTTACTCAAGCGTCGTAGTAATTTATAAAAAAAAAAAAAATGGTTTTTGATTTTAAGTTTATTCTCTTGCGTTTATATATGCCTAAGCGATACAGATAGCCAGTTTTGTCATAAGTTGCAAAAACAAAATCAAATTCTTTTCTAATAAATATTAATTTTTTGTGTAATAAGTTCTCACTCATTTCTTTCTACATCATTTTATTTTCTTCTCATTGCAGGTAAGCACAAAAGCAAAAGTATTCAATTGACATGAAATCTGTTAACTGGTAAGCTTAAGTAAACAAAAAATACATTCGAAAATATTTCTGATAGTAAATTTTCTTAGACCTCTTTGTTTTGTTACCCGTAATTTAATATTTAATTTACTTTTGCAATTTAAACGAAGAAAATATTTCAAACAGGAGGCAAGCCGCCTCAAAAATATTTACAACAGTTATCTTTTTTAACCTCTTTAATTTAATACCCATATTGTAATATATAATTTATTTTATCAATTTAATTGCGTTCAATTTTCAAACAGGTGGCAAGCCTCCTTAAAAATATTTTTGACAGTAAAATTTCCCGTATTGTAAAATTCCATTTATTTTACATATTTAATCGAATAAAATTTTTCAAACAGGTGGCAACCCTACTCAAACATATTTTGAGCTGTGAAATTTCCTAAACCTCTTTAGTTTGATACCCATATTGCAATATTTAATTTATCTCATAAATTAATTTGAATCACAATTTTGGAGCAGGTGGCAAACTTCCGAAAAAATATTTTCGGCTGTAAGGCTCCTCAAACCTCTTTCTTTTGACAGCCATATTGCAATATTTACTTTATCTCGCCAATTTAATTAAAATCAAACTGAACTGAGAGGTGGCAGCTCTCTATATTTATTTTTTTTCAAGTTAGACCTCTTGTATTACATCGGTGAAAATTGAATTCAATGCCATGCATTAGGTTTTGAGTAATGCGCGTACAAACATAGAGACCGACAAAAATTAAATTTTTTTTTTTTGGCTTGTGTTTTCCTATACTTATACATTTTACTTTCTGTTCTACGTACAAAATAAAGACATGCATGGAAATTCTAAAACTTTTAACCAAATTTCTCAAATTCATAAACTCGCTGTGGTATGGCTTCTCAGAGTTAAAGTTTTCTCACATTTTTGCGATTTAAAAAAATAAAATTTTTTCACACCCTGGTATTGGGCCCTAAAAAAAAAAAAAAATTAGATTTTTGTGAAAGTTTTTATTTTGTACAAAATAAAGGGGTGCCGCATGATATTGATATTTTAAGACAAGATTTTTATTTTTTTGTTTGATGCTCATAGAGCCACCTGGAAGCATTTCTGAATTGGAAAAAAAATAAAAATTTTAATGTCGCTTACCTACGTGTTTTTTTTTTGCGGTTAGGGCTCGATGTAATGCTCGAAGTAGATTAGATTTTTATTTGGAGAATGAAGCAACCCACCTATTACAACAAACATCTATTTGGTTGTATGTCTTCTTTGCTCTACATATTGTTAAGGAATCTCGCGAGGTCTCTTGGCTGAATTCCATTTAGGTCATGTGCTTCTAAGTACCGTGATCCAAAAAACCGAAGTCACCATTAAAGGAGTAGATACGATACTCGTATTAAGTAGGTTCATACCTTGAAATTATAGTTTCTTAAATATATGCCCTGGTCCTTATAAAAGTAGAGGTTATTATCCAAAGTTGGATATGAGAAAAAACTTTTCAATGCCTAGCAGAAATTCGGCATACCGAATTCAAGAGCGTTTCTAATGAAATCGAACTTACCCAAATTTCTTATCTATTTATTTTAAAGAAGCCTTTGAAATCGATCAATAAACTTATACAAACTATATGAAGCTATGAGAGCCAGATCAGCCTATCTACAAATATTTGTTTTTGGGTAGCATGGGAAAGAAGGATCTATAAATAATAAATACGATGCTACCTACTATAGTAAAAGAAAGCTAAAAAGCCATGACTCGGTCTATTAGCGTTTCGATTCCAGTAACGCATTTGGCTCCTAGCATACATATGTAATTCCCTCAATTAATAATCATTTTCTTGCTTTCTCATTGCTTTTAATGAAAATAATTTAAGAATAGACGAGTTGTTTAATAAAACCACAAAGAATTATTTATTACATACTTGTCGCCTATTAAGTAATTTCTTCTTATACACGCTTCAATTACCACACGAATAAAGCCCGAACAACACACCACTGACAAGCTGACACAGCAATTGCCCTTTTGCGATCATTTCCAAAACTGTTCAATTGTCCGTTTCACCATTCCCTTTGGTCTTACGCGCGCGCATAATTTACGAGCTACTTTAATAAGCTATACTCTCAACATTTTCAGCAATTAAACGTTAATAAAAATTATTACTTATAAAAGAAACATAAATTTATGGCAATCAGATGAGCTGAGTTGGGCTGAGTTGGGCTTTGTCGATGTGAGCTATAGGCGAGAATGCGTTCTGTGTGTTTGTGTAAGGCGAGCAGGCGGGGATATTGTCGGAAAATGTCATAAACATGAATGACATAATTGCATGGAAAATATAATTTATGTTTAAATATATGCTTATTTATGTGCGCAGATATTTATTTACTTGTATTTATATATATATATATGGAGTTGTCAATGTTCACGTATGCGTATAAAAATATTTATTTAAGTCCTTTGCTGTGTGTACCCTGTAGGAAAAAAAAATAACACGCGCACCTTTATTGTTGGATTCTCATAGAATGGTGATTGGAAACTCCGATTTAATAGTGTTTATGACATATTTACTTAGTTTTAAACACGGTCGGACCCGAAGCTAAATATCGTAGAACGTTACCAAAGAGAAAAGCAAATGCGAACAATACGTTCAGGAATATTTCTAAGCGAACAAAATGCGAACAAAGGTCTCCGGAACGTTTTGGCAAAGAAAAAAACCGGAACCAATATCTAAGGAACTTTCTCTCTAAGAACAATTTGGGAACTAAACTCTCAGGAACTTTCTGACAGAGAACACAACAGGAACAAATCTTCTCTGAAATATTCGCAAAGAATGGAGTCGAGAAAAAATTTGTCTTATAACATTTCAATAGTTTGAAATGTTTGAAAATTAGAATTAATTAAAAAAGTGCTGAAAGATAATTTTGAATAATAAGTCAACGAAAGATTTAAGGCACGAACTTTTCTTGCACAGAAAATTAAAAATTCTTCCATAAATGTACCGTTCCACCCAATGATAAATGTTTAGAAAGTTGAATTAACAATCGCGGTTCTAACTAAAAGGATTTTTAATCCCAACACGGAGAAGCCCCTCTAATTTGTATCGTTAAGTTCTCAAAACTTTTTTTCTCTTTTTGTTTCTTCGCAGAACGTTCCCCAGACTTTCGTTCTCATTGAAAACCTTCCCGAAAGTTTTGTTCTCATTCTGTTCTTCTTGAGAACATTCTGGAGATATTTTTTTTTCTTTTTGTTCTCTACGGGAATGTTCCCCAACCTTTGGTTCTCATTTTGTTCCCATTCAAACTGCTCTCAATACTGTTGTTTCCGTTTCACTCTTTTGTTGGAACGTTCTTGGTATTACATATTCTTCACAGTTAAACCAAGACTGGAACGCGTCCTCGAGCCCTGGTTTTAAATGAATGGTCCACTTACCTTTGGAATTTTTGAAAGAATTCGGCAGCCTGTCCAAGGTTCTCTTCAAGGCTCTCATTCGTCGTACGCCATCTAATTCTAAAATACCTTTTTACAATAATCTCTTAAAACCTGTAAGATAATTGAAGATATTTATGAAGAAAAGCAGTACATTACGAGCTTGTATAATTTAGAGTATGTTCGCTTTTCATCTGCCCTTTTCGACCATTTAAAATTTCTTGTCTCGATAATTTTTGGCTGGAAAAAGGACTTTTCTAAATGTGCTAGAATACTTAATGGAGATTTTTGAAGATCTACCTTTGAGTTGTTTGGATAAAAGTTAGATACGTTTCCTTCCTTTAATCAAAGATATATGACTATGAATAAAAAAACAAGAAGACGACATAGTTATCTATGCCTTATCGATAACACCAATTATATCGATATCGATAAATTTATCGATAATTACCGAATTGCTCATAGCGATTGAGGTATCGGTGTCGGTGGAAAATAAATCGAATTTTGAAAGCAGCAATTCAAAGCATAAACAATTGTATGCACATTTTCTGAATTTCTCGTGCGAATATTTAGATACGTGATACGTATGCATGTCGTTGCCTTTAAAGCTTTTAGCGATTGCAGATACAAAACTGACTAACTTATATGTAGATATGGATATCGATATGGATGGCGATAAAACGAGTGAAAGCGATGTCGACAACTAAATTTAACGAAAACGACAACAATAGTGAAGATTTCTAGAGATACTTTTATTTATACATATCAAAAGTAATAATTGAGAGGATTTCAGTTTACTGAATTCTTCTTACGAATTCATCGTAGCCTCTTGAGCTTCTGATGATCGAAAATACAAAATCGAATGCGCAACGTAGACGACATCGAAAGGATAATTTATCGATTACGGTAGTTTATCGATAACAAAAATTTATCGATAAAAAAAAAAATGAAAAATCATAGATAAGCTAAACGAAAATGACAAATAGTAAAAATTCGTTAAATAAGTCAATACAAAAAGTCACAATTGATGCGATAAATATATCGATTCCGAAAAAGCAATTATGAGAAAAACTGATATATTATTTATTTGTGATATCGATAATTATAAAAACAGGTAACGAATTTCTTTGAAAGTTACATAACTGTGCTTTTTTCCAAATACAGTATTGAACACCGACATATTTTTCCTACACGGAAATACGCACTCCGCCTTATTAAAGAGAGTACATATATAAGTATTGCACATTTCATTAAAAAAAATTTTTTCAACACAAACGTATGCACACAGGCTATGTAACACGTCGCTCTGTGCATTTCCGCCGGCTGTGGGGCAGCAAAACATGGCGCATATTTACTTATTACCGAACAATATTTGTATAAATCATAATAAATTAATTTAACACATTTGCACAAGCAGTGAGAATAACATCAAGCAAAATGAAAGCGGATGAAAAGTATGCAAAAAAAAAACATAAATAAAAAATTCAAAAATAAAGTTCAATATATGAGCAACATAAAAGGCAGCGACAACAATCACGACGCCTGCCATGCATTCATTAACGCTGCTACAAATACGACGATTTATAAAGGCATACACACGCGCGCATGCACTTCCGAACGTTAACACACAGGCATGCAAACGTAGGCAAATTTACACCCACAATCCTTGTGTAGGTATATCGTTTCAACACCGCCCATCAGCGGCAACGACGCGACGTGCAATCGCCTTGACCGACCGACTGACTCACTTAGGCTGATGCTCGCTTTCGGCCTTCTAGTGACGCCTGCGAGTCTGGCTTGTCGACTGCTGCGCGCGCCCAAGTGTAGCTGCTGAATGCGCGCCTGAATGCTGAGTGGTGGTTGTGCGGTTGAGAGATGATCGTAGCGGCCCCGTAGTCGACGGTGGCTGAGTGAACGCCGTCACAGCGTCGTTGTTACATTAATGTGGCAATAATGTTTTGCAATACATTCAGTGCCAATTATCGGTGAACAATACTATGCCACCTGCGCGGGCGGTGTGACTGAGCAGCCCACCGCAAACGCAGAATAACAAGGCATTTGTTCGAGCATATAGTATGTATGTAAGTAGTACATATTTATATTCCATGTGTGCGTGTGCACATTGCCATTGAGCGCGTAATGAATCATCTCATTGAAGCTAAGTAGCTTTGTGCTTAATGCGCGATTGTATTGCTATTTCAGCTTTACTTATGCATTTTTTTTCGACTTTACTTTTATTGCATAAATTTTGCGGTTTTCAAGTTGAAAAAATCCAAACACAAAAATGGACAATGCCATAAAAAATATAACATTACAAACAGAAGCAACAAACAAAAAAAAAAAATGGCACAATAAATTTATGACATATATCAAGGACGCGCGGCGTTGAGTGCATTACGCATGTCACTAGCACAGATATTTTGTAGGCTTTCCTTTTTTTTTTTTGTTTGTAAACAGAAACAGCCAACAATTGCAATGCTTCGGTAGCGCACTATAATTAAAAGACATATATGCAGTTTTAATTTATTAATCGCATTGACAATAACGCGAGCGACGAGCGGTGAGCGTTGACTAACTTCGCTGACTGCTACCACGGCGACGTATTGGCGTTGTTTGTGTTGACAATAGCGACGTTATACAATAACCACATTGTCTGTTGTTAATAATTAAATGCTATAAGTGTTTTAATTTTGGAATTTGCATATCAAATTGATTTTCCTAATGAGAGCCACATTCCATTCACTTCACATTCCTTTATTGCTCGTTTACGAAATGTTGCTCATACGCCATGGCTGTCGTGCGCTCGTACGTGACGGCAGATACATATGCATTATTATCCATATAGGGGGAAAAAATATGTAAACAATTGCAATGTTGTGAGATTGATTAAGTACTTTGCATAACTAATGATTGAAATTATAAATTTCTTTTTTCAGAATACAAAAACAAAAAAAAAACATCGGAAAAATGTGCGTAGGCAGTGTACTTTGAATGAGCAAAAGTCTGAAGCGAATTTTAGTTTATGGTTTCCTTATTAATTTCCACTCCTTTTATGTGAACTCTGCAGTTCTGTAAAATTGTCTTCAATGTTAAACTTGAATCAATTTTCTTCGTCGTTTTATTTTGTTCTTTACGAAACTGCTGGAAGCCAACAAATAACAGCAAGCATCTCTGCACATTTAACTGCAGCCAGATATATAAATTATTTTTTTAAATGTTCAACGGGAATCAAATTTCTAACAATCGGTGTACATATTTGTTAAGGAAAAATCAATCAATAACTTGGAGGAAAAGGCCATGTTGCTTTTGGCTCAGTGCGAAAAAAAAAGTTTCTAGATAGGGCTTTTTCACCATCAAGTTGGCTAAAGGGATACTCTAAGAAGCGCAAACGGTTCACAGTAACGGTCTGTAGCAAAAGTCCATTCTTTATTTTCAGTCGGAAGGTGGTCTTCGCCCAAGCACAAAATTGTGGTAGATTCCAAGGGATACATTGTAAACGTGTAAAAGTACTTTGAGTAAATTTAATTCAACAAAACAAAATGAAATCTGAAAGCTAGTAAACTACGTTAAAGAATTTGGGAGTATCAACACTGTGAGAGAAATTTTTTAGAAATAGAAATATAATGGTATTTTTTTTTTAAACAAAATTTGAGTTGTTAAATGAAAAAGTGATAGCACACTGTCGGATGCTGCCTTTAAACCTATTGGAGGTTACTAAGAAAAGTATTAGCTACTGAAGCAAATTAAATTGAGCACCTGTCTTAGAAATTTTAATGCACTTTTTTTAATACGCTTATATGTATGTACATATTAGCTTCGTTTGTATGTAAAAGTTTCGAAGATTTTAACTCTAGAACCATAATATACATACATATGTATGTACGTAAATGTTACGCACATACAATTTTTAAATTTTGATTGCTCAAATGTGCCATGCTGTAACGGTACCCAAGGCCGGCAGTGCTTACAGCAAGTATTTTTATGTATGTATACAGAAATGCGAAAGCACAGCATATTTATGTGGTCAGTTAAAGGTATTAGAGCGAGCGCAGCACAAGTCTATGCCTAAAATATACGTATGTATGTATGTGGTGAACATCAAATTAAAGTTTGTCAAATCTGTGTCAATGAAATTTAATTTATTCCTTGTCTTTAATAATATAAAATTGAAATTTCTTTTAAAATTTTGTACTTAATTTTAAGAATAAATAGTTTGATAAAAATTATCAATTTAGCATAAATTGGATTGTATCGGGCGGATTTTAATCATTACGTAAAATTTACGCGTAGTTGGACTTAACGTTGGATGGAAGAAGGACGTTATGGTTCTAGGGTTAATTAGATTTCGCAAAAAAGATTTTCAGTATGCAGTTTTGTAGCCCATTTAATTTAAGTATAACAAAGTGCAAGTTTAAGGTAGCTGGAATTTACGGTTGATTTTTTTATTATTGTTTTTTTTTTTTTGTTGATGGTATTGCTCATTTTATACCTTTCATGAGCATGAAATGGTATCATAACTTTGGTCCGATATTTTCAAATACTAGAATAAGAAGAGATATACCCATTTAAATGTATACGTAAATGATCAGAACGTCGAGTTGAGTCGATTTAGCCATGTCCGTCTCGCCGTCTGTTTGTATGCAATCAGTTTTCGAGATATCCGGATGAAATAATGTCTTAATCATTTGTCGGAACCGTAAGAATCGTGCCACTATAACATATGTATAGCTCCCATAAAATTGATTGTTCAGATATTAGATTTGTTGTCATAACTCCTCCATTTATGCAGCTAGGAACATGCAATTTTGCAACACCTCCACCCATTATCAATAGAATACTTACAGTGAAAATTACAATGATCGGGTCGCTATAACCTATAGTCTCCATACAACTGATTGATAAAAATATGGGGTTTTACTGTACAACTCCTTTATTTGGACAGCTAAAACCGATAAATTTCGTAAGCTATTTTATAAATAATAATAAAAAGTTTACTGAGAAAATTGTCAAATTCTATGCTCTATAAGCTTTATCTCCTGTACCACTGATTGTTCAAATATATACCAGTTTTGGCGATATATCTCCTTTATGTTAAACCCAATAAATTGTTTTATCGGTTTACATACGGATCACACAGCAGCGAAAATCACTTAGATTGGTGCCATATAAGGTATATCTTCCATAGCTCTGATTGGTTAGATGCGATTTTTTATATATATAACTCCTATCTATCTTAGTATGCTGTGATTAAATAAAATTTTTCAAATGCACTAATCTGTTGAAGTAAAATTTTCAGATGTTCATGAAAGGTATGCAGCCTTCGGCATAGCCAAAGACAACGCTGGTCTTGCTTCTTTTCTTCATATCATCGAACACACTTCGTGTGGAAAAAAATGACTGGCACGGCAACAACAAAAAAAAAAAAAAAAAAAATTTTCAAAAATCAACGATAAGTCCTAGCTAGTTACTTCAAACTTGAACTTTTTGTGACTAAAATTTATTTAGCGAGCTATACAACTGAATACCCAAAATCTTTCTAAGAAATCTCATTAAAAATCTCGAAATTTAGCAGACGCCATACTGAATGCGCCATTTTGAATTTTGTAATTCTGACAGCGGATTCGTAATTAGTGACCCCGGAAATCCGCCAGTACGAAATTTCTTCAAAGATTCGAATTTTGGCCGCACTTTCAGATTTCGGCCGCACTGTGCAGCGCGCAGTGGTATTTTGAGTACTAAATTTTTATATTTGCAAGGTTTAGCCTAACAAAGTGATATTTGCTTAGAAAAATTCATTACAACTTTGTACGTATTTGGCAGTATTATATTTTTGTGCACTTAAGCAACGTGTTTCTCTTATAACCCTTGTTTTCATTGATTTTGTTGTAAGTTAATATAGAGAACAAATCAGAGCGATCGACCAAATATTGTAATAAATTTAAGCAGACAAAAATGACGCAAACTTTGAGAGTTTTTATGCACAAAAGCTTTGTTCCCTCGGTCATCCTCCGTCTTCTAGATAGTTGCCAGATTTGACGATTAGCTTACGAAAGACTTTTGTCTTCCGAAACACTGTGGTGAGTTGAAAGACAGTTGCCAGAATTTCCCTTTAAGTTGGATTGTTTAAAATCTTAAGCGTAAAAACAGCGGATGGCTCGAAGTTTGCGCAAACTTTCGTGCCGTAACGAACATTGGACTCATACTCAAACAACCTGGCGAGGAAATATTTGACGGTAGTACCAGAATGGGAATGGTGAAAGAGAAATATTAAAAGTTGTGCTTTCGATGCATCCTGAATAATTGTATGGACAAAATGGAAGGAAATAAAGCGAATTCCTCCTGATGCACTCTACACAGGAACATTAGTACCACTATCATTCTGTTAATATCGAACCTGCGCTTGGCACGGGTATGCAATGAAATCCCGACACACTAAATCCCGAAGTACGAAATCCCGAAACACATTATTCATATACGACCAAATCCTGACCAGACATAAACCCGGCAAGATATCTAGAAATATAGTGTCAATGTAACCAACGAAGGATGTATGTATGAAATGTACATTAAGGTGGTCCAAAATGCATGTGAAAAAGTAAAGTTGGATTTTTTTTTTTAGTATAACCTTATTTTTTTGTTTTGAATTCGAAAAATATTTAGAGGTTGTTCAAAGCGCCCAATATTTTTTATATATTTTATATGGGAAAAACAATTTTTCGTAGAAATGGTACAGAATAGTTAAAAATCAATATTTTTATACCAGAAAACTCTGCTTATCTGCAGGCGATTCCCAATAATAATACCCAATTGTTTATTAAACTATCATCATAATTCATCGCAACTATAATTTATGGGTCCCAACCCAAAACCCCCCAAAAAAAATGCAATGGAGCGACCAATAAAAAATCGTTAGTATTTAAAAATGGTTAAATGAACAATTGGGTATTATTATCTAAAGTCTCCTGAAGAGTACCAGAGTTTTCTGATCGAAAAATACTGATTTTCAAGAAGTGTTTTGAGCGACCTCCAAATATTTTTTTGATTTCAAATTAAAAAAAAAATGGGGTATAATTTTTTTCTGTATAAAACAATCCTACGGCGTGAGAGCATTACAATTCCGACTGTACTGTTTTTGGACCACCCTAATGCATATGTATGTATATATAATAAACTTATCTCCTAACAGCACCTCACTATTTGCACTTTGTGTTAAAATACTCAACTAAACATGAAATATATGAACAATCTACCTGTGAATGAAATGTCATATGAAATTTGTTCAGTTATAATAAAGTCTTTACTTTTTTTCTTCACCGTACGGGAGAAGTAGGAATTAATTATACTTTTTGCATTCGAAGAGAAAAGTCCTGTGTGTGTGCTTTCAAAATAGAGCAAATATAGCGAAAAATTCAAAACCGGTAATTAAGTGCTGCTGCTGCGTTTTTCCTTAACGTATGTATGTATGAGAATAAATGGGAATGTTTAGTTATTTGCCCACTGTTTTTGGGTAGGCGGACGGAGGCGGTCTCTGGCCCACGAATCATATCA
Source organism: Rhagoletis pomonella (assembly GCF_013731165.1). Classification (NCBI taxonomy): domain Eukaryota; kingdom Metazoa; phylum Arthropoda; class Insecta; order Diptera; family Tephritidae; genus Rhagoletis; species Rhagoletis pomonella. The sequence continues at coordinate 83,419,197 of NW_023458557.1, forward strand.
GCATCATAACCCTTAATGAGCCAAATTCACTTCGAAATTTACAAAAAAGTGCATATTTTAAAACAAATTTAATAATAAATTAGTGTCCGAAAATTAGAAAATTTGGTTTGTGTGTGTAAAAATTGTTTGGTTCGGGTCACCTATTTGGACACAATAGCCCGATATCATTGGGCAAATAACTAAACTATACTCGTAAATAAATGTAAAATGCCTTACAAGCTAAAATATAATTGAACGCTGGTGTTAAATATGTACTTATTTATTCAATTCAATATAAAATGGCAAGCATCGACACGGCGAAAAGAAAATGGAAGAAATAAAAATTATAAACTCAAACAAAGGAGGAATGCAACTCTGCCTACATTGATATCTACTATATCATGTGAATAAAAAAAAGAAACTTGAGAGTTCACTGGATCTGTGAAAAACGCAAGACTAATTTCTGCAGAGGAAGGATCACAACTATAATGAAGAACATGCCATAGTTAGTTCACCATCGGAGCACAATCACGATCCCATGACTGCCGATGTTGATTTTGGTAAAGCCAATAAGTCTTTTAAGTGAAAGGCATCAGATTCGATCTTAAAACCGTGACAAATAATTTCATCGGTTATCGCCGATTGCAATCAGTATTCTAGAAAATATTTGCCTTCAGCGCCCGCACAACAACAAAAAATATATAGAGCGGGACCAAGTTGAAGCAGCCAAAATCCATTGATGAAGTGGAAATACCAAACTATTTGCAATATGTAGATGAAAATTTGTTTTTACAATCATTCAAGAAGTTTGATGGCCAATGTATTATTTTGATGACCACTATCGATAACATACGCTTGCTGTCTAGATCAAACATACGGATCATAGATGGAACTTTTAAAGTAGTGCTGTCATTAGTGAGACAACTTTTTGCCATTCAGGGTCGCGTAAGAGCAGATATGTACAAAGCTACAACGACATATGTAGTTACATTGGTTTATTGCTTAATGTCCGAAAACACCGAGCGTTGCTATAATGAGTTCGTATATGAACTCTTACATGTAGCATGTAATCATCAAATTTGCCTTAACCCCAACCGTATTCTTTCTGATTTTGAAAGAGTAAGTGTTAAAGTTTTCAAATAATTTTTTCCTGAAGCTTGAATTTAAACGGTGTTTATTTCATTTTGGGCCAATGTTATGGCGAAGGATTCAAAAAGAAAAACTTGACAAGAAATATGGCACTGATGAAGTTTTTTCACTGCAAATGAGAAAACACAAAGCTCTTTTATTTGTTCCTGCTGAAGAAGTTCCTGAATATTTTGAATCCATTAAGTATGGGAACAGAGATTTTTTAAAAATAGCTACATTTTTGGAAGATGGATATATAATCTTCCACGAACGCAAAACAGCCTCGAGGCCTGTCATAGAAGGCTAGGATGCCATACGAATATAACTATTTATAATTTAACTCAAAATCTAATTAAGGAACAAATAACAGTAGAAACAAAAATGGAAAAAATAAATGCAGATGAAAAACAAACAAAAAGACGAAGTTACGAGAAGAAAGAGAAAGTATCAAAACATTGCTGTTTGAGAAAGATAATTATTCCACAGAAGAATTTTTAAAATATTTAGCTGCGCAGTTGTCCCTAGCATAACCACATTTTGTCTTATTTTCAATACTAGATCGCCATCACCCGCTTCGCTGAGTGTATAAAATCTCAACATACCTCAGCTATGCCAAAACTAGGAGATTTTAAATTATTTTAACCGTCTACAAAAAATTTTCAAACTAAAACGTTCAACCTCTCTTTTGTGATATTTTTACAATTTACTTATGCCCTTATTACAAATATAAATAGATAAAAAAAGCGAACGACCACCTTACTTGTAGTTTAGAAATGAGAAGCCCTTTCAAAACCATTTCAATTGATACCCCTATTGTAATACTTCATTGAATTTATTGAATAGTTTGAATTTAACTTTCTAAACAGTTGGCATTCTTTTTAAACCTCTTTCGTCTCACACTCATATTGTGATACATGCAGACGCATTCAAATTACCTAATTCCTATAACTAAAATTGAATTTGAATTTTCAAATATGTGGAAACCCTGCTATACATATGCAGCTTAGAAAGCCTTTTCAAGACTATCGTCTAATACCTACATATACTTTAATAGCTCATTTAACATACGTATAATGTAACTATATTTGAATTTATTTTTAAGACAGGCGGTTACCCTCTTCAATACCTCATAAGATTCAAAATGTTCAATCTGAGCATCTCTGAACAATCTTACGTTTGACACATAAATTGAGTATAATTGTTTTAAATTCGACTTTTAAAAAGGTGGCAACCCTCTCCAAAATATTTTCGAACTAAAACCTAATCTATGACCTTTGATCTGACACCCATATTGTTATACATATTCCAATTCAGTTCAATCAATTGATTTTTCAAACAGGTGGCAACCGTCCGTCATGTAGTTTAGAACCCAAACTCATAAACAGTTAGATTTACATCCCATATTGCAGCAATTCATTTAAATTAATTAAATATAATTTTTAATTGGGTGGCAACCCTAGTAAACGGCTCAATAATACTCTAAATTTACAATCTGAAGGTTTCTTTACAATATTTCGTTTGACACCCATATTTTAAGTTTTCAGATAGCTTGCGAATAATTTTTGTAAATTTGACTTTTCAAAGAGGTGGCAACCCTTTTCAGATTACTTTCAAACCACAACTTTTTAAGCCACTTTACATCCATTTTTTAATATAATTTTAAAATAAATAATACCCTTATTCAAGTTGAATTTGTTTTTTTTTTTTAAACAGGTGGCAGCCCTCCTCCATGAGTGTGGAATTGATTTTAAGTATATATGTATCTCTATACAAAGTTCCACTACTCGATGACAAATATTTCCTGCGATATGCAGTATGAAGAATTCCTTGTGTATGGGAGGTGCCACATTCTATATTTTAAGTTGGGCTAAATGACACCAGTGTACAAAATTTCATAACGATCGACTGAGTAGTTAAAGCGTGAAAGCGTAACAAATAAACAAACTCACTTTCGGATTTTTAATATAAAAAGTAAGGAAGTAAGGACGATTATAATTATATCAATCCTCCGTCGCTTTGCTTTTCAGTACATTGAAGGAAAAATTGAGCTTAGAATGAATTTTATTTTATTTTTTGTCTGGATTATGCCTTGTCGGGATCTTTAAAGTCGGAATTATTGAGTGCTCCCGCTTGGCACATGTCATTTTACAAGACACATCTGCTCAAATCAACCAACTTAATATCCTTCGCCATAGCTTATGACCACTCACTCCAACGCCAAGGCTCCAAAGTATATCTTAATCTAAATGCTGTCTTCCTAAAACTTCGTAAATGATTATTATGAAAATTCTAGGGCAACATAGAGTCGTTGGTATTTTTTATGCTTACCACTTTCATAACTTCTACGCAAACTCAATCAATTAAGTAATTGTTAGCGAGAATATTTTCGATTCCTTTCAACGAATCATTCCGCCAAAATTCGCTAAATATTAATTACATTAATAGACGATCGAAAAGTCTTCTACGCGCGCATAACTAATTATCGTAGAAAATTTTTGGACACGCTATCTCACCCCCTTAACGCAGCCACGCCACAGGATGCATTGCTTGAATGCTGAATCGGAGAAGCTCACAAAAAAAAAAATAAAAATCCCAAAAACGTAAATAAAGTAATCAATGCGCGGAATTCGAACAACTTTCGCTCGAACGACCCAATAACCAAGCGCAGAAATTCGAACCAACGCAACGTTCGCGTACTGCGGACTTCAATAAATTAAGCGAATAAATTAAGTACGCAATCGGATGCGCCCGCCATTTCTATCGATTTCGTGCAGATATGGAATGCCATAATAATCATAATGAAGAGCGAGCGAAAATCGGAGAAGAAAACTGTAATGGGTGGAGCAACAGCAGGATACGTGGCATAGGGGAAGAGAGCGAAGTTAGCGAAAAATCAACTACAACCCAAGCGCAGACGCCCACAAACACGCAAGAAAAAAAAAAAAAATGAAATATTATTGCGAAAGGCAATCGCGAAATGAAAGTTGCGCCAATGGCGCATGGGGCGCACGCATTTTCATTTCCCTTTAAATCACGGCGCTGTAGTGCTGACAGAGATGGGGGGAGAGAGAGAAGAGAAGCGGCAGTACCACTTCGAAGGACAGACATGAATTATGAAACTTTCACTTCTAAACTTCAAGGCTTGTGTGCGCATAAGTTCTATGCAAATGCAAAGGAAACGAAGCAAAGCAAGTGGAATTAGCGCGCCAAAAAGGATGAAGCAACGAGGCGAAAAGGACATGCGGGCCGCGGTGTGGTTGGCGTTCGCTACAGCGCATAAATATGTACATATGTATGTCGTAGTAGTGGTAGAGAAATGGTATTTGCAAATGGCGAATTTTAAGCGACGGACGTTGATGGTGAATGCAAAATCAATAGCTCTCGCCGCCCCCCCCGCCATCTCTCGCATTTTAAAGATGTACACGTTTTATTTTTTCAGCTACAAGGACTTTCTTGTCCTCTACAAAAAACAACCGCGCGTGAGCTGCAATGATGAATGTCGAGTGGAATTATCGTGGAGTGGCATTTGTCCGCTGTTCAAGTCGCTAGCGCGCTTACAAGACTGTCTTGTTAGCTCGAGTGTGTTGTGTGCTAGCGGCAACTGAGGCAAAATTTCGGTTGGTAGGTTGGTAAGGTAGTTGTACGCGAAAAGGCAAAGAAGTTGTAAGCAATGTAGCGATTAAGCGATAACCACTCATTGGATGTTGGAGTGCGCTTGCTGCTGCCTTAGAGTCTACGAGGACGTCGATTTTGTTGACTTAGAAACGTTTTTTTTTTTTTGGGGTTTTTTCAATAAATTGCGGCTACGATTTTGATAAGTTCAAGAAAAGGAAGCATTAGTGCGGATTAAAAAACTTTTCATTAAATGATTAGAAAGGTATTTGTTTGAAGATATGTATGTGGCGAGCCAAAGGACACAATGGTATAAACAAATTTCACTAAGAATATAAATTTTTCATAAGAAGATTGAGAATTATATATACCTTTATTAATGCGCTAACATAAATTTGGTCACCGTTCGTTTGTCGATACTACCTAACCGATGTCAAAACCAAGAACACCATTGGAAAAAGATTTTTCCGTCGTTTTTGTCGTAACGCTTTCAATTTGAGCTGTTGCATTTTGTTTTACTTCGTATTTGAAATTTAACTTCAAAGATAAATATGAAGATGAAGAAATAAATGATAACGATGAGGACAAAAACGAGAAGCCAATGAGAAATACATAAGCATTAGGTAACTGAAAGCGTAAGAGCGTAAGAAAATTAATTGAAATTTTTCGATAGGAATCGAAATAAATTCAGTCATAAAAGTTACCGAAATCTATCAAATCATCGAAGTTTATAGTTATCGAAATGTATCGAGCTATCCATGCTTACATATTGAGTTATCACAACGTATCGAATTATTCCAATTGATCAATGTTTATTGAGTTGTCGAAATTTATAGACACAGAAACTTAGTAGTCGAAATTTACCGATAGTTATCGAGCTATAAAAGTGTGTGGGATTATCGAAATTTGTCAAGTTAAAGGAATGTATCAAGTTATCGATATTTATTGAATTATCATTATTTATAGACTGAACGAAATTTATCGAGTTACCGTAATACATCGAGTTCTTTCAACTTACAGAGTTATCGATAGTAATTAATCCACTAAAATTGATTGATTTATTGAATCGAAGTTTATGGAATTTTCAAAATATACCGATTTCTCGAAATTTCTAGGTTATATAAGTTTATCGAGCTATCACTTCTTATCGTGTTAACAGAGTGTAACTTTGTTATCGAAATTTGTCGATAGATATGGAAGAAAAATATGGAGCTGTCAAAATTAAAAATTTATAAAGGTATTCAAAGTTTATCAAGTGTATTTATATACACTTTTGAGTTATCGAAATTTATCGAGCCCTTGAATTTCACAGTTCTGGAAATTAGTCGCTTTATCGATGTGTAAGCGCCAAAATATTATCATTAGGGCACAATGTAAACCTCGTAAACTTACTTAATTTTGTATAGAAAATCGGTTTATTAACGAAGTTTACGCGGTTACGAGGCATTTACGCGATTCCATATTATTATTTAATATGTTGAATGTTACTTCTTTAGTACAGAAATATGTACATATATGTTTTGAATTCTTTGGGAATTTTGTGGGATAAAATTGAGAGATTTTTCCCCGATTTTCGTGGGATTTTTAATAGAGAATATCTGGTATTACTAGTTATATCCTTCAAATCGGTCTATGTTTTATTGAAAGGCGGTTTCAAAATAGTCACGAGTTTTTCCATTTCAGTTATGATGTTGTTACGCCTTTTTGCATTTCAGGTGACGATATTTACCTACATAGGTGATGTGAGATAAGATAATTTTATGTAATGTGATGTCATTGGCATTTACTTCGAGATTTTCGGAACTATATAGCGATTTTCGAGTATCGACAAATACATTAATATCAATATCGGTTATTATATTGATAAGAAGATCGATAAATATTGCAATGAAATAGTCCCAATAATCCCGAAATAAACTTGAAAATCCAGATTCAGTCCCGAGAAACCCAAAAACAGAAAAAAAAACGAAATAGTGCCCAAATGTAGGTGAGATCAGTTGAGGTGCGGGGAAAATGGGTGTAATGAGCGCTCAGTTGTGGTGAGTCAAAGTGTGATGGATTTATGTGTGGTGAGTTCAGATTTGGTGTGTCATGGTGAGGGGGATTTATTTGTGGAGAGTCTATATGTCTCTACCTATGTCTTGTTTATTGTAATTACCTGTATCTTGAATCTTTCTTCCTCTATCTTTCTAGTTGCATACATTTAAGAAGCATTTAGTTCCTTTGGTCCATTTCCGTCCCGAAAATTTCCGTGTGCTTCATTTCTGTTGCATTTGCCAATTTACTCCCAACCAACCAAAGGGCGCTAAAACAGTTTTACTTCCAAAAAAAGTCCTCTTTGAATTTAGAAAACACCATAAGGTAGATGGATGGGATTTTAACTGACTCTCAATTTCGAAGATAAATTTCTTGTAAAGCGATATATGCTTCTTATCAAATACGGTTCGTAGGCGTTCGTGTTTTACCCTAACAGACAATTTTGAGATCTAGTGAACCTTTTCCAAGCCTTGTTCATATTCCTCAAGCGGCATAATTTTGCTTTAAACCAAGTTGACTTGCTGTTAAGAAGTGACTGTTTCTACGCAACTAGACGCGAAGCTATTCGCTATACCGTTCTTTCTTTTTTAAGGTTACAGCGTTTAGGTAACCTCACTTTTCAGTGCCTTATCTTGTACCTTAACCAAATAAAATCGATTATAGTTAAGTACGCTAATTGAATTTTATTTAAAAGAGCATATTTTGTAACAGATGCTAAGCACACTACTTTAAAGCAAATAACTAACTGTACACTCTCTTATCCGATTACCTACCATTTTTGTCCCTATTCGCCAACTAATTACCAGTTCGCTTATGTCCTTCTCGCCAATTGCAATCAACAATACTAATTAAATCTGGTTTCTTTATTTCTCTCTCTCTTCCACACTCTCATTTCAGGTAAGTGAAACTGCATTCGCGACCTGATGGTCTACCATGATTGGCATATGCTCACAGCTCACTCGTGAAGCTTTAGCTACAATGTATGTATGTATGTATGTATACCGGCGCTATTTGCTCGATAAATGGAAAATTGAACATTCTGTTCAGTAATGTAATGAATCCATAGATCGATCGACCTTCGTAAGTGAATGCTATTCAGATACAATCGTAGGGTGTATGTACATTAGGGTGATATAAAAAACAAAAAGTAAAGTCGGAATTTAAATGCTCTCACCACCTAGCAAGTTCTATAGAAACTGATACCCCCTTTTTTTCGCTCAAAGTTTTACATGTATTTTATATGAGGAAAGAATTTTTTGAAGGAATGGCATAGAATTCTTGAAAATAAATTGGCTGTTTCTCTTCAGGCCACTTCCAATAACACTATACGGCAAAATCAACATTTTTTTCTGGGTATTGTACCAAACCAATATTTTTCAAGAGATCGAGTCATAAGTAAAAAATACATAATTTCTCTGTTCTTCGAAGTTAGCCTCTGAAATCGAGATATGGTCCTTCGAGTTCGAAATTGATGCTTTGCTAAAAAGCTATTTTTAATTATTTTATGTAAACAACTAAAAAAGTAAAAAATATGTGCGTGGTCCGCCTTTTTCTCTTGTTTTAACGGTATATAACTTTTTTTGTGCAAACTTATAGTACAGGTCTCTTATAGCACTTTAAAATCAGATCAAAATTTTTTGAAATATAAGTTTTTTAATTTTTCGAAGATCTGACTTTGAAAGAAAGTTATATACTATTTAAATAAGAGCTAAAGGCGATCGACGCCCATATTTTAACTTTGTTTAGTTGTTTACATACTAAAAATATTTTTTTACCAAAGGTCCAATTTCGAAATTCGAAGGCACATATCTCGACTTTGAAGGCTAACTTCGAAAAACGGCGAATTTACTTTTTTTAATTATGACTTAATCTCTTAAAAACGTTGGTGTGGTCCAGTACCCAGCCAAGTGTGGTACATTGTACCAAATACCAAATTTTTAGTTTACCAATTTTTAAAATTAATAATTTTTTTTTTGTCCCCCAAAAACTCCAAAAATACAATAGGAGGACCTATAAAAAATCGTGTGTATTTAAAAATGTAAAAATAAATAATTGAGTGTTATTATTAGAAGTCGCCTGAAGAGAAGCATAGTATTCCGATCGAAAAATTTTGATTTTCAATAATTTTATACTATTTCTACGAAAAATTGTTTTTCCTCATATAAAATATGGAAAACTTTGTGCGCTTTAAGCGACCTCTAAATATTTTTTGATTTCAAAATAGTGAAACGGACTATTTTTTGTCGATATAGAACAACCCTAGGGGGTCACAGCCAGTTCTGCCCTTACGTTTTCACACGCATTTTTGGACCACCCTAATGTACATACGAGTACGTACTCCTGTTTCTATATTCAAGTATGTATGTATATTTATGTAAAGTTTTTTCGATAAATGGATTTTCAGCTAATAGTCATTAAAGATTTGCTTGCAGCGGTGACGCTGTGTTTAACCAATTCGCCGCCAACAACCAACTTAGTGCAGCTCGCAAACTCAGCGAGTTGACTGGGGGAAAGTAAACACTTTGGCTGGGTGCTCATGCACGCGCACACCTACAATGAATAGCCAGAGTTGGTTGAACTATGCCATGAGTTGGTTGGCTGATTGTTTGCAAGCTGGTGTCTCAGTTGCGCTCGCTCGTTGTGCCGTTGCATTCATTTACAATTTATGTTAATTAAGTGTACACTAGCTGGTTGGTTGGCCGACTGCTGCGTTGCTGGCTGGGTGACTGACTGGCTGTTTGATGTAATGACGCAATGTTGTTTGCGGTGCTGGGCGTACGCCACGCCGGGCTATGCGACAATTATATCGCGCGCTTATGTTACGTTATGTTGGTTTTGCTTGTATTGCTGATGTTGGTACTGGTGCTAGTGCGCTACCACTACCTCTGCCACTACCCCTGCTGCTGCTGCTGCTGCTACTGCCCCAAGCCAACAAGCCGGTCGTCGTCAATGTTTGCGCCAATGTTTGCGTGTGCCTCGCTTCTTCTATTCACATCACTCATACGCCCTGTACATCCCCACTATTTCGCTGACTGACTGACCCGACCCAAGTGACTGCTTCTTTGCGCTTTGCTGAACTTCATTTATTCTACACCATTTATGCACCACAATAGCTCAACAATGGACGCGGGTCAGAGGATATTGTGCGTATGTTGGTGCTTTCAAGCCCTGTGGCCTTACAACTATTTTGAACCGCAGCGTAGCATCGCCAGGGAGTTGTGCGTTAGTTTAGTAGGATTAGTAAAGTTTTACATATGTTTAAATCGGTAGTTGGCCAAAAACTTTAGTTTTAAATAAATTACTGGTTCATATCGGAATTTTACATAGTCTTCTACATAGTAATGCCTCAAGTAATAATTACCTTTAGAAAACAGTAAAATGTATAGACGTCATAATGGCGATGTTTTTTATTTTTACTAGTATAATCACCTGCAAGACCTGCATCTGTGTTCAGTTCCTGAATAAGTTCTCGGTATGTGAAAAATAGGATTAACCGTAATCCCTTCTCAGCTGCCACTGAAGCAGCATATGTAGATAAAGAAAATGATAAACACAAAAGTAAAAACAAAGACAAATATAAAGAAAAAGATGAGGATACCGATTAAAAGGTAAATTATAGAGAAAGGATAAAGATAGAGACACATAGACTCATTCTGGGAGCTACGCATTTCGGGATTTTAGAGATTTTCGGGATTTCCGATATAATAGTCGATATTTTTATCGGTTTTGTTATCGATACTTTTCTCAAATTGGTTATCGATTTTGTTCTCGAAATTTTTATCGATTTTGATATCGATATTTTCGGAACTTATCGACATAATTGATATTGTTATCGATATTGTTATCGATTTTGTTATTGATGTGTTTATTGATTTTGTTATCAATATGGTTAACGATAATGCTATCGATATGGTTAACGATATTGTTATCGATTTTGTTATCGACATTTTTTACCGATTTTGTAATCGATATTTTTTTATCGATTTGAGTATCGATGTTTTTATCGACTTGGTTATCGATATTTTAATAGATTTTGTTATCGATATTTTTATTTACCTTGTTATCGACATTTTAGTCTCGAAATTTTTATCGATTTTGTTATCGATATTTTTATAGATTTTTTGGCGATATTTTTATCGATTTCGTTAGAAAAGGATAAAAGCAATAATATAAAAGATAAAGACAAAGATGAAAGCTAGATATGTAACTTAAGTTTCACTTCTCCAGTGTGGCCCAGGCGCACTTATTTATTTTTCTTTTTTATTATTATTTTTTTATTATTATTTTTTTATTATTATTATTTTTGTTTTTTGTTGCATAAGTTTGAGTTAATTTTTTTTTCAAAAATTAATTCGAAAAAAGCGTTTTATCCCTGTTTCGACTATGAAAAACGTGTAAAATGAAGAGTTTTAGGTTGTATTCGTCAATTGGGATTTTTTGCGTTTTCTGAGCAAATTGCTTTTTTAAGGTATTCTTGATACTGTCAGTAGTGAACTAGATACCATTTGGAGGGAAGAACTCAATAAAAAGTATAAATAAAAGGCTGTTTACAATTTCGTTGCTACAAAGGCTGCTCATTTTAACTTTTCTAATAACAAATTAGTAAATTCACACCTTTCAGGTTTTCAATTCAAATTAATATAATTTGGCAATATTTTTCAGAAATGGCCACTGCATAAATAGCTTTTATAACTATGGTATTTATTATTTTATACATATATGTACATATGTAGAAAATCTGTATTCAAACTTTTTTTAGTAAAACCACAAATTAAAAATTGATTGCTTTAGGCCCATCGGTCGTCAAGGGTAATGGTAATTTGCCATTTTTTTCACAAATAGCCACTGTGCAAATGTTTTTTTTTCATAACTGAATGATACCTTTTTCGTTAATACAAATATTTAGAAAAGAAAAACCGTATTCAAACTTTTCCAACAAATCACAAAATCAAAATCACAAAAAAAAAAAAGTTGTTTGCCAAATGTGGGAAATCATATGCCAATCAATAAATGACATGTTTTTGTTTTTAATAATTTACTTGCTTGGTCATAATTAAATTTTGCCACAAAAATGAGTCAAATTACCTATACTACAGTGGCTTTAAACGTGTAACGCAATCGTTTCCTTTCTGTCCACGAAGTCCCACAGCTCTTTCTCACTGTGACAATCAACTTTAAGCGCAACAGTCTCCGAAATCCTCCTAGATGTTTTACTTCAAAGTACCGAATAATTCCCGGAAATCCCGTTTAAATTTGTCTCAAAAAAAAAAAACAAAAAAAAACCGAAATAATCCAAATTTGACGAAAAATTACGCGGTGCGAAATGCCGAAAATCTCTAAAACACTAACAAATTTAAGTCTCCACTGCATCTCCTAATCAGTCCAACAAAGTTTATGATTAATAGTTCGAAAAATACCTATAATCATAAAAAATAAAAAATAAATCTGCGAAAAGCTTCGGAAACCCCTAAAAAGTGCCCCTTGTCAGTCAACAAGGGCACAGTTCGAAGAATCCCAAAAATCAGGCAAAAATTTCAAGAAAATTCAACAATTCTACGATAAGCTGGAATAGCTTCAGAAAGCTCTAAAAAAAGCTTACAGTTCGAAAAATCACGGAAAATACCAAAAATTTGGCAAGCAAATCCCACAGAAATTCTACGAAAATCTCGAAAGGCTTCGGAAACTTTAAAAAGTGCAATTGTGCACCGTTTCCTATAGTCAGCCAACAAAGTTTATGACAAACATTTCGAAAACTTCCGATAATCACAAAAAATCTCAAAAAAAAAAATAATATCTACGACAATCTCAAAAAGCTTCGGAAAAGCTAAAAAATGCAATTCCTACTTGTTTCCCCTTTCAGTCAAGAAAGCTTTTGGTATGATTACAGTTCAGAAAATAGCGAAACGTCTCAAAATATCTCGCAAAATTAAAGAAAAATTTTCAAAAAACTGTCAAACAAATCCCGAAAAGACTTTGCGCGAAAAATTACAAAAATTCTCAGAAAACAACCAAAATGCTATTTCCCAGCTGGCGTATGAGCTATGGTGATTCACACACAACACCCTTGGCTGACTAGCTGCCCACCGTAGCGTACCCTCTGATCAACTGCCAAAGCTTATGGCAAACATTTTAAGCGTAAATTATTTCAGCTGCCGCGTCAACCCTCTGCGAATGCTATCCATTAGCTTTAATATAATAATTTTCAATGTTATTGCATTACCAAGTTAACAACGATATGGCAATATGCACAGCAGCTGATGGAATGTATTTGTATTCAAAATTGTACATACATGTGTGTCTGTGTGTGGGCGTGGCTCTGATTAAATTTATATAGCTAGCTAACATATTCAACATTATGATGAATGGTTTTTCAAAAAAACAAAAAAAAAAAAAAAAACTAAAAAAAAAATTTAGTTTACCACGGAGCCGGGTGCTTGCTTTCTCGCTACCACTGCCAACGCTTAACCGCTGTTGGCACGTTGCGGCAACCAATTTACAGTTTACAGTTCAAGTTCGATTTTTGAGGTTTGTATTGCTGTTGCTGCTGCGGCTGCCAAAGGGCAAACTTTGTCAGCTTACATGTGCTACATACATACATACATTTGTAGTACTTACTAGCATATATAGAGCGTAAGTGCGAAGCTTGGCTGTGCATATTGATTTGTTAATGTTTGTCCATTCGGTGTAATGTTTCATATTTCAATTTGCAATTTGGCCAAAATTTCAAATTTTCAATTCAAATTGAAATTGAATTCAAATATTCCAACGAGAAAAATATGTACACTCGTTTGTGTGCGTTTTTCCCTCGATGCTTGCGGCTGCATTCGGTCCGGCTTCGACTTGCAACATCCCCGCCTGCTCTGCGCGCTTCAACTCAGCCTCATCGCTTGCGTAGTGTAATTGCAGCATTTTGCATAATGTATTTGTA
>NW_023458557.1:83432890-83499856 GCF_013731165.1 Rhagoletis pomonella
TAGTAAAGACTTTGGCTGGCTATTGCCTGATTGCAAATGTGCGCCTGTTCGGACATTAGTACATAGATTTTTGCATGCATTAGAGTATTTATTTAGCAAATAATATGCAACAGCAGTTACGAAGCTCTCAACCGATCTCCCTGCCTCGCCCTCTACCGCCCGTCCTTTTTATAAATTGTTTTGCATAAAGGGAAATGATGCCATCTGGTGTCATAAATTTGCGATGAAGCAAAAAGCAACAACAACAATATTATAATAATATCTGCCCAGTAAAACATTATTGCAGTTATGTTATTAGCATGATGATGATGTTGTTCCGCCGCCTGCTGCTTGGTCCGTTGCTGATGATTAACTAAGCAGATAATAATGAAGTATTGGATTTCTAATATTTGTGCATAATTTTTCATGTAACAATTCAAATACACATTCGATTGTATTTGCCTTCATTTAGAACTATACGAGTGATATAATAAATGCGCTTAATATATTTACTTATATATATTGTACACTATGAAACGCAGGTGGTCCATGGCTTCGCTGAACATATGAAACTTTTTTCACTGCTTATGGTATTACGGTAGTATACCATTTTATTACATTTTATTTACGGTATTATGATAGTATTTACCGCATGGCAATCCCTAAATCCTCTAGCGAATCCTAGCAGTCCTTCCAGAGAAGCTTTCCCCAAGGTATCCAGGTTCTCGAGGAAATGGTCCCCAAGAAAATTGAGGCATTTTACTCGGAGTGCTCGACACTCGCAAATGAAGTGCTGGACGGATTTTTTCCCCTCCTCATCTCTGCAGATTTTATATAAATCCTTATGTTTGGCTACGAAGCTGGCGGCCATATGGCCAATGGTAAAGTGCCCCGTTCGTATTATTCTGAGCAGCCTAACGTTTGGCTGTGAAAGCCTTTGTAAACTCTTTGTTCTTCGTTCGATAAATTTCGTTAACTTTCGATAACTGTGGATTTCGAGGGCTCGATAAATTTTAATAACTCAAAAATGTATAAATCTTGATGTAAATAGATAAATCGATAATCTTTACATACCTCTATAAATTTCGATAGCTCCGTACTTTGCGAAAGCTATCGACAAAATTTCGATAAGTCGTTACAGTCTGGTAACACAATAAAGTTCGTTAAGCAGCGATAACTAGAGAAATATATATAACCATAAAATTTCGATGACTTCGATTCGATAAATTTACAAATTTCAGTAAATCAATGAATATCGACAACTCTATATAAGTTCCAGTCTGGTAAGACGATAAAATTCGATAATCAGTGATAACCCGATAAAGTTATATAAAATTCCAAAAACTGCGATTCGATAAATAGACAAAATTTAAGTAAATCAATGAATATCGATAAATCTCTATAAGTTGAAAGAGCTCGTTGCATTACGATAACTCGATAAATTTCGTTAACTCTATAACTAATTAACTTGATAAATTTCATTAACTTGACAAATTTCGATAATGCCGTAAATTTATATAGCTCGATAATTATCTACAATTATCTGTACTATGTAATTGTCGGTGTATAAATTTCAAAAACTGAACAAACATTGATCAATTTGAGTAATTCGACACGTTGCGATAACTCAGTAAACATCGATATTTGGAAAAATTTCAATAACTATAAATTTCGATGATTCGATAAGTTTCGATAACAAAATTTTGTATGTTTAAATTGCTATCGAAAATGCTCATTGCATCTGCATACCCTTTCACTTACTCTAATTGTTATGTATTTCTCATTGTTTCCATTTTCGTATTTATATTTCTGTGTTCGTATGGAAAAGTAGCTTATGTCGAAAGGCTGGATTTAGTATAAATCGGCATTCGCAGCATACGATTGCGAATGACTTTCGGGGCTAAGCCGTTAAACAACTTTTAGCAAATAAACGTGCAAGAAAAATTTCCGATACTAGCAAGTCAATATTCTTTTTAAGTCTCATCAAAAAATTCCTTGTCGTTTAAAAAATAAAGGGAATGCCGCATTATACTAAAGCCGGCCTTTCGACATAAGCTACTTTTCCATACGAACACAGATTTAATTTGGCCTTTAAATTTGCCTTCGCGCAAATGAAAAGATTTGAGAAATGTTTTCTCCATATTTCAAGTGTTCTCTGGACGTATTTATATAACTATAGCAGCCGGACTCCAGCATTTGATATCGCTAATTTTGATCGCTAAAAATCTCCAAATGAATAGCAGGCGCGCCTAACAACATGCAACATCTAGTTATATGCCCTTCATACAGCCAGCTTTCGCTGATTATACATTGCATCTGTTACTTTTCCATGTTACATACCGTTAGGCTCCACTGATTTTCATTTAGAGAATTCTAGCGATGGAAATTTAGCGTAGCGATGGTCAGAATTCCACTGCAGATTTCAATTTACGTCTGCGCCAAAAATTATGCTGTAGAAAAACTCGAAAATGTTTACTAAATTGTCAGATACAAACAAATTAAGTTTATCCCTTCTCAGAGCTAAGCCTTCTCTATATCTTCGACTTCAACTAAGTGCATAATTTATTTAATTCAGGCACTATAATTGCATTCGAAATTTGGTATTGTACCTGCGGGAATTTTAGTGCTACAAAAGCTTTTACCCACACATATGAACAATAGGGTGGTCCTTAAAAAATCAAATTAGCGATTTTTTCAGTCAGCCCGCCTCAATCGATACTACCGTAGTCGAAGATATGACATATAAATTTTGGTTCCGATTGGAGTCGGTTAAGACGTCTTCATAGGGTAATCTGAATTTTGACCCCTGTGCGCCACGCCTTAACCGACTCCAATGGGGGGACAAAATTTATAACTGATATCTTCGACTATAGTTGCATCGACGTCGGGGTTGAGGCTTAGGAAATCTGATGTAAAAATTTGCTTCCTACATATAAGGACCACCCTAATGTACACAGATATCTAAACTTGTGTGCAACGTACATTTCTCTCCTAAACCCCCTGCCGGCTAATAAGCACTGCCTTTGCCGACAGCATCAATCTTCATGACTTTCCTAGCCATCCATAGGTAAATTTATATTACTTCGATTTGCAACATATAACAATAACCAAAATCTTACTCCTTCCTTGCTACCAACATTTAATTTTCGCAAACGCAAATGTGCATTGTTATTAATATTGAAATTATAATTTATTGCCTGCTGAACGCTGAATATACTCAGTGCTTACAATGCGACAATTTGTGAGCTTCCAAGCGGCTATTTGTGTGTGCTTTAGCAGTCGATCAAATATAGAAATTTGTGTTGTAAAACAGGAAATGAATTTCCAATCCAAGAAACTATCGCACACCAGCAATCCTTAAGGAATGAGTAGAGGAGGTAAAGGGTCGTCTTAACCATTATTGAATTTCGATATGGCCATAAGTTATACTAATACATATGTATATCTTCTTGTATAGGTATATGTATGTATGTACATATTTATTATCGCTATAGAATTGTTGTCGCATTCCTTTCATAGCATAAATTGCTTAAAGTATTAATGGGAAATTTAAATGCTGTTCACAGTAAAAATTAAATTAATGGCATTAATAATGATTGTCGAGTATATCAAAGGGAAATAGAAAATGAAAAAGATTATTTAATCAAATACATATAAATAAATTGGTAAATAATACTCGTATTATAATTTCCATTAAAATCGAACTTTCTCTTTCTGTGCTTAGGGATATTTGTTATTATTCATAAGCAGTTCCGTTCAATAAATTACATTTACAATCGTTTTCTTAATTCGCAAAGTTAATCACAATATTTGCTTCCTGTCATTAGGTTTTGGTGTGCTTTTTGTTGTTTTTTTTTTTTTTTTGTTGAGACTGAGAGCTTTCATGGTTGTAGCCGCAAACAAAATCATTTGAAAAAAGTTAAAAACTCATTCATAATTTACCACTACTTCGGCGTAAACCTCTAAAATTAATACTTAACACATCTGAGAACTGCATTGCTGCTTTAGTTGCTGTTGCATACTTTTAGGCGCATTATTTTCTAACATAGCAGCCAAATGAATTCCCTTACTTTAAGCACCTAAGCGTAGCTTAGCTTAAGCTTTCCCGAAAGTCTGAAATCCTCAAGTGAATGAAATACTAGTTGCACCAATCTGTCAGTCAGATTTTGTTTTTTTGGCATGACGCTGGTTAAGAGAGAACTTTATGAACAATTTTGGTATGTAGTATGGTATTTACTTATCGAATGTTATCAAGTTACTGAAATTTATCGAATCGTCGAAGTTTATAATTATTGAAAATTATCGAGCTTTCCATATTTATTGAGTTGTTGCAACGTATCGGATTACTAAAGTTGATCGATATTTAGTGCATTGTCGAAATTTATAGACACAGAAAATTAGTAGTCGAAATTTACAGGTAGTTATCGAGCTATACAAATATAAGGCATGTTAATGAAATTTATCAAGTTATCTACACTGAGGGAAAGAAATATTAAAATCAAATAGAAACGTAATTGATCTTACTATAAACGTCAACGAAAGTACTGTATATTGGTAAATATTCAATTCAATTACGCGCATATTAAAATGGCGTTCGTACTGAAAAAAGCATCCACGAAGTGAATAATCAAGACAAAAAAAAACTAAAAAAAGAAATCAATTTACATCTTGCCTGCTGCAGTGGAATTCGAACCCGAACATCTCCGGATATCAACAACTTGTGGCAAGCATCTCTGCGCACTCAGCTACACCCAGGCATACAAATTTGATTTCAAATGTTGAATATCCATCAACACCACAGCATGCGATTTGTACGGATAAATGTGTACTATGTATGAATGTGTGTGTTGTCACCGCTCTCAGAGCGGCGCTCTGCATGCTTGGGGTGCGTATGTACACTCATATATGTATATACTCAGATGTGAACAGTCAAATACGTGCGTAATAAATTTTGTATGAAAATATTATTTTTAAATACGAATATTTTTAAACGATAATCAAATATTAAGTATTCATTTTTACTATGCATTATTTCCCTCAGTGTATATTTATTGAATTATAATTATTTATAGAGTTTACGAAATTTGTTGAGTTATCGTAATGCATTGAGTTCTTTGAAGTTATTGGGTTATGGAAATTTTAAAGTTATATATGTTTCTCGAGTTATCGCTGCTTATCGAACTTTATCGAGATACCAGAGTGTAACGAGTTATCGAAATTTATAAAGGTATCCAGAATTTATCGAGTCATAGATTTAAAGCGAGATATATACATTTTGGTTCTATCGAAATTTATCAAGCCCTCGAAACTCACAGTTATCGAGTTTTATCAAAATTTATCAAAATTACTCGAGTTATCGAATTTTGTTGATTTGTGGGGTATAAGTCTGTTTGAAACTTATTGAATTATCGATATGTATCAAATTATCGAGATTCATCGACAAACTAGAATGTATCGGATCAATTCCAAGTCCTGCCAAAGTCATCCAAGGACCTTCAAAGATATAAAAAATATTGTATTCACGTTTTACTTCCCAAGCAGGAGATTTTCCGGTAAGGAATTTTGTACCTTATAATTTAAATGACGTGATAAGTTAAAAAACCTCTCCAGATCTCCTAAAAAGCTATAAAAACGGTCGAAATTCCGTAATGACTGGCACTCCTATTATCTTATTAATGTCTTTGAAATATTGTACCACGCATTTCGTGCTCAAATCCGTAGGCAATTTTTGTGCAGGTACGCTACACAGGTCGATCAAAGGTCCTAAAACCTCAGTTTGTCCATTGTGCCAAAGGACATTAGTCTTGAACCGGCCGAAGATCGCACTGCGTGGATATCGAAGTCCCTTAGAATTTACGTTTTGTAGAACAATCGCAAAAATTCCGACTCAGCGCTTCTATAGAAAATGAACAGTGAGACAGCATTTGGAATAAATATTAAGCAAGCAGACGAGCCGACTCTTGATAGAATAGCTGAACGTAAGTATAGACAAGGCAAGATACTTTCGCGCGGTAATCACCGCAGGTCAAAAGGGCTCTCTGAGGCTCTATTGTTGACCGTCGGAAAGGAAATGATTTCGATTAGAAACCAACCCACTGTTCTTAAACAAATGGGCTTCAGGTTCGTAGCCGAAAATCTCTTAGCAAGGCAGGTCCCCTTCAACATGATCTCTTCGAACCAATCTTTGGGGTGCCATTAGACAGATGGGCATCACATTGATAGGCCAAAATCTTGGCAAAGCTGTAAGATTCTTCTGAGCGGTAATGGACGATTGCAGGTCCAAGGGGCACTCGAAGGCTCTATTGTTGATCGTCGTATAGGAAATCATTTCGATTAGACCCCAACTCACTGCCTGTTCTGAGTTTGAGTCCGATATCTGAAAACTTGGACTTGTTGTTGGCGTAACATCACTACAAACCCTATTTGCCGCAACTTTTTAGAGAATCCCATTCTTACGTGTGTTGCAGAAATTTAGATTGTGGAGACCTTCTAGCGGACAAGTTTATGCAGAATTTATAGCTCTGTAGGCGAAGGTGAATTAGGCTTCTACACCTTTTCCAACAGTATTTCAGAAAAACACAAATGTATTTCAGAAAAGCGCAAATGTATTTCAGAAAAACACAAATGTATTTCAGAAAAACGCAATTGTATTTCAGAAAAGGCCAAATGTATTTCAGAAAACCTCAAATGTATTTCAGAAAAACGCAAATGTATTTCAGAAAAGGTCAAATGTATTTCAGAAAACCTCAAATGTATTTCAGAAAAACGCAAATGTATTTCAGAAAAGGGCAAATGTATTTCAGAAAAGCACAAATGTATTTCAGAAAAGCACAAATGTATTTCGGAAAAGCATAGCTGCATTCTAAAATTATTTTTCTGAAATACATTTGCGTTTTTCTGAAATACATTTGAGTTTTTCTGAAATACATTTGGCCTTTCCTGAAATACAATTGCGTTTTTCTGAAATACATTTGTGTTTTTCTGAATTACATTTGGCCTTTTCTGAAATACATTTGCGTTTTTCTGAAATACATTTGAGGTTTTCTGAAATACATTTGACCTTTTCTGAAATACATTTGCGTTTTTCTGAAATACATTTGAGGTTTTCTGAAATACTGTTGGAAAAGGTGTAGTGATATGGAAATGTTAGCCACAGATGACGCTCCGGTGAAAATACCCTTTGTTCTGGCACCGATGCCTAGACAACGAAGGCAAGGGCCTATCGGCGATTGATATATTTTACTGGCGGAACTTCGACAGAGGCGATTCGCGAAATTTTTTGGTATCGACTAAAACCTTTAAGTCCTTTTAGTGCCACGTAAATAGAACTAAATCTTGTAGAAGGCTTGCAGAGTATATGTATTTTTCTATTACTTTCTGAGAAGTATTGTTTTAGTTAAGTGGACAAACAATTAAGTAGTGTGTGCTATATAAAAATGTACATACATGTACTTTAGACCATACCACCTTATAAGCAACCAAAAAAAAAGTTCACCGTATTTTGGCAAGGCAATTTAAAAAAAAATAATAATTTTGGCTGAGCCTAGGGGTCGCATTTTTTTAATTTTTTGGTGACAACTACATTACACAATAAATATTCTTTCCTAGAAATTAAATTAAACAATAAAATATATTTTTATTTTTAAAACCATTAAAAAAAATATAACATTATTTCGTTTTCTTTTCTACAAAAAAATTTGCCTTTCCATTGCCCTCTCATAATTATTGTGCGTAGAGGGCACTAAGAAGGCAACATATTTAGGTAGAAAAGTAAACGCTATAAATAAAATTAAAATATATATATATATTTCTTTTAATAGCATCTTAGATTATGGGAAAACAAAACAAAAGAAGTTTTAAATTAAATGGCATTAAGAGATTTTTTTATTAAAAAAAAATATCTAAAAATTAAATTTAAAAAATTTAAAAATTAAATAAGTTTTTAAAGCTAAAAAAAAATTTAATAAGATATATTTTTTTACATCTTAAAATAAAAACAAACGAATTAAAAAGAGAATAAAATAAAATAATTTACTAAAAATAAAATGATATTAAAAAAATAGATTTTTTTGAAACATTAACTGCCGGTTTCACCAGCAATTTAAGTAAAAAAGGAATTTTTTCCTTCTGCCAGTTTTCATATTAAATTCTTATAAAAAAACTATTTTTCGCTTAAATTGCTTTCGTGAAACTGGCTACAAAATTTAAAAAATTAAAAGAAAATCAAAGTAAAAAAGAAAAAATTAAATCAGTTTCTAAAAATTAAATTTAAAAAAATATATATATTTCTTCTTAAAACAATAAAATTTAAAAATTAGAAGAAATAAATCTAAAATAAAAAAATTAATGTATTTTATTTTATTTTATAAGTTTATATATTTATTTAAATATTTTTTTATCCAATAAAATCTAAAAAATTTAAGAAATTCCATCATAAAAACAAAAAAAAAAAGGAAATCCACTCCCCCAGGATTCGAACCCGGGATCTCAAGAATGGCGGGCCAGTGCTTTGCTTACTCGGCCATTACGACTGTTAGAGCAGCACTGGCAAAACGATATACATATGTACATGTCAAGTGCTTTATGTCAAATGAGCTTCCACCAAAAAAGTTAGATGTTTTTTGGAAGACTTTCGTTGTCTACAGGATAAAGAAAATCTTTCAAACTATCTTGCCTACTGCCTTTCAATTGTCTTACAAAAGAATAAAAACTATCTTAACCAGAATTGTCCTGTTATTTTACAGACGTTGGGGTGGTACGTTAGGGGGATAAGGACTGCATTTAGTCGGTAACTACTAGAACGGGGTGCTTGACGTAAATGAAGAAGGATTTTCAAAGCCGAAGATCTACAAAAGACCCCCTACATTCAACAAAAAAAAGTTTTTTTGTTTGCCTTGCGAAAATACTTTAGACTGAGGGGTATGTGGCGAGATTTTTTTGTTTACTTTTAAAGTGTTCGGTCTAATGTATATATGCACATACATCTATTTTAGGCTCAGTTCAAAAGTGCAACTACTGATCATCCTATCAAGATGGCAAGGACCATTATGTGTGAACAATACTTTCAATGATCTGTCATGCGAGTTCGTTTGAAAGCCAGCAGCTGTTACCAAAGCCATTGAGTGAGTGATAAGTTGATAAGCAGCAATAATGGCAGGTGATTGGTGATTGGTGATTGGCTCACAAAAGGTGGTATGTTGTTGCTGCATGTCAATTTCTTTCACACACTTACATATACACCTCTACATGGGCATGTGCGTAAAATTCCTGATTTTTCCAAAAGCAAGTTAAGTGAAGCATTAGTTTTTTTTTTTGCTCACACTCAGGTGTTATAGATTTGCTCCTCATTTGAAGGAGTGATTTTGTTCTCTATTTTTCACTTGTGAAATACGCAAATTTCTTCTTTTTTTCTTGTTGTTATTGACTGTCGCATTTGCAGTTTGATTTTTCGATTTCTGTGTTTTTTCTTTTCTCTTCTTCTTCTTCATGCATCTGGATATGGGGGTCAAGTAGAACTGTACGCACTTGGCTACTCAAACAAACTTCAGCGTAGCCATTTTCATTCGAATAGGAAAGTAAAGCAAAAGCTGACCGGCAAAAGCACAAAAGGGAAATACTTTCAACGAAAAAAAAACATTTGCTGCAAAATTAGTTGAATCAGCAGTTCAGACGTTTTTAGTGTGGGTGTTTTGTTCGTATGTGTGTTTCATGTGTTTGTTTGTGTTTGTGTGTGTTTACTTCATCCTTTGCTTGTTTGCCTCCTTAGGCATTTCGTCTAGCCATCTTTTCGAATTTCCAGTAGGCAATTCGCATTTTCTTTGTTGTCTGCATTGGCTTTTTGCCATAATTATGTTAAGCTGGTTGTTCTTGGCTGCCAGTGATTTTCTTTGGTTTTTGTTGTAATTCCTTATCCAAAGATTGTTGTTCCCTTTTTCCTTGTTCTTGGCTGATGCTGTTGCCGTTTCAGCCATTTTGCCTTCCGGTAACTTCTTACTGCTTGTGAGTCGAGTATTGCAACTTAAGTAAATATGCATATATGTATACATACATGCATATGTATATGCATATGCATTACCATATATGTACATATGTTTATGGACGTTTGTTTTCTTATGCATATCATTGCATGCTTCTATTGAATTTCTTTGTATGGTGTGGCAGTTTGTTTTACATACATATGTATATGGAAAACAAATCGAAGAAACATTTCTAGCCTTACATTCAGATACCTACATATGTATGTCTCGCTTGTACATATGTATATTTATCAGCTCGAGTTAAGTATAACCTCTTTACTTTTTATTCCATGCCTTCAGTATGCTATTCTGTGGGGTTTTCTTTTATAGCAGCTTGCGTTCTCTTCACACTATTTTAAAGTTATGTTAGTGCAATTTTAGCTTTGGTTCCAATACATTAAAATACTACCTCCGCATGGTTTAAGCTTCTTTCTGCTGGCCTGATCAGTGCTTAAAGTACCTTGTGAAGGCAATCGACCATGGGTGATTTGAAAACGACCATAGGTGATTCAAAAGCGACTAAAGGTGATTTGAAACCGACCACTGGTAATTTGCAACTGACTATAGATAACCCAAAATCGACTGTAGGTGGTTTCAAACCGACCATAGGTTATTAAAAACCGACCAAAAGTGATTTGAAAACTACTAAAGGTGATTTAAAAGCGACTATAGGTGATTTGAAACCGACTGTAGGTGCTTTGAGACCCTTCTCTAATCTCTGCCAAGCCAAGGCCGGACAATCATACGGACTTTTCTCTGTGTCAGACCGTTTCGGTATACGTGATATAAATTACCTGATATTCAGTCCTTAATACTTTACAAGCTTATTCACTTAGTAAATAAATATGACTGTCGTAGCTGACCAACTGAGTTTACGAAGTAGATCTAGATAGAGATAATCTGATCTAGAATAATAAAATCTAATCTAATCTCATTGAATCGTATATAATCTAATCCAAAAGGCAATTCTGTCTTTTGTAAGACTTTTAAAATACAATAGGCAAGATGGTTTCAAAGATTTTGTTTAGTCTGGCATGAAAGTCTTACGAAACAAGCTCCCTGGCAAACTGTCATGGTGAAAAGCTCTTTTGACAGAAAGCACTCGTGCATGTATGTACATATATAATTTTGCTGGCGCTGCTCCAACAGTCACAATTTCCAAGTGAGCAAAGCCATGGAGTGCCATTCGAGAGATTCGAGGTTCGAATTTGATTGTTTTATTTGTAATTAAATATTGTTTTTAATTTTTGGATTTTATTGGTTACAAAAAAAAAATCAGCTCGATTGAATTTTTAGAAACATAATTTATTATTTTTTACTTTTGTCTTTGTTTAAATTAATTTGCTTTTAATTTTAGGTCTTTTTTTAATTAAAAATATTTTTTTTATATCATTTAGTTTTTAGGAACTTTTTTTAATAAAATTTTTTTTCTTTCAATTTTATTTTCATTTTTGAATTTCAAATATTTTTTAATACCCTTAAAGCTTTAGAAGCTTATTTTGTTTATTTTTCTCGTTTTAATTTAATTTTCTTTTAACTTTAAGATTTTATTTTTTTTTAAGAAACAGATTTTATTTAATTCTTTTTAATTTTAGGAACTTTGTTCTTTTATATATAGATATATTCTTTAAATTTGATTTTCCTTTAGTGTTTAGATTTTATTGTTTTACAAATAAATTTTCTTTTTTAAATTTCATAAAATTTTTAGGAGTATTTTATTTAGATTTTCTTCTTGTTAGTAATTTTTTTCTTTTTCAACTAGTTTTTTCGTTTAAGGTTTTTTTAAGTAGAAAATGTTTTTTAATTCCATATGGTTTTTTGAAACTTATTTATTTTTTCGTTTTTTAATTGAGTTTGCTTTTAATTTTTAGTTTTTATTGTTTCAAAAAGAGAAATATATATTTTTAATTAAATTTAGTTTTTAGAAAACTTATTGCTAAAAGACGCAGAATAATACCAACAGCCTGTTACACCAGCAATTTAAGTTACAAATGATTTTTTATTTTCTGTCAATTCCCATATATAATTCAAAAAATTAAAATCATTTTTCATTTAAGTTGTTTTCGTGAATTTGGCTGTAAGACCTCCTTATTCGCTGCTCCTTCAATTGGTCTTTCGAAAGACAGCTAATAGCTTTAAAGATATGTGTTAGAATTGGCAGTTGTCCCACGAAAGACTTTTGTCTTTCGAAAGACAGTTGCCAGAAGGACTCAAAATTTGTATTTGCTGAGGAAGGATAATTTACTCCAGGTAAACATCCCGAACGCTTCTTAGCCACTTTTTTCCCAGTTTTCTTTTACTTGTTATATAGTCCAACTTTATCTGGATACCTGGGGTCATTCGTTCTGATCATCGACCGGTCTACCTTACCAGATCGACCTTACCAGATGATCCAGTGAAGAATCATCACTTCAGCAGACTACCAAAAATCAAAAAGTATGGAGGTAAATAATGGGTTTCTACAACGCGAGCGATGACATGAAATGTATATATTATTTAGTTTTAAGGGTGGATTTTTAAGACGTATTCCAAACTATACACATTCTCGCCAGAATTACTGCCATCATTAAAGGGAAAGAGATCGTAGGCAGTCTTCCTTTGACTCCTTCAAATCATGGTACTGAGGTACTTTTTGGAGCACTTACATTTCATTTCGGAACTACATTTAAAATAGCAAACAAACGTGTTTCTGAATTTTGTACCTTAAAACGTTGGTGGTAGGATAAAGAGACACTTCTTTAAGATCTTGTTGTCCTTAACCAACTGAGTTTAAATTTTGGACGAAACTAAACTGAAGGGTAGCACAGAAAAGAGGTCGAGCTTGCATACCAAGACTCACACCATTCTGCAGTTATTCTACTGTGCTTTTCTTTGTTTTATCAAAGTTTTTGTTGTCTCACTATTGGTTTTTTCTTCTTTCTTTCTTTAGCCCCTCTGCTTGCAAGACACAGAGTTAGTTGACTTTTAGTTTCGCCTGTTGGCTATTTTCGCTAAACAATAGATTGACTTTGCATATGTATGAATTTATGTGCATATACGTATCTACACATGTTCGTACATGCACACATTTTTCTTTCGGTTCACTGTACTGCAGCAAAAACTAATCAATAGTGTAATTTCTTTTGGTTAACGGACTTCCTTGAGTCGTCTTTGTTGTTGTTTTCTATCTCTTTGTTGTCGGTTATCTATTTCTTTTGTCTTTGACTAAACAAAATTTATTGCCAATTTCAAATTGCATTACCAAATACAATAAAGGCATAGATAGATATACGTATATATGTATATTTTTTGCGGCTCCTAAAGCTTTCTTTGCAATGGCATGCGAACGTACCGCAGTTGCAGTAAATGCTATCTGAGGATCTTTTAATTTATTTGCTTTCGTGTGTGCGTACATGTACATATGTATACATACATATGCACACATGTATGAATATATGCAGGCTCTGCGATTATATACATATATGTAAATCTGGCTATACTATTATTTAATTGCCTCGAAATCCATACCATATTCAAATCAGTCATAATCTCTTTTTGCCACAAATACATTTGTGACATTTGCTATTGATATTAATTACATATGTATGTATAGTGTATAAATAACTATAAATACCAATGTGCATATATATGCATGTATGTATGTATGCAAGTTTTTACAGTGTGTAACATTTCATGCCTTTGAGGCTCAATAGCTTTTTTGCATTAGCTCAAGCCGAAATTAAGCTCAATCAGCAATTCTCAGCCTGTGTATAGAAATTAAAGCCAATAAAATCGATGGACAATTACTACACATCTTAGTAAAAACAACAAATCAGTTCACAATACAAATTGGGTTTGCATAAATATAACTTATTTTAAGCGATAATTTAATTCCAAATAACATTCCAGGTCGTCAATTCTCGTTCAATGAAATGTTGAAGTGAAAATGAAAAATTAAAATTTAGTGAAAATTTTAGTTTTGCACCTTATCATTTCCTCTTTTCACTTTAAGCTATTCTCATATATAAAAAGCCTTTCCATTAACAACTAGCAAGTAATTATTTGGTAAATTATTGTTTTTATTATGTTTTTAAGCAATATGTCCAACTTATCTTTTTCGTAGTCACAAAAATTCGTAGAAATCGTAGAAATGGTATGCTGCAATCCGAATCGTATTTGTGAACTTTCGAAATTCGTAACACCTTTTCTGGGTAATTTTGTACGAAAACAATCTATGTCGGAAGCAAGATAAAAATTAAGCAAAAAATTTAAGTGGATGAGTGTTTGGAGAAAATATTAGTGGTGTTCTTTTAAACCGATAAATTTTCCTTTCGCATATACCTAGATACATATGTATATTTTTATCCACTGCTTTATATGAGCCAACAAAAAAAAAATGTTTGTTGCCCCTTATCGAGAAACTTGGGTACGGTTTAGTTATTTGTACAATGATTTTGGGTTGTTGTGTGCAAACGCAAGACCGGAATCTAAAAACTTCAAAATACACGTATAGTCAAAGGTTTCAACTAGTTTATTAATAAACGCGGTTTGAAATATGCACTTTTTTTTGAAAACTTCAATTTGGGTTCCGCGAAAAAATACTCTGGATGGCGTATCCGTAGTTATATGCACAAGAAATGTTGTATACCTTTGTCAATAGAAGAGGGGCGAAGGAGTTATGGCTCAATTCAATTAGAAGCTAACATAGATGCGTCCACGGTTACTGTGCCCGACAGCACCGTTTACCTTTTTAAATTAATTTCCATAGCGCGCTCCGACTCCGCTGCTATAATTGCGAATGCAATAGAATCCATCATTTTCTTCAAAATATGTAAAATCAAAAATTTTTGCTATGAATTAACAGTTGAGTGTTTTTTAATTAGTCTGTTCCTTTGAACTTCGGACTAAAACCTGTGGAACTGTCAAACTACAATTTTACGCTCTCAAATGAGAGTAAAAGGAGAACAGATGCAGAAGTGCATAGGAACGCAAAAGGCACTATTTCCTGTAAAAACGTCAGACGGTTTGTTTACATGTCATTGGTACTACACTGATTTGGCTGAAATATCACTAAATAATTATTAAAATCTATACATATTCAAATATTCCGTTGTTTACTTCAATTTTTTAACAAATATAAGGATCTTTGCTTTCACCGCTTTCAGTTTTTGTTTGCACATGTAAATCAGCTAATCGTTTGACACTTTTCATGAACTTACAGGAAAAAAAACTCCGGACTAAATCCTGTAACTTCTGACTAGGAACAGTTGCTCAGTTACTCTCTCAAATGTGTTCCCACTTACAGGTTTTATGTCAATAGGAACGACTTCCTGTAAGTTCTGACTAAATCCTGTAAACCGGACTGCTATTGGAACAGACTAAATTCCTTTCCACTTTGTTTTCCTTCATACAGCTGACTCCGAAAAAACAGCTGAGAGCTGACAATTCTGCAAATGTTCCCGCTCGATTTGCAGTATGTCGATTTTACGTAACGTATAGGGGTATAATTTTTTTAGGAATAGAACAATTCCTAGGGAGTGAGAGCATAAAAATCACGACTTACTTTTTCACATGCATTTTTGGACTACCTATTGCACACACACACACACACACCTATATGCATAGAGTGGCTTGCTAAGGAAGCCGATTTTGTCAAGGTAGGAAGGTCTGGAAAGAAAAGTAAAATAAAATTCTGCTAAATTACGCGGAATTTATTTATTTTTCCAAAAAAGTCGAAAAAGTGGAGTGTTTGAAAAAAAAATATAAAAATTAAAACTGTTCTGCACCCGCATTCCAATATTTGCCATCGCTAATTTTGATCGCCAAAAATCTCACGGAGCATCTAGTTACATTCGCCTCAGGCTACCAGATTTGGCTGATTACACATTGCATGTACTACTCTTCCGTGTTGTATACTTTTAGGACCCACTGCTTTTCATTTAGCATTAGAGAATTTTAACGACAAAAATTTTGCGTATTTTGCGATTGTCAGAATTCCACTGATAAGTAGCTTTTCTATAGTTCTGGAATACCTGAAAAGCAGAAGAAAGTTCTGCTAAATTATCTACAAAAAAATTCAATTTTTCGGCAAAAAAAAATTTTTATTTTTTTAAAGTCGAAAAAGTTGAGATAAAAAAAAAAATTAAAGCTGTTTTTTGTAGCTTTCCAATAGTTCTAAAGCTCCTGAAAAGGAAAAGGAAAGTTCTCCAAAATCACGCCGAAAAAGTCGAAGATTTAAATGTTCCGTTCTGTTCTGATCAGCTCTTCAATAGAACTGTCAGCGGCCATCACGTCAGATTAGAGAACATTTGAAGGTCAAGTAGAGAAAAATTCACTGAATAAACTTGAAAATTTATATATATGGGGTTTTAGACTCGCTGAACCCGAATCCGAGGTCCGCTAACCTCCATAATGTCAGGTTTGAGGTCTTTTGAGAGTCAAATAGGACAAAAAATTTATACAATAAAAATAAAATTTTGTTTTTGTTTTTGTTATCGCTGAATTCGAACATGGGCGTCCCTTGATTCCTCAAGGTCATCTAGATGTCATGCCAAGGTCATACCGAGGGCAAATTCAGCAGAACTGTATTGAGCTTTCAGGTTTATGCAATGAATTTTTCCCTACTTGACCTTCAACTGACCACGAACCTGACGTGATGGAGGCTAACGGACCTCGGTTTCGCAGTCAGCGTGTCGAAAGAAATATACATATAGGTTTGTTTCAATATGCATAGAATTTTCTTTTTGAAAAAAACCTGTATTCACGTTAAAGTTGTATTGGTCCAAATCATAGAAGGTATTTTTATCGATTATATTACGGATTTATTTACGGGTTGACACGAACTCGTAAAGAAATTTCTGTACGAAAAATAAAGAAAATTCTAAAAAAAATCTGCAAGAAATTCTTCACATAGCAGCATTATTTTCATTTTTTTACCGATTTTCTTCGGATATTTCGTAAAAGAATCGAAGTATGCACAGTTTATTTAATTTTAGAAAATTCGGCAAAAATTCGGATGGGAATTTTTCGAATTCTTTAAAATTTCTGTACAATTCAAAATACTCTAAAAAAAAAAAATGGTTTGCAGTGTTTACACTTCAAAATCTATACCAGTTCTCATTTTTCTGTGCTCTTTGATTTGAAGTTGCAATCTCATAAAATTCCCTTATCAAATATTGAACACTGCTACTTTACAGTCTGACACAATTTAAATGAAACAATAACAGCTAACTAGTTAGCAAATCAAAATGAAAGAATAAAAAAATGGTACGTACAATGTACCATAGAGAAAGGGCATACAAATCGTAACGATACAGTCAGCTGAGCAGTACGTGAGTGACATATGGGCTGACAGACAGACAGACAGACAGACAGACAGACAGACAACGCGAGCCACGCTGCCTTAGTACATTCGCCCCATCATACGCTGATATAAAATTCACAACATGATAGGGCGCTTCATTTGAGTAGACACAACAACACAGCAGCAAACACACAAATACACTTGCAAATAAATGAAATCAACCAAACACAACACTTGTATGTACATACATACATACAAATGCATGTGTTTGTATGAAAGCATGTGAATTTTATTGCATGACCCCACTTCATTTTAGTCTGTGCCATATTTGTTATGCAGCGCCAATATTGCTGAAGCTTTTTGTTATTTCTTTTGTATGTTTTTTTCTTTGTCTTCTTTAAATTACAGTTTACTTAATCAAAAATCAAAATGGGAATAGAAATAGACAAGTTGGGGAATGTAGTAAGCGTAAAAGTGAAAATAAAATACGAAATAAACACTAAAAATAGCAACATGAAAATGAAAAACAATAAACCGAAAGCACACAGGGAAAAGTCAGCGCACGCACACACACGCACATAGCAAAAATACGCTCGATTATAGTTCTTATAGATACAGTATATGTATACATATATATATACGTACATACAGTCAGCGTCAAAAATATGAATCCACTGACGTTTTGTAGATTTTATTTATTTATATTTTCCATACCACAATTTTTCGTATTTATTTATTTTTTTAAATATGGTTCATTCAA
Organism: Rhagoletis pomonella; assembly: GCF_013731165.1. NCBI lineage: Eukaryota > Metazoa > Arthropoda > Insecta > Diptera > Tephritidae > Rhagoletis > Rhagoletis pomonella. The sequence continues at coordinate 83,450,928 of NW_023458557.1, forward strand.
CAACAAAAACGAGCAGAATATATATTTTTTTTTAATTTCATATAGAACTCGGAAAAATTCAAGACGTACCAAAAAATTTTCATACAAATTTTAAATTCTTCAATTCGATTTCTTAGAAAAATTTTGAGTATGCAGTTTTGTAGTCCATTCAATTTTAGTACATATAATAATTTTTGAGAATTTTTTGTCGAGGGTGTTGTGCATTTTCTTCCATATAAAAATAGATTTTGTTCCTGCGTTACATGGAAGAAAATGCACAACACCCTCGACAAAAAAAAATCTCAAAAATCAACATTAATTTTTTGAGACTAAAATTTTTTCTAAGAAATCGAATTGAAAAGCTGTAAATATTTATGAAAATTTGTTGGTATTTCTTGAATTTTCCTGGTTCTGCTGGTTCTTGCTGTGGAATGAACTATATTTTATTAAAAAAAAAATAAGAAAAATTTGGTATGGTAAATAAATAACATCGTCAAAACGTCACGGTATTCATATTTTTGATGCTGACTGTATGTATGTATGTATATATGTATACATATATGTACTGTATCTATAAGAACTATAATCGAGGGTTCGGTTGTGCTCCAAATCATTTACACTCGCATTTTAAACTTTACACAAGACCCAACTCAATTCAAACTCGATTTGGTTTGCCTCAAATCAACTTGCTTCCAAATGTACATACATACGTACGTTAAACTTGGGTACCAGTGGCACAACGGCACAGTCTGCAGGACCTCCGTGTTGCTGCGAAAGCTTCAAAGCTAGTAGAGTCCTGCACATATGTACGTATTCTGGTACATTAGGCTGCATCACAAAAAAAAAATAAAATAAAAAAAAAAAAAGTTGCGGGTTCTCCACCGGATTTTTTAAATTTTATTATTTTGAAGACTTTTGTCATAATATTTCAAAAAAATATAATAATAAAGATTTACGTAAACTAAAGTGATTGAAAAATACCTCTTTATGCAGACCTTTTAGCTAGACATTTCAGCTGATTAAAACAAAAAAACTTAATTTTTTTAGGTATTTTCAAATAGATCAAGCTCACCGTAATTTTAACTGTTTTCCAAAAAATTTTGACTGAAGTCTTAAAATGTAATACATTTTATATTTGTGTTGAAAAAACACCGATTTATTTATTTTTATTATTTTTTTGTATGGAGAGTCATGCACCCTAATGTACATAGCTTTCGTAAGTACCCATTGCCCGTCAGTCGTCCGGTCACTCAAGGCTCTCCAGCAATTGCATGCCAAGTAGTTATTGGCTTGGTGTTTAGTTGCCTGCAGCTATGTATATACATATGTAGCTGTTTCGAATCATCACACACAAACACCAAGCAGCTGCAACTTGCCCCCTATTTTTGCCTTCGTACGCTACAAACCTTCACTTCAACCCAATCTATAGTAACTATCTTTCTGTGCTCGTATCTAATTTTAAATAAATGAACTAAATATGCTTAACACGCGCAGAACTGCTATACCACCTCCTCCCTTGCCAACCGATAGCGCTACATATGTACATACATACACACTCAAAGGACAAAGCAAATAGACAACCGAACTACCAACCGCCTAACCTTTTTGCTCGCCCTTCCATAACTATGTAGGTTTACATGTAGTACTGCAGACAGACGTTTTGCCGATTCACGGAGTATGCTTTGAAATGCTGTTAGCCACTTGGGACTACTAGTAGTCAAAACACAGACACCAACATATTTGCTGTTTAAAAATTTTATTCGAATGTACTACTCGTACGTGTCTGTTTGTGCTCGCCCCACATGTTTAGCGATAATGTCTGCACTCGCCAACTTACAAACAGAAATTTAGAAATGTTATTCCATGTTTGCACAAGCACAGAGGCGTGTTACATTTAAGGCAATGTATATCTTTATATAGCGTAGTATCTTTTTATCATTCGTCCGAAATTCTATTTCTCAAAGGGACTAATTTTTTAGGTCCTCGTTTTAATACTCTATCATTGCTTCATGTATGCATCTCGAAACTGAGTCACATTCTCGGATGAAATGGAAGTTTCTAGCAACTAATTACTTACTGCATACTTTTAGGCACTAAATTGTAGTACAAAAAATATATCTACGTACTATTTGTGAATATTTGAAAGTGAAACATTTTTCTTAGCCCAATAATATGCAACAGATTTTGGCTGAAAATATAATATTGCCAAGCAAAAAAAAAAAGTTGTTTAACTGCGAGATGCATGATTGGATAGGCTAGGTTGAACTAGCACTAGCTCCTTGCATGGAGTACACACAACTAGGCCATAAGCAACAATTGTGGTACGGTTTGCGAGTTCGTAGTCGATGTCATCTATAAGTAGAATGTCAGTTGGTTAAGTAAGTTAATAAAAAGCTAGAACTCAAGAATGCCTGCTGGGCTTTCATATTCTAGCACCACATAGGTCGGTGACATAGACAGTGTTCAACGCTTGCAATTTCTTCCCCGTCACGACAGCTTCGGCAGGTGGCAGTGGCTAGCATGCCGGTTCCAACAGCGACCCGTTATACGAGCGGAGGCCGACAAGTCTTGAGCCTAAGTAACGCCGACTGAAATATTTGAAGAGATGTTTACAGTACATGGAGAGTCTGGACCTTCATTTCCCACCATCAAGTTTTGGACCGGAGAATTCAAGCAGGGCAGGGAGTCGCTGAAAGATGATCCCAAGTCGGGGCGTTCTAAGCTCTGCCGTTACCTATGTTTTTTGAGAGAAACGGAGCAGCAAAAGGAGTCTTGTTTTTGCCAGACAATGCAAAATGCACGAGTTGCAAGGCGTGCCCTGGCCGAGACTGGATTTGAAGAAATCAACCACTCTCCACACATTCCACACCTGGCTCCCGGAGATTACTTACTTTTCTCCAATTTGAAGAAAACTTCCTATTTTTGGGTGACGAATAAATGAAGGCGGCAGCAGAAGTAGACAAGCATGTCGAGTACAAAGACGGCGAATATTTTTCACTGGGTCAAAAAAGACCTTTATGATAAATGTAACAAATAGTGGAAAATGTTTTTTTTTTTTTATTGAAAACGCAAATCTGACCGGACAGTCTTTTTCTTAGCACATGTTTTTACTAGAGATTCAGATTCTGAGCATAAAAAAAACCAGGGACCGAACATAACAGTTATTGATGCAAAACCGTCATAGAAATTAAATAAAATTCGCTATGAAGAAAATGTTCTAAAGCTAAGTGATCGATTTCTTTTTTCACCGAGACCCAAATTTGGAAATAAATTTTTATTTGCAATTTTTGCAAAATAAAACAAGTAAGAAAGTCTAAGTTCGGGCGGAGCCGAACATTAAATACCCGGCGCAATTATTAAATATATGTTTTCCACCACTGAAATATACCGTTATATTAAAAGCGGTCGTAATTTAGTCCGATTTCAATAATTTTCAACGCTTTGCTTTTATGTGGCAAGCACAATAATCATACCGAGTTTGGTTCAAATTGCTAGAACGGTTAGCGAGATACATATATGTGATCATAAGTGGGCGGTGCCACGCCCATTTTCCAAAATTTTATTATAAGCGTATTTCTTGGTAAAAAATTGTTGCAACCATCAATTTTGAATAAATTAGCTTTAATATTTACTGATTTATCGAGGATTTCGTATTTTTCTAAATTACCGTTATATGGGATGTGGGCGTGGTTATTGTCCGATTTTAAAAATTTTCGGCCATTAAATATGTTGTAGCAGGATCAAGAACTGTGCCAAGTTTGGAAGAAATCGGTGCAGCGGGTACCAAGATATACGCATGTAACCATAAGTAGGCGTGGCTACGCCCATTTGCCAAAATTTTTTAATATTCTTATTTTTCGTCTAAAACTCATTGTAAATATCAATTTTGAGTGAATTATCTTCAGTAGTTACTAAAATATCGCACTTTTCGTATTTCTGAAAATTACCGTTATATGGGAGGTAGGCGTGGTTATTGTCCGATTTCGCCCATTTTCAATACCATCCGTCCCATGCCCAAAAGAAGTCCACGTACCAAGTTTCGTTAAGATATCTCAATTTTTACCCGAGTTATCGTGTGCACAGACGGACGGACGGACGGACGGACGGACGGACGGACGGACGGACGGACGGACAGACAGTCACCGCTTAATCGATTGCTCTTTTCATTCTGATCATTTATGTATACATTTGTCTATATCTATCTCGATTCGTTTTGCCTGTTACAAACAACCGTTATGTGAACAAAGTTATAATACCCTTGTGCACAAGTGCGCTCGGGTATAAAAAAAATAAAAAACAATTGTTTTTGATTTTTATATTATACGTCTTAGATAACAGTTATTGAAGACTTTTATTTATAAAAGTCATCAATAAAAATCAGTCAGTGACTTTTATTTTTAAAAGTCATCAATTTAAATCAGTCACTGACTTCTACTTTTTAAATCATTCGTATAAAAGTCATTAACATTTTTGTCAGTTGAGAACGTGTTGGGAAACAAAAGCATACTACGACTTATACAAATGACTTTTATAAGTATGATTCGAAAAATAACGGTCGATAACTGTTAGATTAAAAATAACTGTTGTTTGCGGATTATTTAGATAAAAATAAAAAATAATTGTTATTTTCGATTTATAAAATAAAAGTCAGAAATAACGGTTATAAAGGTAAAAAAATAATTGCTAAAGAGCGATTTTTTTTAAATAAAAGTAGTAACTGTTACGGTCCCTGAAAAAATACGAATCTTTTGTTTGGAATTTTCTGGAAGTGCCTTTTCAAACCTCTAAATGACCTTCGAACTTCAACTCTTCCTGGACTGTGATTAGGTGGCTTCCATACCTCAGGTCCTGGGTTCAAGTCAGGTTTTCGGCCAACAAAAAAAAAGAAGAAAAATGATTTTTCTTATAGCAGTCGCCCCTCAACAGGCAATGACAAACGTCGGAGCGTATTTTTGCCTTGAAAAACAGCTTCTTATAAAAATACAATCGTAGTTCAGAGTCATGAAATTTGAAAATTAAATTCTTAAAAAATAAATAACGTAAATCTGGCAACACTGATATCCAACTGTTCAGACGTATTTCAAATGACTTCGAACTGCTTGCAATGCTTCAAGAATCTACACCATATTTGCTCACGTGCTAGCACCTCAATGTACATTTTAAGCATTTTAAAACATTTTTCCAAAGCAAAAATACATACAGGCAAGCAAACGTTCATATGCATGTGTATGCAAGCAAAAATATTTGCTTACTTTTATACCAATCACCACCACCACTACATACGAGTGTGCAACGTTTCATTGCATGTTTCTATTTATTTTCTATTTTATTCGCATTTTTTTAGTTTTGCCTCTCTTCTTCTGTTGTTTACATTTCACTTTGTGCCCATTGCAGTACTTGTTTATTTTTTTTTTAGTTTATTTGTGCACATCTCATTCGAATGTCAGCATAAATGATAAATCGAGCTCTTAACAAATAAAAAATAAAAATAAAAATGCAATGCAAGAAAAATTAAGCGCAAAAAAGATGGAGCAGCGGCGAGCGAGCACATCCTTTTCCAAGCTGTCAGCTGCCAAGTCAAACATTTGAATCGAAGTTGGGTTTTGTGAATGATATGTTTTTGCGCTTTATTTTTCGTTGGTTGTGTATTTGTGTACGTATGTATGTATGTATATGTACAATAGTTTGATTTTCCAAATGCCACAAAAATAATAATAATAAATAATTTGGCCACTAGCCACGAGTACGAGTATTTGTGCTGATGAATTTTGTTTTATTTTTGTTTTTTGGGGTGTGCAATGATGTGTGTTCAAAATTTAATGAAATTTCGTTTGAGTCGAAACTAAAGCAGATGCAAGCTAAGAGTTCTTTCTTGGAAAGTGATGCATTCATAGGTGTATATGTATATATTTATTTACATGCTTTCATACATACATACATATGTAAATACATACTTAGAGGGATTTTTTCATAATTTAAGAAGATACATATTCGCCTCAAAAAATCGTATAACCTTTTCTTCTCACCTTAAAATTATTCATCCTCGTTTTTAGCCCTAACATACACCGTTCAGGGGGACATTTATTTAAATTGGAAAAACCATTTATGAATTGAACTTTTCTACTAAATTCCGATTAAATAAAAATTTGGCAGAAGGCGAGTGGGGTTGACGGGAGTGAGCGGGCACGGTTATGATAAAGATTAAAACGAAGATTTAATTTGAGACTAGGTTGATTAAGATAAAGATAGGGATGAAGATTAAAATTAAAATTAAAAGATTAGACTATCTAAGGTTAAAAGTAAATTTTAAGATTAAAATTGATATAAAGATTAAGATTGCGACAAAGGTTAAGAACTAGTTTAGGATTAAAATTAAGATTAAGAAAAAGATTAAGAGTAAGATCAAGATTAAGACTAAGATTAAGATTAAGATTAGGATTAACTTTAACAGTAACGGTAAGATTAAGATTGAGATTAGCATTAAGATTAAGATTAACATTATCATTGAGATCAAGATCGACATTGGGATTAAAGTTAAGTTCAAGATCAAGATAAAGTTCAGGACTAAGACTAATATTAAGATTTAGGTAAAGCTTTAGATTAAGATTAAGATTAGGATTAACATTAACAGTAACATTGAGATTAGCATTAAGATTGAAATTTAACTTAAGATTAATATCAATATCAAGATTAAGATGAAGACCAACTTTAAGATTAAGTTTAAGTTAAAGATTAAAATTAGGATAAAATTATATAAAGTTATAATAAAATTATAATAAAAGCTATAATTCAGAATAAGGTAAATATTAAGGTTAAGATTGAAATTAGAATTAAAATTAAGATAACGAACGAGATAAGGATTAAAATTAAGATTAAGATTAAGATCAAGATCAAGGTGAGGAACCGTATATACACCATTTTTAGATAGCCCTGACAGTTTCCGAGAAATTAAATCATCATTCAAGATTTTTTGGCTTTTTGATGGAAAAATGCAAAAAATTCAAACTTTAATAGGGGAAAAAGTAAAAATATAACAGTTTCTGTGTAAATGTTCTGCACCTGTGTTAAAGCCTGTTCCTTCAGAAAAAATTAAGCTACCAACGAAGAAAATCGATGGATAAATAAGAAGGCAATGATTGGTCAAATGAAAATGCGCGAGGATTTTTTGTATGAAATATGAGTAGAAAAGAGTGTTACTCATACGCCACGTACACCTGCGTAGAGTAGAGTGTTTGCATTGAAAACAAGAGGTGTCAGAAATGATTGACTAATTTCTCAGAAACTATCAGGGCTATCGAAAAATGATGTATATACGGTTTATGGAAAATTTTATTTGCTTTGATTTCACGTATCTCGTATTACGATTATTCGATTGGTTCGTAAGGTATACGTGATTAAGTGAAATCACTATTTTTTATAGCTGAATAATGGTAAATTGCAAATATCTCGAAAAGTTATCCATAGAAAAAAACAATTACCTCGATTTTCGGAATCACCAAGCAATTCTACAGAGGAATTAGATAGTGACATCCATAGAACATTTTTGCTGTAAACCAGTGATATTTGCGTTTGTTCGTGTTGAGTAACCACTGTTGGGCAGCGAAGAGTTTCAAAATCATTGGGGTTAAAATAATCCGACCTCGCACACCGCATGTTAAATACAAATGCATAAGTATGTGTGAGTTTAAGAATCAAATGAAAATGTGCGCGTACAATACATTTAATAGCATATTATATGTGTAGCCAATTAGCAGCTTCACTTGAAATTTTAGCATAAAATTTCGCAGAAATGTAGATATGTATGCTGCAAATGTGAGTCCTAGGTATGTACAGATATATGTAAGCATGCTCATTACAAGCACAAATCTTTACGTATGCACCAGTGTTGCCAACTCCAAAGGTACGAAAATCCCATTCACCTTTGAAAAACGACCTGTTTATCCCATTTATGAATATTAAATATTAAAAGTTTTTAAGAACAATATATATAAAGAGTAGATACAGTGACTCAAACAAATGACCACGTGTCGATTTTTTTTTTTAAATATTCGTAAGGTTTATCGAGATAATTTTTTTTTTGTTATTTTTCTATAAAAATACCGTCCGAGATTTAACCGAAATCATATCACAGTTTCACACTTTATACAAAATTTAGGAAAACTCAACAAATTTTCGTAAAAATGTTAGGATTTTTTAATCTAATGGCCTTATTCATAAAAAATAAAATAGGTTTAAAGAGCTTTACAGAGTGACATTTTCATAAAAATTTTCGATTTATAAAGCAGTTAAAATGTTCTTTATTTTTTATGAATTTGGGTGAAAATCTTTAAAACATTTTTGTAGTGTAATGAAGTGCAAGTTTCAAACGGCTTTAATATGAAATGCATGCTTTTATGGGAAAAAGTCCAAAAATCCAATGTGTCTTCAACAGTGACTCAATCCACCAGTCACAAAATACTGTCCCACCCGTCACAAGCTAATTATTATTATATTTTTTTTTTTCAAATAGAATAATGCCACAAAAGCATAAAATGGACCTTCATTATTTCATTATGCTAACTACATTCGAGAAAGCAGCTATGCAAGAAATATTTTGATATAAAGTTTGTCTAAATTGGGAAACGAAGATAAGTGGGTGTCGTCGTTGTCTCAGCCGTCACTCTTGGGGAAAATGCAAATTTTCTGTATAAATAATATAACTAAGTATTCTACTTAATTAGTTCCGTTTTAAACTGATATTTGAATTCAGATGTTAACAGTTTGAAATGCCGAATTAAGGGTTAAAAAGAAATTACTTAAAGTTTGAGGAAAAACAAGTTTAAATGTCCCACCCGCTACGTTGGAATTAGCAGCAAATAAAAAATAAAAATAAAAAACAGTAGAACCATAAAAGTGTATTTAGCTAAATACAAAATAAATGGTGCGACAATCCCTAATTATGGGCGAAATCCGCCGAGTTGGCAACACTGGTATGCACTTCCTTCTGCACATATGTATGTACATACATAAATATGTAAATACGTACAAAGTTCATCACACAAAAGTTCGCTGTTTAATTCTCTTCATTAATGTTTCAATTGCTTTTCTCTCTGCTGCGCCCTTACTTTTACCGGCTGTTATTTAACTCATTATCCGCCATTGTTTCACTCTTATTTCTCTCACTCCTCTCTTCCTCTTACTTAGCCTTCACTGCGGCTCTAACAATAATGAGGAAATTCTATCTTCAATTAATTTACGCATAAAATGATATTTAATAACTGTGAGCTGTGTTGTTTTGCATGGAGATGCAAAAAAAAAATAAGAAGAGAAAAAATAAATAATTAAAAAATGCGTTACTGCATGGAATATGCGAAAACTTTTCAGTCTTATTGCTATTATTATCGGTTTATTACTGCAAGCGTTGTATGTATGTTGCTAGTAGTATGCTTGCTGTTAATGCTGCAACTGTTGCTGTTGCTGTTGTTACATGAGTAATTATTGTTACTGCAGTTGCTGTTATTGTTGTTAGTTTCGCTTTAAGGCCCACTATGTACATAGATATATGTATGTATGTGTACGAGGGTACTAACAAAAGTTCGGTGTTTTATGATATTTTTAGTGCTTTTGAAAAATCTAAACATTTTACATGCTTTGTAGAAATCTTACGAAGTTTTATTCAGAAATTGCTAAGAGTAGAGACGATAAATGGTAATATAACTGACGAGAAGCCGGTGGAAATTCCGTCAGCAACGCAGAAAGAACATTTTCATGCAATTCTTTACGGATTTTGACGTCAAAAGCTTAAGCCTGTAGAAATTTTCAAAGAATTTCAACTGCATATAAAATGAACGTACCATCTCTTGAGACCATTTGGAAATGGTTATCAAAGATTCCAGAATGGCCTTTTTTCCAGTTGAGGACAAGCTCTGAGGTGAGTTGCCAAAACTTCGACCGACGCACACTTGGCGTGCTCAAAAAAAAAAAAAAAATGTTTTTTTTTTGACAAATAAAATAAAAAAAATATTTTTTTTTCGATTCAAATGTGCAATTCAAATTGTTACTGTAAGAAAGCGATATTATATTTCGTTATTTGGTTTTCTTCCTTTACTTAAAATGAAGTTTATTTATTTTTGTTTTTTCTTTGGAATTTTGTGTTTTAAAAAAATTATATTAAAAAAAAAAAACTAAACTAACCTCTATTTTTTGCAAGTGTAATTTACAAAATATTTTCTTTTTTTTTAATGCGCAAAGCGCTTTTACTTTTAACAGTACTGCAGACGTCAAAAATTTACGTCTAATGGAAAGAAAATGATTTCAAAATTTTGAGCACCCGCTTATATGTATGTTGAGGCCCCAGTGTGCGACTTGGCAAATGCTGTTCTACAGACACAACTACGGGTACATGAGCACAAGTTATCATTTTGCCATTTTAGTACGTGTCTTTTTTAAGTTTTCATTTAAATACAACTTTGCGAAGGAATCTTGTTCTTTATGCAAAACTGAAGATAGTGCGTTGCTTAAGATACATAAGTGTGTCACCATTTTCGAACACAAATACGTTTTTGTCGCAAAATGTAACATCTCGTGAGATTTGCTCATAAACATCACTTTTCGAAAGGACTGATAGTTTCTGAGCAATTAATTAATCATTCCAGCAGCCGGATGCCAGCATTCGCTATCGCTAAAAATGTCCAAGAGAATAATAGCAGGCGCGCCTAACGACATTTTGATATCAGTTATTTATCGATTATTTATCCACTTTGTTATCAATTATTTATCGATTTTGTCATCGACATTTTTATCGATTTTGCTATCGATATTTTTATCGATTTTGTTATCGATATTTTTATCTATTATTTATCGATTTTATTATAAATTATTTACCGATTTTTTTTAGATTTTGTTATCGGTGTTTTATCGAATTTGTTATCGATATATTTATCGATTTTTCAGCCATATTGTTATCGATTATTTAACGATTTTGTTGTCGACTTTGTTATCGATTTTGCTATCAATTATTTATCGATTTTTTTATCGATTATTTGTGGATTTTTTATCGATTATTCATCGATATTATCAATATTTTTATCGACTTTGCTATCGATTTTGTAATCGATTTTTGTTAGCGAGTTTGTTATCGATTTTTATTTATCGATTTTCTAATCGATTTTGCTGTCGAAATTTTATTCGAATTTGTCGTCGATTTTGTTATCGATATTTTTATCGGTTTTGTTATCGATATTTTGTTGGATGTTACTATCGATGGAGTACAGAGATAAAAATGAAGATAAAGGAAAACAGAATAACATAAATGTTATTAGAATGAACAGGGGTAGAGGTAGGGTAGACATAGAAAAAAGAGAAAAAATATAACCTTAAACAAAAGCAGATGTATGTATGTATGTACATATGTATGTATATTGGTTATGAGACAAAATAGATATGCAACGTAAATTTCACTTCTCCAGTGTGGCCCAGGCGCAGTTACTTTTTTTAAAACCTGGTCTATGGAACCAGATATTCTGAATTACTAGTTAACGCACGTATATTACTGCGTCAAAATGAAAGTGGTGTAAGCTGTTAAATTTTGTCTCACGGCCGATTTCTCTACCACACTCGAATAATGTTATTTAAGAACTCATATTATACTAGACCTCGGCAACTCTACTCTACTATATACATACATTTCTCTCTTTGTCACTCTCGCTCCACCAGTCTCCAGGTGTCTGCCCCACAGCGCACTGAGGTGAAAAAGTTACCATGTTTCGCTTCGATTTGCGCTTTTATATGCTCACTCGCATGCCCATTCGCTCCACAGTCAACCACTTTCCGTTGCGTCGTACATACATACATACATGTACGCTACCAAATTTTCTCACCTTTCGCCTTGCCGCATGCTCTATGCCCTGTGATGGATGCTACATATCACTTTAACATGGTCGTCGCTGTTGATGTTGCCTTCGTCGTAGACTTTTATTATTATTACTATTTTTTCTTTCTTTTTTCTTCGTAACGTTGATTGTTTGCAATTAATGATGACCTCTGGCTATGGGTCGTTCAACTGGAAATGGCCAGATCGTATACATGACACTTTTACATATGGCTCTCATACCCACATAAATATCTATTTATATGTATGAATTCATTGACGACCCAAAGAAGAGTCAGGCGTTCGGTCAGCTTGGTTCAGGACATTTTAGCGAGTTTGTATCACTACTGAAGGGATTTTTATAAACGAGCATATGCAAGCAAGTATGGATGCATGCATATGTTCAGTATTTGCAAACTTTATACATATATGTGTGTAAATGTGCATGAATATGTGTATTTATAAGTTTTGATTACAAGCTGAAAAAAGCTGATGCTGCTCCATGTCCAACTTGTCCATGTCTATTTTGCTTTATAGTTGACGCTCTGCGTATTTGTTGCTGGCTTTTACGCTGCATGTTGTTCTCGCTTTTGTTGTTGTTCTTGTTTTTGCCACTGCCACTGTCGATGCTGGTGTCACCGATCGCTTGTCAAAACTGTTGTTGATACTTTTTGAGTTGAACATTATGGTTGTTCTTGTTGCTGCTGTTTTTTAGTACTTTTTGTCTCCTTTTGCTGCTGTTGCTGCTGCTGCTGCTGCTGCTTGCTACTGTCGTTGTCTGCCGCTATCCGACCATATTTCAAAATGTTGCTCATACTCATCGCAAAGGCCATAAATTGAATGTAGCCAGCAGGCACACATACACAAACCTACTTCTTAATGCGGTTTGGGGTGGTCCAAAAATACAACGGGAAATCAATTTTTTTGCAGAACGTTATTCGAAGTAATATACGGAAATAGCGATTTTAGTCATTGCACTAACAAAACCAATATTTAATTATTTTCTTTTACTTCCTAGCCGGAAATAAATCTCAAGGAAAACTATCGAGACGCTAGACACAAAGTTAACGCTCGCCCTAAGCAGCTACTGCCCAGTGATTCTGCACAGCATCCGTCTAATTAATGATTTAGATAGTGCAACGCAGTCCCTTGCCAGAGCTTTTCCTAGTAGTTACAAGAAAATCATTGTCAAGATGAGTTGCCTATGTCAAGTTGCTGAATGTTTGACCCAGTCCGGGAACTAAGAGAAATAACTTTATTCGAGGGAATCTCTTCAGCTGCAGAAATGAAAATCTCTAAAGTCAGTCTAAGCTCTGATACAAAAAGTATTCTCAGAAAAAACCTGTCATCAACAGGATTGGTTACTCCAGGTGGCCAGTATCTTGTCATTCCAGGCTCTGTCCAGATTCGATAGAGTGAGAACATTGTTCAGAAAATCTATTAAACGCCTGCATAGATTATCTGTAGGAGGGATTACCATGCCAGGATCTATTTTGGCACTGTGAAGAAAATCTAAGTTTGGAAAATCTAGCCAGGCTCTAGACGGTATCAGGGTTTTGTCTAGAGAATTTCTGACAGGTGTATTTTTTTCCTTACTTTCCAAATCATGTTCTTGTTGGATTAAGTATATACATACATAATTTGGAATAATACACTTTGCGGAATTGTACTCAATGCAATGAAGTATTCCTTTTTTACATACATATGTAGGATTAATATGGGAAACAGATTTTACGAATATACAAATTGAAATGAGAATATATCGATCTCTAACCTCAAAAAAAAAAACGTAAGCGAAACTTTTCCTTTTGCTGCAGAAAAGTTCCTACAGCATTTAGATGTATTTCTGCATCAAAAATAAAACTTTGAAAAAATATCGCTTACGTCTTTTTGGCGGTTAGCGAACGATACGAGTAAAAATAACTCCCAAAACCTTTTTTTTTATATACTAAACCAACAATAAAGTTATCACGCATCAAAAATTTTAAACGCTAATATCTCAGAAAGCAATTTTAACCGTGGGGCTCCTATTGCATCTCACTCCTCAGTTTTATTTGTTTTGATATCTTTCATACTTTCATTGTTAATGTAATTTGAAGTGGAAAATTGGTGTTCTGGTAGTATTAAAAAAAAAAAAGGTTTGCCGCCTGTTAAATAATTAAATTCAATTTATTTATTAAGGTAAATGAATTGCTACAATACGGGCATCAATCAAAATATTTGTGAAAATGTTTAACTTCCAAATAAAAACATTTATCAGGGTTGCCACCTATTTAAAAAGTCGAATTCAACTTTATTTAGGGATGAATTTAGTAAGTTAAATACATATGTATCACAATAAATATGCGTGTCAGATCAAAGCAGTTTATAAGAAGAGTTTAGCTTGAAAATACATTGAATGGGGTTGCTGAAGGTGTCGCTCATTTTCTCCATATAAAATAATGTTTGAAAATTTTTGTATATAGAAAAAATGTGCGACACCTTCAACTAAAAAAATTTCCCAAAAATCAATGGTAAGTCCTAGCTTCCTCATACTTGCACTTTATTATACTTAAATTGAATGGGAATGAAAAACTGCATACACAACTTTTTTTCTAGAAAGTGTTAATAAAAAGTGCAATATTTGGATGAAAATTTGCAGAGTTTTCTTTAATTTTGGCATTCTGATTTTTGGGCTTTTTGTTGTAGAATTGACCATATTTTTATAAAAATATTTAAAAAATAGTTGCCCGTATTGTAAAAAATTCGCTGTACCTAAACTTTATTGACTGACTCTATGTGACATATACGCGTAATTTCGATACTTTTTCCCATAAATAAACGTTTACTTAAGGCTCAAACTGTTCAAATACTTCATTTATTTTTTATTGCACCTGTTGCTGGAACTCTATTGAGTGAAATAAATGCAATAAGAATGCTTTGGCTTCTGGCGAGAAAAGACAGTGACACTAAAAAAAAAAACAACTCGTGAGATTTTCATATATGGCAATAAAGAAACAGGAAACCAGCATTTGATTTAAAAAATTTATTTTTGAAACTTTTTCCGTAAAGAGCCTGCGCATGACTATGCACTGACTAAAATTCTTAACATGCAATTTTTTAAACTTATTGGCTTTTAGGCGGTATATAATAAATTTTATAGATAAATTACCTTTACAAAAATACCAAATACGTTCATATTGCAGACAAAGAATTTTTGTGATTTTTCAACCACCCTAATACACATACATATGTAAGTATGTGTGAGCTTGTGCATCTACTTGTAGTTATGTATGTATGTGATTCCGAGTTCATGTCACCTCATATGCCGATGAGCTATTGCTGGCTAGTTGCTACCAAGCAGAGGAAAAATACATACCTACATACATATGTATGTATTTACAAACGCACAACAGCCGAAATGGACGAAATCGACATTGCAACATAATAACCCATTTCTGCTGGGACATGTTGAACACAGCAGCTAGCAAGCAAGTTAGCCGTACATGCCCAGTGCAAGCGCTGAGCAAAGAGGGGGCAAGCGGATGGCGGGGTCGCTTAGTCGTTGCATTAATGAAACCGGGTGAAATGTGACAATGCGGCATGTTGAAGTTTCATTTCAGAAAATTGCAAAAATGCGCATATTCATGCTTTATGTACTTTTTAAGTACTTTTTCGTGGCACACACACAGTTGCATATGTATGCTGTGCATTGAATTTCCCCAAATACATATATACATACATATATACAAGTGACATGTCATGCCAACGGATATGTTGAGCATATCGAGTCGTTGTACAAGCACATACATACTCGTACATACATATGTACATGTGCGCTTGTCACATGCTTAACATATTGCTAACATACATACATACATACATACATACATACATACATACATATATTTCAATATTACAAATCGAATAAATCGAAAATGTTGCATCATTGCAACTTTATTACAATAGCATACAAAAACAAAAAAAAACTACAACAAAAATAATAATAAAAAATCGCTCATACATATAAGCAAGCAAATGAACGAAATAATGCAAGTTGCGCTGCATAATGAGCACTTGTGACTGGCACAGGTACACAGGTATATGTATGAGTTTTCCTTTCTACCTCATTATGCAACACAAGAACCGCAGTAAGTAGTAAAAGTTCATGCATTTTTATAAATTAAAGATTTTTCATGTGATTTAACACTCCTTCACTGGTTGTTTGGCTGCTTATTCACTGTGTTGCATGAAGACAGGTAGTAAAATGTATCTTAAATCGATTTCACTTGTGTGCAGGCTTTGCTTGAAGGCGTGCAAGAAAGAAAATTTACCTCTTACGCATACATACATATGTACATACATACATATGTACATAATGGCATGAACGTGTTTCGGCATCAAACAAAAAGTAGGTTGCTTATACGCCCTGGCGCACTGGTGTATGGCTGTGTGAATGACTGCAGTGATATTATGCGGTGTAGATAGTAGTTTATAGGCAAGTGCCAAGATAGAAAATATTTGCTTTAAGGCAAGCACACTGTGCAACTGAATAATTTAAATCTGTTTGAGGGCGTTGAGTAAATGCGGTTAGTGAGACTTCGTATTTTTGGGTGAAGCATAGATGTAAGTTTGCGAACTTTTAGTTGAAATTTAAAAGTTTCGTAAAGACAGCAGCGGCCGAAAAATAATGCAAAATAGCTTTAAATAGTATTTAATTAAAAAAATAAACCAAATACATATTTTTTTTTTTTTGGCTCAGAAAAGGCCTTCAGTTCTACTCGTAACAAATTGCCCAACATCGAAAATGACTTCATGCGTATACGGATTTACAATTTTGACTTTCGTTGCAATTTTGTAGTAATGCGTAACATGTATAATCACATCGGGTAGTATCGATAATCATTGTTGTTTTATCTGAAATATATCGATTTTGATATCGGGAAAATATATGAGTATGATAGCTATTAGTGCACCGACTATCGATAAATCGAAGGCATCGATAACTATAACCTAGTAATTAGGTATCAGTATTCATTTCGATAAATGTTTTGAAAAGTTGAACACATAATTTTTTTTTTGATTTGCTATCGTGACAAATATCGACTAGAATATCCATAAGTATATCGAGAACGACATCAAAACAAATCGTAAAAAGGTATATTGAAACCTTGTTTCTTCAACACATAAAATCATACAAAATTCAAAATGTCGGTAAATTAATAGATAGCGTTCTCGAAAATTATTGATATACATATGTACCTATGGTTAAAAACTAACGATAACCCATACATATCTACATGGATAAAACGTTAAATTGACAAAAAAAAAAATTGGCAAACAATTTCAAACTGGTATCTGCTAATACATCGATAATAGATATCTCGAAATTATCGATATATACATAGTTAACTACTATTAATCCTATCGCAAAGTGCATCGATAACGATATCAAGACGAGAGAACAAACCATTTTTTTTTCGATAAATACATACATACATATAGCGATTGTGAGACCGCTAAGTGGTTACATATTGGTATCAAATGACATGAGTAAGTTAATCGATCCACAAAATTTCGATAATTGTATCGATAATTATGTTGATACATATACTTTTCGCTAAATAAATATATATCGATTGTGATACCGCTAACTGCTTTCATAACGATTGTAAAAATTTCTTTAAATATTCATAAGTAACTTTATCGATAAAAAAAATTTGATAAATGTATCGATAATTATGTTGATAATGCCTTAGAAAGTGTCTTACGTAAATCGAAGTACACGATGTCGATTAAAAAATTTCGATAAGATATCGTCGATAGATTTGAAAAAAAAAAACAAACTTGTTTGTGCTCAATCTCTCGCGGTTAGCAGCGGCCAATTCATCTGCATATCTGTTAAATCTCGTGGTCAACCCGACAAGCGGATGTTGCACATTTCTGCTAATTTTATCAATAAGAAATCGATCGTTATTTCGACAAAAATGCTTTCCGATAAATATTTACACATGTTCATCGGTTGAGATATCGATTTAAAATTTTATTTTGATATGCGTGAGTAACTTTATAGCTAAAAAATTCGATAAATTAATCGATAATTATGTATGTATGTATATATATCTATACTGCCTTAAAATCTATCTGTATCGATAAATTAAAAGAGTATTTAGGCCCAGAAACTCTATTCAATTACTATATATTTTAATTTTTCTTCAGTTGGTCTTTCTCTTCGATATCAATACATCTATGCATATAATAAAATTGTAACAGGCCGATGTCTGTACATTAAAGATTTTAAAGAAAAATTAATTCACAACTTTTAGAATTTTTCTCATTCCGTATGTTTGTACGCGCATCACTCGAAAACTAATACATGAAATTGAATGCAGTTTCCACCGATGAATTGCTAGAGGCCTAGCTTAAAATATCGAAAGAAAAAATTTGACAGCTGCCACCTGCTTGAAAATTGCAGTTTAAGTAAATTGATAAGATAAAGTAAATATTGCAATATGACTGTCATAGGAAGGAGGTTTAAGAAGGCTTATAGCCGAAAATACTTCTGAATTGAGTATTGCAATATACATAGGTATCCAACTGAATAGGGCTAGGAAAGTTTGCTGGCGAAAATGTTTTTAAGGAGGGTTGCCACCTGTTTGCAAATTTCAATTTAACTTAATCGATAAGATAATTTTAATATTGTAATATATGTAGGTATCCATCTGAATAAAGTTATAAAAGTTTACTACCGAAAATATTTTTAAGGAGGGTTGCCACCTGTTTGAAAATTTTTATTCAATTAAATTGATAAAATAAATATTACAATACAGGTATCAAGCAGCACAAAAATGCGTTTAAGGCGCAGTGAAGCACGTCGGGTATTTGCTAGTTTTTTAATAAACGGGTACAGATCGGTACTCCATTTAATATTCTCTAAGCCTTATATTGATCTATAAGAAAGACATTGTAGCTCGGCAGTAAATAATTCTCGTACTCTTAGTGCTAAATAAATAAACTTAAGCAAAAATGTGCAACTCTCTTCGCTTCCTTTTTTATTAATTCGCTCTTCGCTGCGCATCCTTGCTGGAAATTCTTACTCCCTTCAGTGACTACTGCAAATATTTGCAATTTCAATTTTCCAATGAAGGACTGTTTATTAATTCAATTCCCTCAACGAGAGCTGAGCCATTTCACATAAGGGCTGCCTTTTCTATGCTTTCGCCTGCATACATACATACATACATACATATGAATTTATGTATGTACATAAATCTGTGCTTGTGTAAATATGTCTGCTGCAAATGTATCCTGAAGTGCTTTTTATTGAAATTTTTGACTTTTGTGTTCATACATTTCCCCAAATGGATTTCGCATTGACCAAAATCCATATACCCACAAAATTCATCGCACAAACGAACACTCAGCTATTTTCAAAAAGAAACGTACACTTCTCAAGCAAATAAGCAATTGCTCACATCTGTTGTGTGTTTATTTCCTCATAAATAGAGTCGAAGAAGGAAATTTCAAACTCTTATTGGATTCAATGGCCAGCCTGCTAGTCGCTGCTTGTTGGATCGTAGAAGGAGCAGTAGCAACAGCAGCACCAGCAGCAAGAGCAAAGCGATTCATATTCAATCCAACCACAATTCATACTCAAGCAAGTTGAAGCTGTTCTCGGTATGTATGTATGTATGTAGATATGTATGTATGTACTTGCATCCGGTGCTGTACAACCATTTTGCGTTGGCATGTAACAGCTGAGCGAGTGCACTTCTTGACCACCAGTTGGCTAAAAATTTTCTGTAATGAAATCTCTTGTGACATGCAGGTGCATATAGAGAAATTTACGCTGCCAACTACGCACACAAACATACATACATATGTATGTATATACAGATATAGTACAAAGAGAAAGTTGGTTCTGAAATATACGTACAGCGAGGTGTATACTCAACTTTCATTGCAAATAGCCACTCAGGCAACTGGACAGCTTCTACGTACGCAGGTGTGCTTAGTTCCGGTAAGCGGCACACAATGTCAGTCAGCTGCCCAGTTATACGAAGCTTCCGTTTCCCTATTTCACTTTCTAGCTATGTATTGAGATTTACATAAGCAAATGAGCGCCAAAGTTTTGTGAGTGTAACGAAATGTCCTCCCTTAAGGATATCAAAAAAAAAAAACAAAAGAGTAGATGCGAGCATAAAACTTGTGAAAAGTAGAGAAATTGTAAAAAAAAAATGCCAGTAAAAATGTAAAACAAAAAGAAAACATTTTAAAAATATGTATGTAGCTACTCTACACATTTGCATACTACACTTTACAGCGTTAAAGTTGAAATTAAGTTAAGACTATGCTAACGCGACTCTGGCAACAACTAACTTCAACGCTGAGCCACTCTGCCACTCTGCCACCGGCACCACTATCCTTGCTGACGTCATCAGCAAGCGTGTCAGCAGGTAATAAGTATGTAGACGTTGCTAGCTTTCCATGGCAATTCAGCTGCCATGTAATCATGTCCATGCCTTACAAACACATCTACATGTAGCTGTAATAAGCGCGTGTTGGCTAAGGCGCAACTCAATGACAAAGTGTAGTCGTGTGGCGATAAAATATGAGATTATGACTACGTAATAAATCTAGATTTATATTAAAGCGCACAATGAATTCTAACGTCAAAGCAAAACCAGCTATATCGCCATCCGAGGTGCTGCGGCGCCGCTGCATAATTGTGGCATCATACTTTTTTTTTTTTTTTTTGAGTTAACGCTTACTTACTGTGGTTTATTAAATCAAAGCAAGATTGCAGTGTGAATGTAATGATTTGGGAGTGTAGTTCGATTTGATTAACTGCGGTAAGGAATTTTCAAAAAAATTAATGAACGTACTTACTTGCCCTTTATTAATAAAATGTCTGCTGAGAAAACAAGCGGTAACTTTTGATTTTTAATTTTGTGAAATTCATAAAAAATTCACTAAGTCATCAACTGTTTCGAAAACCTTAGAATATCAAATGCCGAATAGGTAGTGGTACGAAGAATTTAGTGCGAGGTAGCGCCGAATTCATAGTGCTTAGTTAACCGATGACCAGAGTTTATATTTGAACTCTTTATATATAAATAGGTAGTCATGTTTCCTTTACACCCCTTTTACGGCTAAATTATACTTCTGAGGTATAAACAATTATAACGGGTGATTTTTTAAGAGCTTGATAACTTTTTTTTAAAAAAAAACGCATAAAATTTGCAAAATCTCATCGGTTCTTTATTTGAAACGTTAGATTGGTCCATAACATTTACTTTTTGAAGATAATTTCATTTAAATGTTGACCGCGGCTGCGTCTTAGGTGGTCCATTCGGAAAGTCCAATTTTGGGCAACTTTTTCGAGCATTTCGGCCGGAATAGCCCGAATTTCTTCGGAAATGTTGTCTTCCAAAGCTGGAATAGTTGCTGGCTTATTTCTGTAGACTTTAGACTTGACGTAGCCCCACAAAAAATAGTCTAAAGGCGTCAAATCGCATGATCTTGGTGGCCAACTTACCGGTCCATTTCTTGAGATGAATTGTTCTCCGAAGTTTTCCCTCAAAATGGCCATAGAATCGCGAGCTGTGTGGCATGTAGCGCCATCTTGTTGAAACCACATGTCAACCAAGTTCAGTTCTTCCATTTTTGGCAACAAAAAGTTTGTTAGCATCGAACGATAGCGATCGCCATTCACCGTAACGTTGCGTCCAACAGCATCTTTGAAAAAATACGGTCCAATGATTCCACCAGCGTACAAACCACACCAAACAGTGCATTTTTCGGGATGCATGGGCAGTTCTTGAACGGCTTCTGGTTGCTCTTCACTCCAAATGCGGCAATTTTGCTTATTTACGAAGCCATTCAACCAGAAATGAGCCTCATCGCTGAACAAAATTTGTCGATAAAAAAGCGGATTTTCTGCCAACTTTTCTAGGGCCCATTCACTGAAAATTCGACGTTGTGGCAGATCGCTCGGCTTCAGTTCTTGCACGAGCTGTATTTTATACGGTTTTACACCAAGATCTTTGCGTAAAATCTTCCATGTGGTCGAATAACACAAACCCAATTGCTGCGAACGGCGACGAATCGACATTTCACGGTCTTCAGCAACACTCTCAGAAACAGATGCAATATTCTCTTCTGTACGCACTGTACGCATTCGTGTGGTTGGTTTAATGTCCAATAAAGTAAACTGAGTGCGAAACTTGGTCACAATCGCATTAATTGTTTGCTCACTTGGTCGATTATGTAGACCATAAATCGGACGTAAAGCGCGAAACACATTTCGAACCGAACACTGATTTTGGTAATAAAATTCAATGATTTGCAAGCGTTGCTCGTTAGTAAGTCTATTCATGATGAAATTTCAAAGCATACTGAGCATCTTTCTCTTTGACACCATGTCTGAAATCCCACGTGATCTGTCAAATACTAATGCATGAAAATCCTAACCTCAAAAAAATCACCCGTTATATCTTTAGAAAGGTATTTTGATGCTGATGTGCAGACAATTTTCCAAATTTCAATAAAGCGAAAAAATCTATTCAAAAGTGACACAAATACCAATGCCATACATGTACATGGTTACACCGGAAATGCCTCCTAAATGTATGCTTTCATATTGATACTGAATTACAGAAACGTGCTAAGCAGCAGTTTAGAATTAAGATGTATGTATGTATATACATGAATAAATTAAGACTCAAACAAGGAAGAAGGTAAAGTTGAGTATGTAGAAGTAAAAAGGGAAAAATGCAGAGATTAAAATAAAAGTAAAGAAATCTAAGCATAGAAAAAAAAGACGAAGGTAAATTTAAATAATTAATATAATAGCAAAGGTAAGGGTGAATATTTAGATAAAGAAAAGAATACAAATAAAGTTTTGAATTAAAGTCAAGGAAGTGATAAATATAAAACTGCAAAGATAAGAGAACGGCAGAGACAAATAAAGAGATTAAGGTAGAGACAAAAAATATAAAATTGAAGAATAGCATGTTATGTTGTGTTGTTTTATGTTGTATTGTATTTATTGTATTGTGTTGTGTTTTATTGTTATGTGTAGTGTTATTTAAGCTATGTTATGTTATGATGTTATTTAATGTTATGATGTTATTTTATGTTATGTTATGTTATGTTATCTTATGTTTATGTTATGATATTATGTTATTTTATGTTATAATAAGTTGTTATGATGTTCTATTATATAGTATTATATTATATAATGTTATGCTGCTATGTTATGTTATGCTGTTATGTTATGTTATGCTGTGATGTTATGTTATGCTGTTATGTTATCTTATGCTATGGTATGTTGTGTTGAGTTGTGTCGTATTGTGTTGTGTTGTATTGTGTTATGTTGTGTTAAGTTATGTTATGTTATGTTGTTCAAGGCATTTCACCTCAATTTACTTCAATACGCAACTAAACCCAACTCGTCTCAGCTCAGCCCACCTCAACTCCCCTTAATGTAAAAGGTTGTATTTCAACCGCAGGGCGAACACTAATTTGAATTATTTTGTGGAACAGAGTTTTTTAGATTTTTCAAGTTGTGTGGTTTTAGGCGACATAAATTTCCATAGTTAACTACGTGCATATAAATTCATAGTTAAAGCGTTGTTTGCAATTAAGCTAACAATAGTGTAATAGGGCATGTGAATTGGGCTCCTTAAAAATCACAGCTCCAGAAAATTTTCAAAAATACCGAAAAATCTGAAAAACCACAAGTAGAATCACTTTGACTCAAAAAGGATAGGCAATATGGATACTAGAAATTGGAAATATTTACGGTCTTTAGGAATAATACAACTGGTTAGTAGGCTCATAATTAATGTACCAAATGTGCCAGGTGAAAGCTCTCAAATTACCACCTCACCTTTCATTAGTGAAGCATCCTGAAGAATTTTAAGTCGAAAATCTTGCGAACTGAAGTACACTTCGCTTCATTTGAATAGGTACACATTTTTGCCCTCAAGATCCGAGCTTATATCCAGACTTGCTGGTCTGCTTCGTTTTAGTCTTATTTTGAAGAATGATCAATTTCGAAGAAGAGCGGTGAAAATGAAAAATTATTACTTTGGATATTTTCCACTTTTTATCAAACTGCACGAAAATTTTGAATTTTTTTTAAATTCACTTTAATAGGCTAAATACACTTAGAACTATAACAGCAGTTTGTATAATATTTCAAGTTTCCATAATGAGAAAAAATTCTGAAAAAAAAGTGTTAAGGGCTTTCTTTTAAATATTTTTATTTAGCATATTTTCGAACGTTGTTATTGAATATGCTAGCAAAATTAGGCACCGATTCGCACTACAGGAACTGTAAAAACGAGGATAACGAAGCAAAGTTTGAATTTTTGCAGAGTTCGTCCTATTCACAGCACCTAAACTTATTTAAAAATGTTTGGCATTGGATGTTTTGCAAAGTTTGCCGGTCAGACAATCCTCGTAATGATGGGCATTTAATGGTCTATAAAACTGCGTACTTAGAATTTTTCTGAAAATTATTAATAAAAAGTTTGTTGCTATATAATTTTGTTAATTTTGTTAATTTTTCAGAAGGTTTTTGTTAGATAATGACCTGTTTTTTTTATCAAATAAATAACAAACCTTAATTAAACAATAGAAAAATAGTCAAAACTGGTAACATGTCGTGCCGCTATTATCTTTCACAAAACTACATATATATATATATATATATATATATATATATATATATATATATATATGTTCCCATATACAGAAAAGTATTATTTTCTAAAATTAATTTTGCCTACCCCTGGTATTTGGGAATCTAGTTTCCCGTTAGGTACTTAAAAAATGTTAATATTTGAGTACGTATGTCAACAAGTATTTTGAACAAAATATTTGATGTGATACAAATGACAATAATGTCGAACGAAAAAAAATCGATAAATATGGAAAGCCAAATATCGATACTTTTACAATGTATACACAAATTTTTTTCGAGAGTTATCTCGATGAATATTTCGGAAGCAATGTAAACGATACTAATAATATCGATAAAAAAATCGATAATTAAGTACGCGGATAGTTATTACATGGTACTCATTCTTAGAATAGCCAAAATATATCACCTAGTAAATATATCGATTAGCAAGTATATCGATAAATATGTTGATAATAAAATCAATAAATAGGAACGTCGACAGTTAATTTATGGAATCGATTATTTGCATAGTAATGGTGATACAAATGTAAATGTATCGATTAGCAAGTTATCGACTAAAAAATTAATATCGATTAATATATCGAGAACAAAATCAATAACTAAGTACGCTGATAGTTAATTCATAGATGGGATTCTTTTAACAGTAATATATCCCAAAGTGAATGTATCGATTAGCAAATATATCGAATAATAACTATCAAAAGTATTTCTATTACATTCTCAGAATCCACTATTTGCTCATATGCGGTCGAGAGATGAACAATTGGAAATACTTACAATCTTCTTGTTATCTCCATGCATATTTTTCGCAAACTTCGAAAAAAAAACACCATAAAAATCTCTAATACATACGCACGGCAATTGGATGTCAAAACACCTCTTCAATCGATCGATTCTTACTTTCTTTCACAAACACTCAAGTTTGTGCAAATAAATATTTTTAATGTGCAGCATTCTCGCTTATAAAAAAAAAAGAAAAAAATAAATAAAAATCAGTCAATAAAGAACGATTTTTATAGCATTTCGTTCTGTGGTCCCACACAGCTACTATGTAGAGCCAATAGCAAAAATTTATGTATGTTTCAGGATAATTTTATTTGTTGAAATATTTTGTGAAAAACAATTTTTTGTTGTGTGTGTGTTTTTTTTATTATTGCTCTACACATGCACACGACGAGCGCAATAATGCGTACAACATATTTCAATAGTCGAGATGAAATAAGAAATAAATGTTCCATGCTCACACGCAGCAGCAAAGGAGTAGAAGCAAGCTGGAGACGGAGAAAGCAGAGACGATGGCGGAACATAAGGATAGCGTTAGCAATGGTGCGCGCGCTGTGTAATGCGGAACATTTCGATTTCCGCGCTACAATTGGAGAGGATATAAGAAAGTGTTTTTCTTGCATGCAGCATGCCACATGCCGCCTGCCATCGCTTTGCCGCAAGCATAACCGATGTGATGTGAAAGTTATGGCTACATTGTGTGTGGCTGCTCGGTGAAGTTGGGGATGTGGGTGAGGTGGTGAGGCGGTGAGGCGGCTGGCAGCAAATGTTGTTTCTCAATTGAAAGTTTCGAATTGCCAGCAATAACACTTAAGGCAGCAGCAGCAGTCACAGCAGTAGCGGCGGAAGTAAAAATAACAACAGCGCGTTGCAGACGCCGCCAATAATGGATATAATACAAACAACAACAACAACAAAAACAAAGACGATGGGGGCGACGACGACGACGACGACGACAAAAAAGAAGCGCACTAAAGCAATAAGAAACGCGTAAACAACGACAACATAAACGCACAGTTGCAAAGTAGCAATTCGCGGAGCAAACAACAACATCAATAATAGCAAAAAACAAGCAACATAACATAAAAAAAAATAATACTACGAGTACGAGCAAAAAGGGCAAAAAAGCAAGCAATTGAAAAAGAAAAATGACTTTTGGCCTAAAGCTTTAGCGTTGTACCGCCCCCCAATATGTTGCCCCCAAAAGTGGCAACCATGACTGTAAGTGTGTGTGTGTGCGTTGGAGTTCACCATCGAAGTTTATGGCAGTGGCAAGGGCTGTGCCCTCCACCTCCACGTACCACCTTTCGCTTGTCTTGCCTGCTCTTACATTTACGCACTCGTCACTTGAGTGGCTGACGCGTCGCACAGTGGGGAAATTGAACTTATTTCGTTGTAAATTCTAATATCTCGAAAACAAGAACAGCTAGCGAAAAAATTCAATAAGCTTTTGAGATGGAGAAGTCAGAAAAAATAGTTTCGTTGGAAAAAAAAAATTTGCTTGTCCTTTCAAATGACCTTCACAGGGAGGTTGTTTTAAATTCATTTATTTTTTTTCATTTTTGACCAGAAAATAGTAAGCAGTGAACTTTTTAGAAAGTTCTAAACACATATTTTTGCTATTCTTGCGCCAAAGAATCCATTTCCATGGTCGCTGGAACCGAAAAAACGCATTTAAATTTTTTCATGAATTCATTGCATGCTGTTTTTAGCTATAAAAAACTACAAAAGATCCAAATTTTAGCTTTTGATAGTCAAGGTAATTTTTTATTCAATTTGACCTTCAAAAAGACCTTCCAAACTAAAATTTTCGATTTTTTTTTGCGTAAAAAAAAGGATGTATATTTTTGGAAATGGATTCTTCGACGCAAGAATAGCAAAAATATGTGTTTAAAATTTTTTTAAGAGTTCAGTGCCTATTGTTTTCAGGCCAAAAAAGTGAAAACCCCCAACTTTCAAGGTCATTTGAATAGTCAAGGTATTTTTTTTTCCATCCAACGAAACTACTCTTCCTGAATTCTCCATCTCAAAAGCCTTAAAACGCTATTGAACTTTTTTCGCTATCTGTTCTCGTTCTCGACATACTAGAATTTGTCACGAAAAAAGTTCAATTTCCACACTGTGCATCTGGGTGGGGCAAGTGGCGTTGCAGCCGTTAGCTGTTATTTGAGTACCTTGCCTTGCGTGTCCATCCGCCATTCCGCTTGCCTTGTATCGCCGACTGGCGACAGCTGTTACATCTATGGTTGCATGTTAAATGGTGGGCATAAGCCGGAGTTGTGCGCGCTGGCAAGTGTTGCCCATTATAACTTTACCGCCGCACAATTGGCAACAAATGTTGTCCGCCGCCGCACCATTACTCCATAAGCATGCTGTTAAAAATATACCTGTATATGTATGAGTATAGCTGTGATTTGAGTTACGTTTGTAGATATTGAGTTATTTCTTTATTTATCTTGATACTTTCTGATATTTTTTCGCACTGCAAACTTTTTTGTTTTTTCCATTCATTTCTGCTGGCTTACTATTTCTTGTAAACCGTTGGGCGTTTGGAGCAAACAGCAGCAGCTCGTTTTAAATAACTTTTTATTTCTTGATAACTCAGTTGCAATGTTGAAGCTGTTTGTTTTCACTTGTCTGAGTTATTAAAAATTCTTGAACTAAATGTAATAAATAAATAAAACAAACTTTGAGTTGATGCAATTTTCAAGCCAAATTTAGATACTGTCTATCAGTCAAAGCGCTCTCCAGAAAGAACATATTGTATCGACTAGGGATGTTTCGAATGTCGAATGCGAATGTTGGAATAACATTAAAAATTGTTAGAACATTGAACGAGTGCTTAACCTAAACAGTTTTTTAATCTAGTAGTCAAAGTTCAATATAATATGTCCCATATTTAAAAAAAAAAAAAAAAAAAAAATATTTTGCTGCCTTTTCTCCCATGAAGCATTTCTTTACAGGCTCGTATATAAGGCCGGCTGCACTGAACAATTGCTCATTGGAACGCTGGCGGTTGGAGCGCTCAAATATTTGCGGGCCAGCTCTGTCAACTAGTCGTATTTTAGTTTAGTTTTTTTAACTAATCGAGAGCATTTTCACCGAGTTGAGCTGGTTTGTCTTTAAGATAGGTCTTCAATTGAGCATTAATTCGTAAACGAGTTCGACAATTCGATGATGATTCGCCAATTGTACTTTAGTTAGTTCGTCCCGTATTCGGTGTTTTTGACGCCTTAGCAGCTCATTAAAAGTTTTAAGTAATGTTAGAATATGTTAATAATTTTCTCCATAAATCTAATTCAATTCGAGGAATGCATACAGTGGCCGAGATATAAATTAAGACTCGACATTTTAGCAAGGTTTGGCTATTTTTCCTTAGCTTATTTAATGTTTTTTATTTTTTATGAGAGTAAAGCTCTTTGCCTAACAAAAACCATATAATAGGGGTATTGTTCAGGCGCGACTGCTAACACCAGATGCCTTCTCAACTGCCATGTAATAAAAATTTCTTAAGTTATAATTTGATGGTAGTTCAAAGTATGCTCGGCCCAGTCTAATGCATCCTCCGGACGCATTCTGCGGACTCTGCATGGCTTACAATCTTGCAGAGGTGGTAAAAGAACTTTGCCATTGGCCACAGTGCCGACCCTGCATTTTTGCACCAATAAATGTTTTTTTTTATATAATTTTTTTTTTTATGTATTTACAAAAAAATTTCAGAAATTAGCGGCAAGTCTTAGCGACTTCAAAATTGCACTTTATTATACTAAAATTAAAAGATTTTTTCTTTTATTGTGCGTATTCGGCTCCCATAAATATGGTCAGCATACCTATACTGATGAGAGTGGTGTGATGAGCGCATACCTTTGTTTTTAATTATTAGTACATTTTCTATATCATCTTTATCTTTCGTTTTAATCAAAACGTTTAGCTAATTTTATTTTTTTTTACTTATTTTATTATTGTATTATTATTTGCTACCATTTTGTTCTCACGGGAGTGTTAAATCCGCCATTTTGTACTGGCGGCCATCTTAGATTTCGAATTTTTCATGTTGCACTGTATTGTACTAGTCAAACCCCTTCATTTGATACCCATATTGAGGAGGATTGCAAAAAAAAAAATGTAGTCCACCATTTTGTGGTGGCGACCATCTTGGATTTGAAACTTCTTCATAATGTACTGCCCTCTGCAAATCAAGCCCTTTCATTTGCTATCCATATTGAGAGCGTGTAAAAAATATGTAATCGATAATTTTGTGGTGGCGACCAACTTGGATTTGGAATTTTTAATAGTGTACTGTATACTGCTAGTGCAGTCCTTTGTTACCCATATAGATAGGGTTGTAAAAAACTGTGTATTTCGCCATTTTTTGGCGCCCGCCATCTTGGATTTATAATGATACTGAGATCTCTGGGTCAACAAGAACGGGGCAAAATTTCAATTACTAGTCAAGCTAAAGAAAATCGTTTAAAAAGAAATAAAAATAGTGTTTTAATAATGTTGATAAAAATTTGCATATAAATATGTATGTATATCGACAGACACAGTAGGTAATTTTATAAAGAATCGATAACTATCGATGACTGCCTATTCATAGCCATAAAAATGTGTATCCACAATTCCGGCAGTGATGAAAATTCTGCGATAAATATATCGATAAACGATAAATATATCGAGCTCTAACGGCCAAAATAACGTAAGCGAAATTTTTTTCATTTTTTTTTTTTAATGCAGAAATGCATCTAGATGCTCTAGGAATATTTCTGCATCAAAAAGAAAATTTTAAAAAATTTCGCTTACGTTACGTGGCGGTTAGGGCTCGAAATATAGCGACAAAATATAAATATATCGATAAAATATAAATACATCGATAAACGATTAATATATCGTAATCGATAAATTTATCGAAAATGACAAAAAAACTATAATAGAGAAATATATCGATGACAACATCGATAAATATGTAGCTATGCCGATACTTAATCGATGTAATCGATAGTTGAAATAGTAATATGTAGTATATCGATTAACAAAAATTCAATACTTTTTATATTAGACCCTGAGAAGTGCTTTATTTGCATTCGTTATATCATCTGATTTTGTCAATGGATGAATAATTGGAAAGACGCGACATACATACAGAAAAACCTATATTTTTTTCTCGCTTTAGTTGCGATCGGCCAAGTTCACTAGATTCACTAAGCCGCATAGTATGGGTTATCTATTTCGCACTTGGGAAAGTAAAAACCAGGCTTTTGACGGTGTCACCTAAACTGGAAGAAAATCTTCTTCAGTGATTAGGCGCCCATTTTCCTCGGCGTTTATGTTAATAACCAAAAACTGAGTAGGTACAGGTGCCCCGAAAAATTACTGTTTGGTGTGTATTCTACGTCGGCAGCATGATCGGGTCGTTCTAATTCGTGAACGATAAAGGAGTCGCCGAAAGCCGTCAATTCTCTGCGCAATGTCACCTGTTTTTTGGCCTGAAATCGGCCACAATAAAATGGCCAGTTAAGAATCTTTGGTGTAATAAATTCCCAAGGCTAGTTAATTTAAATTCATGCTTTAATTTTATTTTTCAGGCTATGTGGAAACCCGGTTTTAAATCGGAATTTCAATGCTCTCACCCCCAGGGATTCTTCCATATCCAAAAAAGATACTCTTATTTTTGTTTGAAAAAAAATAACATAAAAAAAAGAGATCGCTCAAAACGTTTAGAGCTTCCCATTTATTTTAAATATATAGGAAAAAAAAAATTTTTCGTAGAAATAGTACAGACTCACTGAAAATTTCTATTTTTTAATCTCTGTTTCTCTTGAGGAAACTTTAAAGAATAATACCCAATTGTTTATTTAACCTTTTTTTAATAATAACTCTTTGTTATGTGTCCCTTAGAATGCCCAAAAAAATGAAAGGGGGAACCAAAAAAATCGTTAATATTAAAAAATTGTTAAATAAAGGATTGGGTATTTTTCTTTGAAGTCTTCTGAAGAGAAACAGAGTTTGCCGATTGAAAAATATTGATCTTATAGGATAGTATACATGTTCTACGAAAAATATTTTTTTTCCCATATAAAATACATGGACAACTTTGAGCGCTTAGAGTGAGCTCTAAATACTTTTTGATAAAAAAAAAAATCAGGGGTA
Source organism: Rhagoletis pomonella (assembly GCF_013731165.1). Classification (NCBI taxonomy): domain Eukaryota; kingdom Metazoa; phylum Arthropoda; class Insecta; order Diptera; family Tephritidae; genus Rhagoletis; species Rhagoletis pomonella. The sequence goes on from NW_023458557.1 coordinate 83,482,379, forward strand.
TATTTCTACGATACAGAACAATACTAGCTGGCACGAGCATTAGAAGTCGCACTTTACTTTTTTCACATACACTTTTGGACCACCTTAATGTATATCCCCACGCAACAGCTCGGAATTGTAGGCCTAATGTCGCATCTAATGGCTACTCCTCAAGCGTTCGAGGCCAACTCAGTACCTAAGTGGGAGGTTTATCTCACAAAGAGGCCTATACGATGTCAGCTATTAAATTCTGCTCCAATATTTTGGATACCAGTCAATCTACGAGTATCATCGCGAACACAGAGCTTTTAAATTTCTTCTTGTTTCCTATGTGCCTAATACTTCGGTTTTAAGGGCGTAGATACACATTTCCACACAGTAGTCGCAAAGTCATTGCATACCCAAATAAATTTGTCTGGGCCAGCTTCATTTGTTTTTACTGGTTTCCCAGCCTACATTGAAACCTTTAAGTTAGCCGGCGTTGCTATTTGTAATCTGCGCGCTAACAATTCCACTTCTAGCCATCAGCGTGTTTTTGAATACCACTTTGACTGCGACTCTTAATTGCTGTTTTTCATCTTGAACTGTATCCGTCACGTTTCTATAAACTATTAATCTTTCAGGCCAAGTAAGTACTCGCTGCTAAGATGCGTTCTGCGCGTCTCCCTTGTTTAAAGTTCTGTCTTTTAGCAAAGCAAAAATAGGCACTTTTGCAAAGCTAGCCTGCGCTCTCGCTACGAATTCACTGTGATCTCTACATCTTTCTTGAGGTCCATTTGAGAAGCTGTATGCGTCAAACTTGTATATATTTATTTGAGCAGAAAATCTAACGGTAACATACGAGCATAACTAATATTTTATCAATTTCCTTCTTTTTCTTACAGGTAAGCAACTTAAATACTTTCACTCACCTTAAAAAAAATATATAAAAAAATACATATTTAATGGAAAAACTGGCAAACATACTGCGCACCATTATTGATAGGTAAATATAAATCTGTAAACATAATGCAGCTTTACATTATTTTATTGAAATGTTACATCTTTTTAAGTAGTCGAGGAGCAAGGTCGATGCCTTGAGTGTAGCTAGGCTGTCACTATAGACACTTGTTCGGCTATTTTCTATCACATAGTACTTGGCCTTTCCCGATGAGATAAATGAAGCTCAGCCCCAGTCTCTTCAATATATGTACACCAAATCCTGTCTCAGTGTCAGTTTTGCAGCCAACAGTAGATACTCGAGATTAAGTGAGCCGGCGGTCAGTGATGAGATTAGGACAGAATTCAGTCTCAGGCAACTAAACATTGTGGAATCTCCACAGCAAACGTAATGGTGGCTTATTGTGCTGGGGTATTGAAAAGACACTGGTGTTTAAATTTCTGCCACCAGCAAACTCCGCCGAAGGTCAGCAGGGCCTTGGCTGGAAAACTTACTTTTTTTTTTTGAATATAAAATGATGCGACTACCGTGGCCCAGAGCATCTTAAACACCTTTGATATGAGAATCCTAATTATGACGGATCACATCAAGGTTCTAATGAAATTCGCTAAATATCCCGATATTGAAAATGAGCGCTGCAGTAGTTCCAAATCTAGTAATTTCCAGAAAGTTGGATGTACACATTGCAGATCGAACTCTCTGGAATGCAGTTAACTCATACACCAAACCTATTAGGGCGGGGTTGGTCCGCAAATGGCGCCAAACTTGGTGATGGTAAAACTGGGGCTTGCATATTTTGGCCAAACTTAAACAAATCTTTACCAAGGGGTAGCTAGCCGGCCGTCTTTCAAGCGGAGGGTCATGCATTGCATGCGGCAAATACATAAAGTCTTAGAAGAGGAACAGCTTCGAAAAATATTTGCATTTTGTCAGACACTCATGCAGCGCTGCTGGCACTAAAATCCCAAAATAAATTCTCAGTTACCAGGGCATGATTGCAACGAGGATCCAGAAAATAACTTTGGCTGACAGACCGCATGTTTTTCCAAGGAAGTATTCCGCCAACGTTTTGCAGATCTTATGGTCAACGTGAGACTCCCATGGAAGATTATAGTTTTGATTACCTACACATATGTAAATATGTATGTATCTTTCTTATGAAGGTTTATTTGCACTTACACACTTAAATCCTGCGCTCTTGCACCTCTTTTCAGAAAATTTATATCCCTCTTCATTCTATTTAGAAAGCCTTTCACTTTTTCATCGTACACCAATACTAATGTGATTCCAAAAGGAATTACAGAAACAAATCATACATGAGTCCATACAAGGCCGTATTTAGGGGGGGGTTGTAGGTGTTCTTTGTTTTTCTAAATAAAAAACTCAATTTTTGGAGGTACTTTTAAATTCGTCCACCTAACGTAAATCTTAGTATTTTTGCGAGATATTTTGGTGGAAATCTTAAAATATAATAGATTTTATAATTCCAGTGAAAAATAGTACCGACTTTTTTTTTTGTATGGGGAGTGATGCAGTCTACTATACATAAATTGACTACGTTTACTCGGCTATGATGCTATCATAGTAGCACAATGCCACTAAGTGCATTTTAAAATTTTCAGGCAATAGCCTCATGGGATTATCTATTATATTTTTTGTTGTTTGTGTGAAATATTTTATTTTTATCGGTATTTTTCTTTTAATCAAAATATGTTGAAATAAAAGTAAAAAAAAAAGTTTGCCAGAACCTCCCCCGAAAAAAAATCCTGGCTACGGCCCTGCGTCCATACATAGCACAGTTATTACTTATTTGTAGCTTTTCTCTGAAGTGCTATTTTCATATACTCACATACTTACATATGTGTGTATACGAGTGTATTACTCAAATCCGATTGCTAGCGCGATTTGTGCAGTTGATTGCTGCCGCCCAATCTTTCCTCACACGCGATTTCCTCATCGCTCTTACCGCGCATACATACATATGTAGGTACAGGGTAGTCCATATTGCATTTTCTTATTAAAGGTTCAAAAAAAATTTTAAAATAATTTTTTTCGGTATACATATTACACTTTGCGTCAGTAAATTTTACACACAAAAAAAACTTTCAATATACTCACGATACCATGGGCCAAATATAGTAAGGGTGCGTTTTTAGTTTTTCTCCGTGACGTAAGGATACTATTAATTAAAAAATAAAAAAATAAGTATATTGCAGAATAAGTGTATGGGTCGAATTAAAGGCAAAATTCTGCAGTATTAAAGCCGATTAATTTTTTTGTGCAAAAAGACGATTAGATATTGAAAATGTCCTTTTAAAATTTTATCCTCGAATATCCTTGAAATTTCGCAATAAATATTTTTGAAAAATTACATGTTAAGGACTAATATACATTCGACCACACCCTCGAATTTCGTCATTCTAACTTTATTAACTCAAAAAATGAAATTAAATAAAAGGGCATATTCAATACCTGTTCGTCCTTGCCAACAACCAACAAATTTAAATTGTTTTAAATTCTATCGAAGTTTATGTTTCATTTGGTGCACATATTGGTTTTCTACATTGCGCCGAAAAAACGCAGTTTTATTATATATGGCCCACAGTTTCGTGAGTATATGAATTGCTTCGGGTGTTTCGAAATTTGGTTGTTTTTGTCGAGCGGTATTATTGGTTTAATCGAAAGAGCAAACATTTCCACTGTTACATTCAGTTTTCCTAGACCGTGGTGACGGTTTCTGGTCCTATCTCACGAATAGCTTGCTTGATATTCGCCTTGAGGGCTTTGGCTATGTAGTGTTGCGCGCCATCCTGCTCAAAGCAACGAACGCTAATGTCCATGCTTCTCGCATCGTTTTCAAGGAAAAAATGGCCCTTTGATTCCACTGCTTCAAAATCCGCACTCTCTGGGTATGCATTGGCTTCTCGACCACATACGGGTTTTTCGTTCTCCGAGATAAAATTTCATTTCGTCAGTAAAGATGATTTTCGAGCAAAATCTTTTTCGAATAAGTTTGCATCCTTTCCCAACGTTATTCAAGCGTAAAGCGATTCATTGCGTCCCGCAGAGATTTCCGACAGGAAGACAATTTTTCAACTTTTTTCTAATCTTTGAGAAATTCTTGATTCTCAAGTGGATATACAACATTTTTCTCCAACATTTTTTCCAAGGTTTGATTAAAAGTTGAATAAAGTTCCACTTCAAATTGATATCCAAGCTTTTCTTAAGTGGCGAAGTGAGATTATTTTCCATACAAAAAGTGTGCGCTTTTGTTAGAGAATGGGTTGGTTCTCCAATTGAGGTACACTTGAAAATCAACATTGGTTCTTGGAATTTTTATTGGATTGTTTATTGCGATGATTTATAAAAAACACCACTAAATGGTTCACCCGTTATATTCCCTCATTGCTCTCTAACAACTTAACAACTTTTTATACTAACTCCCTCTCTCCCCAGCAGTACTTGCCTTCACGCTCTCGCATATACTTCCTTTCATTATACATAGTTGTTATTCGCTAGCGTTTACAATTTCTATTCTTAGTTATTTTTTCCGCTTAACTAGCCACTTTTTCCGCATCTGCTTTGTTTTTTTTTTTTTTTTTTTGTTTCACTATCTCCACCGTTGCCTAGCCGTGTTTCTTAATTTGCGATGCTCGTCTGGAATAACAAACTTTGATTGTATTGTTGCGGCGATGCGGCATTGCGGATGCGACTTTGATATGCCACACCATTCATAGTAAGTGGCGTGTTATATCTGCATCTATGTACAATTATAGTGTTGCTGCATGTTGCACATAAGCGTCCCTTTGGGAGATACACTACAAAAAGGAGCAGCATAGAGCAGGCATTTGTGCGTTGTGATATACAATTTTTCATTCGTATTATTACAAGCAGCCGTTCGCTACACGAATTGATTGCTTTCTCGCCCGCTTGTTGGCTTGTTTTTTCATGCAATATTGGCTTTGAAAGCGATTTCTGCTTTGATACTAAATGCTATCCTGCAGGAAAATGCGCTGGTTGCTAATTAATGTTCTCCTAGTTAATTCAATATCGTGATTAATTTGACTTCGAAGAATTTTTAATTGTCCTTTAGCTGAATTGCGTTTTCATTATTTCGATATTCGCGTGCGATTCGTCGGAATAAAATAAATTCTCTTGAACTCATTACGCGGAAACTTTAAAAAAGCACATCACTGAGTTGTTAAGAAGTCTTGATAATGACTTTTTTCTTTCTAATAAAGGTGTTTTTAGGAACTATTAATTATCTATAGTGAGTGAGATTTCCTCACAAAACAAAGCATCACATTGACTTCAACTCTGCAATTTCAAGGTATTGCAAACTCTGGCAATACTTAGTTTTGAAGAAAGAGAATAATCACCTTGTTGAACGTTTGTCTTTTTATCGGCCCTTTGTTTGTTGAGTTTCCCTGTGTTCGGCGGCTTTCCTCCGACTGGTAGTTTGCTTCGTAATCTTCCCAGTTACAATCGCACACAAATTCCGTACTACAATATTTCGATTTCCATATCACATTTCCCGCATACGTTATTACTCGGCAGACCCAATTCAGTTCAGGCCAGGTCAACAATGTGCCGCTAAAAGGATGTAGGTTGTCAGAAAATCCAGCACGTGTCTAAAAAGCTCCTTGTTTTGGGTTATCAGAATACAACTTGCTGATAAGTACTCAACGCAGTAGGAGTGCTTGTAGTTGGATCACAATCTCTAAAATACTTGTAAATATCATTCAAAATAACAAACCACCTCAGCAAGATCATCTGCTCGTCCAGTGCATACAAAGCCGGTTTTGGCTATAGACAACCTATCTCGGCGAAATCGGCCACGATCGTATTCGAAAGTAGAGATTTTGATCACCAATCGGCCGGCCACATACATTTTAATGGACCTATTCGATCGATTGTAGTCAACGCCGCTGTCTTTCTTGTCGCTAAAATTTCTGTGTAAAATATGCCGTCAATTAGAAGGATTTTATAATCCCAAGCTCCATATAGTTAACCTCTGCTCCGCCTTCGTTTTACATTTCCAAACCTCTGTCATCCTTACATCTCTGCTCTGAGTTATAGGACGTGAGTTCGTAAAGGTAACCATTGTCTCCCGGTGAATGCTGCTTATGGCTTGGCTGTATAATGTCGGGTCAAATGATTGATGTATGCTACTACTGTATCAAGGAGACGGCTCTGCTGCCTGCAAGTCTCTGTTCAGAGGTTCTCTGTGGTAGCAGTTATGTAGGAAGTGGCGAGGTTCAGGCTCTATCACAAGTCATCTCGTTCATATTCAGCGTGTAGGGTTTTGACAGGTCTTTAGTTTTTGCACTACGTCCTATTAGTACCCTTTGGCCAAACCTTCAAACACAGATCATCAGTGGCATTACCGAATGGCAAATTCGAGCAATCGCCAATGGGAGAAATCTTTAAATTGTACTCACGACTGCCGACCGTGCAACGTCCACTTCTTTAGTCCCTATGGGGTAAAAGATGTGTTAATGTCCTCAAGTAGAGTGGCATGACGAACGCTGGCAAGGGCATTTGACAAGTCCAACTCTACTGAGACACTTTCGATTAAGGCGTTTGTTTCGGGCGGTGTATAAGGTTAACACTATAAATATCTTATTAAAGAGTACGATTCCTGCTGTTTAGTTTAACGTAACAGTAGAGTTTTACCTCCCGCTAGGTAAATTTCTGGTTAATAATACCAGGTTTATCCTCTTGGCATTGTCATCGACTAAAGCTTCTGTATCCCTTTCACTTTTTAAAGTGACAGTGAGTTCCATGTGAACAAAGTCATAGAACAAATGTCTTCCCCAGAGATTACATTTTCTGTTTATTTACATACATAAATTTATTTCCACTTCTAATATGGCCAACAAATTATATGTCAATTATAAATTACCAAATAATTATGTCCAGTTTTTAGTGGACCAAAATGTTATGTCCAGCTCTTTAATTCTACATAAATTATGTCCAGTTTGAAAACGACAAAAATATAAGGGCAGTGTTAAACTACACAAGTTTATGGCGAGTTTATTTCCAAATTATAAATGACCAAAAAATTATGTCCAGTTTTAAATTGCCAAAATTAATGTCCAGGTTCTCGCGAATAATACGTTATGTCCAGTTCTTAAATTACCAAATTTTTGGTCCGGTTTTTAAATGTCGACTTTTTCAGTAGCCGAAAATATATGTCCAATTTTTAAGTTAGCAAGAATTTATTTCCAAATTTTAAATTACGAAAAAAATTATATCCAGTTTTAAGTTGTCAAAATTGATATCCAGTTTTTTTCACGAACAACAAATTATGTCCAGTTTTTAAATTACAAAAATTTTAGTGTCGAGTTTTTCAGTGACCAACAAATTATTTATTTTACTAAGACTTTATTTCCAAATTTTAAATGACTAAAAAATCGATTCCAGTATAAAATTAATGTCTGGTTTTTTCACGAACAACAAATTATGTCCAGTTTTTAAACTACCAAAATGTTGGTGCAGTTTTGAAATAACTAAGAATTTATTTCCAAATTTTAAATGACCATAAAATTATGTCTACTTTTGAATTGCCATAATTAATTTAAGTTTTTCCACTAGCAACAAATTATGTTCATTTTTTAAATTGCCAGAATTTCGGGTCCAGTTTTTGAATTACCAAAAAAATATATGTCCAGCTTTCCTAATAAATTATGTCCAGTTTTCCTAATAAATTATGCCCAGTTTTTAATGACCTAATAATTTACGTATGTCGAGCTTTCACATGTCTATGTTTTTAAATAACTACAATTTATGCCCAGTTTTTTTAATTGCCAAAAATTTTTAAAAAGTTTTTACTTTCAAGCTTCCATATTCAATAGAAATATGTGTCAGTATGTCAGAAATTCCTACAGGGTGTTCCAATTTCCCGCACTCATACACACATACTTATTTATTTATTAATATAAGCATGTCCATTTAATAAGAATAACAATTACTCAGACTTTAGAAATTAATAATGCGATTGCATTTCATTCTACACACTCGCTGCGCCAAGCGACCCACCCTTCGAGGCCAACAACAACAACCACCATACCTTAAATAGTAGTCGGACTGCCAAAATGGCAATTCAAGAATATCGTCCAATTTTCGGTTATCAGGGGTAACAACAAAAGTAGTCTCGACGATATTATCCATTCCGCACATGAATTCCTCCATTCGATGCAATTGTTTGATAAAATGATTTTCAACCCCCCGACCATAGACGCGGCTGCAGCAGCATTCATAATTTTAATTTGTTTTGGTTGATGAGTGGAAATTATTCATGGTAATTTGAACATTTGGGTTTTTATTTTTCTCTTATTTAACCCCGAAAGTAATGGCAAAAAAAATAAAATCAATGTCCATTGTTGTGCTGCAGACTACTTGAAATTTACAATTAGAACAAGTTTTTTGAAATCAATCGCTGACAGCTTCAATGTATAAAATATTGATTTAGTAAGGGATGAATGGAATTATGAACATAGCAAGCGCTCAATATAATTGAATTATATATGCTACTTGAAGATGAACATTGGTTTTTTGTTTTAAATACATTTTTTTTTTTTAATTTTCACCTACATATTTTTAAAATTGGACCGTTGTTTTTCTCATCACCAAAAAAAAACATGCTTTCCGCAAATCTCCATCTCTTATTAAATTATTTTCATACTACCTTATTCCCTGCTGTGCCTAAAGTTCAATAACATTACTACTACCAATTCAGTGGCATCGAAACTATTCCATTCAGTTTCAGCCATATATGTACATATACTACCTCAGCAATTAAGCGCAAATCCTCTAGAGGCGCTCATCCATACTGTGTTGGTGAATCATTAAGGCGACCGCCTGCTGTGTGTTCAAATGAAAATTTTAGCAGCCATTGCAAGTATACAAATCGATAAATGCTAACATATCTACAAAAACAAATTGTATCCAAGAAGTACCGTATCTGAATGACCAAAATGTACTTATGTATATGTACACTTCTCGTCATTTGAATAGCGCACTTTTTTTGATCTTAAGTTTTTCGTTTGTTTATTTAAAATTCATAATAATTTTATAAAAATATAGCACAATCTGCTACAGAAACCATTTAAATCCGATATTCAAATTTCATAAAAAATAAAAAAAGTTAACAAAGTGGTGCGCTAACTTAATGACCAACAGTGAACAAGTTAATAATATTTTTTAAAAAAAGTTCGTATATGCAGTTTTGTAGCCCATCTAATTTTAGTATAATAAAGTGCAAGTTTCAAGTTGCTGCAAAATGCCGTTAATTTTTGACAATTTTTTCTTGTTGACGGTGCTGGGCATACTTTGTATGCAAGAAAATGCATGACATTATCAACTAAAAAAACTTTGAAAAATCAACGGTGTTTTGTAGTCACTTGAAACATGCACTTTGGTATACTAAAATTTCATGGGCTACAAAACCGCTTACCCAGAATTTTTCTAAAAAATTTTATTAACTTATACACAGTAGGTCATTAGGGCAGAGCACCCCTTTGCTGACTTTTTTATTTGTGTAAAATTTGAATATCCGATTTAAATGTTTTTCGTTATATAATATGCTCTAGTTTTATAAAAAATTTATGAATATTAAATAAACAAAAGGAAAACTGTAAATACTAAGGATCAAAAGGGTGCGCTTTTGAAATGACGAGGAGTGTACTTTCATACATAATACAGTGGTAACCTTATGCTACATATGTACACAGATATGTATCTAGATAAATACATATATATGTATGCTCCCAGCATTTATGTTTGCTTTGTGACTCATCCGTTGCCAGAATAAATAAATAAATGTTAATGATGGTTTGCTGTTGGTGCTGATCTGTTGCCAGAGCGCAGCACCCAAAGCCTTGTTTTTGCTATGCAGAAATATCTTGCAAGGACATACACACAAATTAATGTACATACATACATACATAGTTGTTGTAAGTGATAGTTCTTGTAAACAGAAAAGTTTAATGCAACTGTGGTTGTCAATGTTTTTTTTTTTTGTGGTGGATTGTTCTATTTATTTGCTGAGATTTACTTTCTTGACTCAACGACACTGTCACACATAGTTCAGTGCTGCCGGATTTAATTGCTTCTCACTGCCCAACATACATACATACATATATACATGTATACTTGTCCAGGGAACGACGATGTTGTGGTTGTAACAGCATAGAAGTTCCCTCTCAAGTTTTTTTGGGAAAATGCCCAAGGCATACAGTTCTTGGCCAGATAAAAATGTTCTAGGAATGATGGATAAGTTAAAAAAAAAATCTAAATTTAGGTGAAAATTTGGCGAATTTTGCAAAATTTTAGATAAAATTTTAAAGTTGCCTTTAAAGACCGATTCAACGTTCTAGTTGTGAACTAAACTTGAGTTAACTTAAACGCGTTAAGAGCTTTCCTCAATTGCTCTCCTAGAGGGAGAAACAATACAGCAACCACATGGAAGAAAAGTCGTGAAATAGAACATTGAATCCGCCTTAATTGCTTTATATTATAAAGTGAACTACATATATAAAAAATAATAATAATAATTGAGGTCAAATAGACAAAAAATTGACGTCAACACGTCGTGGCTCTATTTCATCGAACATCACTGTATTTAAACTCAAATTCATGTGAATGTTTTACCTTACTTGATTTTTCTTGCATATATTTGTATTCCTTTTCATATTCATCTCATGTTCACCGACTTTTACAGACTCGCACTCATTGCCTCAAATATGATCGTATTCATATGCACATTTATACCCATACTCATACTCACATTAATACTCATACTTATATCCATACTCATATTCATTCCCAGACTGAAATGTGCACTCACACTCGTACACGTACTCGTATTCCTATTCACACTCAAACTCATACTCATGCCCAAATACATACACATACTCATTTCCAGACTGAAGCGTACATTCATATTTGCACTCATATTCCCACTCAAACTCGTACGCGCACACATATTCGTACTCACTTTCGTACACGTGCTCGTCTTCATATTCACCCTTAAACTCAACTTGTTGTATGAGTATACTCATACTGATATTCGCTAATTTCCAGATTGAAACGTACATTAATACTTACATTCATATTTCCAGTCAAACTCATACGCATAATCGTATTCTTACTCACACTCGTAACGCGTGCTCATATTTATGTATATTCACACAACGCAACAACATATACTCATATTCGTACTCATATTCACAAGAATACTCATATTCATATTCATACTCACACTCATTCCCACACTGAAACATACAATCATACTCACATTCATATTAACTCTCAATCTCATACGTATTTATATTCACACTTATACTCATACTCATATTCACATATACACTCATACTTATATTCATACTCACACTCATTCCCACACTGAAACCTACAATCATACTTACATTCGTATTAACACTCAAACTTATACGTTTATTCATACTCATACTCACACTCGTACTCATATTCACATTCAAACCCGCATTCTTAAAATGTGTATCCTTCGAAACCGCATAGTTTTTCACACTAAATAAGCAAACTCCATACGAGTATACGTAGTTGTTGAAGTTCATGATTTTTTTTATTTCTGGTGGCAACACCGGTTACCGTTAATGCTATATATATGTATATAACTATTTTTGTTAATTTTTTTTGTATTTTTTTCTTACTATGCCGCATGTATCCTGCTACTACAGTCAACTGCACAAGTTACTGAGTCATTGTTGTACTTCGCTTTGGTTAATTCTCTAATTTTTGTTGTTGGCATCCCCCGCCCTCCGTTTTGTTGTTATTGCTGTTGTCACTAACGTTGATACTTATTATGTTTTTATATAGTAACGGGTGATTTTTTAAGAGCTTGATACCTTTTTTTTTAAAAAAAACGCATAAAATTTGCAAAATCTCATCGGTTCTTTATTTGAAACGTTAGATTGGTCCATGACATTTACTTTTTGAAGATAATTTCATTTAAATGTTGACCGCGGCTGCGTCTTAGGTGGTCCATTCGGAAAGTCCAATTTTGGGCAACTTTTTCGAGCATTTCGGCCGGAATAGCCCGAATTTCTTCGGAAATGTTGTCTTCCAAAGCTGGAATAGTTGCTGGCTTATTTCTGTAGACTTTAGACTTGACGTAGCCCCACAAAAAATAGTCTAAAGGCGTCAAATCGCATGATTTTGCTTATTTACGAAGCCATTCAACCAGAAATGAGCCTCATCGCTGAACAAAATTTGTCGATAAAAAAGCGGATTTTCTGCCAACTTTTCACACATTCAACACATTTCGAACCGAACACTGATTTTGGTAATAAAATTCAATGATTTGCAAGCGTTGCTCGTTAGTAAGTCTATTCATGATGAAATGTCAAAGCATACTGAGCATCTTTCTCTTTGACACCATGTCTGAAATCCCACGTGATCTGTCAAATACTAATGCATGAAAATCCTAACCTCAAAAAAATCACCCGTTACATAACTACTGTAGCTCAGATTAAAATCAACGCTAGATTTACTTCCCCACTCCAATCTTACTCCATATTTTTCTTGTATCCCTTTTGAGGCTACTTTGTTATGCACTCTCGCCGTTAACAGCCGCTCTTTGTTGTTCATCGTTTTTTTTTTTTTTTTTTTTACTTTTATCCTTCGTCGACTCAGATACAATTAGCGCGAATGATAAATGACATGCCAGTTGCAGCATCCAATAGAAATTACATTTTTCTTCTTATCGCAATTTGATTTTTCTTACAAAATTTCTTCTGCTTGCTACTTTATATTTGTTATTGTTGTTATCATCTGCTAAGCAATAGCATAGTTTTCCTCCCACTTTGTACATAGCACTTTGATGGTATTGTTGTGCGCTAACCGTTATGTTCTCAAATATCTTTCGAACAAATGTTAGTAAGTATGCGTGTGTTGTATGTACATATCTTGACTCTCATTGCCACGCCCATTAGGAAACCAAAACAGTTTTTCATTTCATTAAACGTACAAAAGGTGGAATCAAAGTCTTCCGTACCCATCCACCGCCCATCCCCGCCCTCATTTGTTGCAAATTAATGCTGATGATAATTCGGAAGATGATACGGGCTCCAATTGCGTATTCCATGGGCGGTTGGGGGACATCATTCACTAATTGATACGTGTGCGTTTGGTAAATTGATAGAATGGCCATGAATCGCCGTTGCCCCTACTGTTGCTGGATTTGTTGGGGGGCTTACTAATCGATATTTGCACTTTTGTCCAATTTTAGTTTTCGCTTTTGTTTTTGCTTTTGATTTGGCTTTCACTTTACTGTGTTTGTATCCCTTTGTCGGTCGCTGCTAATCATGACTTGCAACCTTGTACCAATATGTATAATACATAGACCAAACATGTTCAGCACATATCAAATGTACAGACAATTAGTGTTGAGCGGGTTAATAATGTGTTGGCCGAACCGTCGGACCTTTGCTGCGTTGCAAATGATTGTTTACCTTCTTTCTACTGCTGGCTGACTGGCCGTTTCGTATTCGTAAAATTCTGTGATGATTTTGGTTTTTGCTTGGTCATGAGCGCCTATGGTTAGGAAATTAAAAATTGATTAGTTTATAGTAGGGAAAATGTCAGAAATAGTTGACTGACCACAACAGAAGTAATTAGTCATCATCAGTGAATGGACGCGGGAAAGCCATGTATTAGCTGAATAATTGATATTGTTGCTTCTTCTGCTTCAGACGTTATACCATAGGCTACGAAAATGTAACCAAATGACTACAGTTCATGGAGTTGACATCCGCGGAAAGCAGAGTTGTTTGTGCCCTGTCATCAGATAAATCTCTCAGGGAGGTTTATGTAAAGACACGGAGAACCCTGGTCCTGCTGTCAATCGCAGCAAGACAACCTTAATCTTGCTTACGCGGAAAAGAAAATGGGAAGGTCTCAACCCTGCAGGACATAGAGGCGTAAACCTTAGTTTTTCCGTGGATGATAAATATCTAGGGGTAACTCTAGATACGAAGCTGACATGGAAAACTCACGTCGAGCTGAAGGTAAATCCAGCGCTGAAAGTTTTCGGACAGTGTCGAAGAACCTTAAGAAAGACCTGGGGTCTGAGACCGGCTATGGGATTTTGGATATACATAGCTCTAGTCAGCCCAATTGTCGCATATTCCGCTGTAGTATGGTGGCGCAGAACCATAGTCAAACCACGCTTTCTGTGCTATTTAAATAGGCTACAACGGAGCGTGTGTATAGGCATTTCGGGCGCCATGACGACAACGTCAGCCCCGGCACTTAATGCTATGTTGAATTTGCCGCCTCTGGATTTAGCGATCCAAAAGGAGCCAATGAAAACAATTTGTCGACTGCGCTCTTTTGGTCTGTGGGACGACGATCGGAGTTCTGGGCACCGCGAGTCAATCATAAGGTTGTCAGAGAAATATCCTTTTCTTCCTCATGTGGAAGAAAGTAAGTCGTTAGATTTCCTACAAGTGAACAATGGAGGGATCCAGACACTCTCTTGGGACGCTCAGTGAAAACTTTCTATACCGACGGTTGAAAGACTGAAAACGGTACTGGAGCTGGATAGCATCTGGACGGTAACTTAAGATGCTTTACCGCTTTCATTAGGAGGTCTTTGCAATACTGAAAGTGCAGACTGGATAACTGATGAAAGTTAACGCGTACATAAAATCCGGATCTGCAGTGACAGCCAAGCTGCCCAGGGAACCGCTTGCACCTCTTGTAAGATAGTCCAGGAATGTAAGTTACGGCTGAACTCCGTTACTAGATGGAATGAGCGTGACACCACACACAAGGGATGCCAGGATACAACGGTGTTCAAGGTAACGAACTGGCGGATGAATTGGCAAACTGTGGTTCTATGGAGCGCCCAATTGCACCGGAGCCAATTTTAAGGCAAGCATCAAGGTTCTCATAAACAAAACTCATGAGAACCGTTGGTGCAATATTGACACCTGGTGTTTCCTGAAGAGGCCTGACGGGGTGGTAGCAAAATTTCTTATCACACAAAGGAGTGATCTGCGAGCCCTGATAGGACTGGTTATGGCGCACAATCCAGTGGGACGACATATGGTCACCCTAGGCATCATCGACGATCCACTATATATATCGTGTTTGGAGGAGAAGGATAGTTCGCCAGACTCAGACGGTACATTTTTGGGTCGGATGTACTGATAATGGACGAGGTACATTTTCTTCAACAAACTGCGAAAATTCATAGAGAAGTCTGGTAAGTTTGCAGAGGAGCAAGGAATTTCCGCCCCCAACTACACATCACTTTCCTCTAAATGCTGTCTCTTGGCCTTAAATACATATTGCGATATTGCCTGAGTGCTGGAAAAATCTGTTTTTGGTTTTTCCTGCAATTCTATTCCATTCCATTTCAAGACGCCAGGTCTTTCATAATTTTTTTATTAATTAAAACTAATTTGAAAGTCACGTGAATTAATCTCGGTGATAGATTTCGGGGACCGCGGGATCTGCGGTACAATTCTGAAAAACGACAGAATGGGCGGGTTTGGGATCTGAAAACTAAATTACGGTAGGAGCGGGATGGGTATTGAATATTTGCTACCATTACCATCGCTAATTCCAAGTACCTGTTTTTGGGTTCGATACCAGCCGACCAGAACTACTTGCTCAATATTATATTCCAATCGTACCTTAGTGTGGTGTCTCCGATAGTAAATTTTTTGTGACGGAAGAAAACTAACATTCTTACTTCCCTCTATATTTTTGGTATACAGCTAAGCGAGAGATTCACCTAGTATTGTGCTATGGATCCTGGGTCCGATTGGTCTATGCAGCCATTACAGGAGCCATGTGCACCGGTCCAACGGAGTCGCTCGGAAACATACCAGGTACATACACTCCACCTCTAGCCATACTAACTGAGGCTTTATGAAACGCTTTGAGACTTAGCAAAGTTAGTAGGAATAAGGAAAGGGAGACCTTCAACGCCACTTATAAGCTTTAAATCATTTATTGACGATCCCGACATTAAGCCCACTGACAAATATGGGCACGGCCGACAGTCAGACAAAACTACGTCAAGGTTTGTAGACAACTGCAAAGCTGTTGATTTATTTATGCACGCGCAACAGACGCATCCTTTGGTCCGGACCACTACATGAGAGTTTTGATGGCAATGAAAAGGTTCACGCTCGCGCAAAACCTGTGACTCATCGGAGCCCAAACTTCTAACTGTCTCTAGAGGAATTTTGGACAACTTTTGAAACTTAGTCGAGAGGGTCTTAGGACTCTTACAGGCTACCTGACAGGATACTGTTAGTCAAGATACTAGGCATTATGCATAAAAAGTGAACTTAAGCTCCGACTAGATTCTCAGAACAAATTCTTGAACTATAGCTCAATCCATCAGTGGAAAAGTTGAGTCTGAGCTTAAGCTAACTTTTTATGCATGAAGCCCACTGACTTGGAAATTTGTGACTTTCTGCACATATGGAATGCAGGCTTTGTGGGCTCGCGGAGGAAACCGCAGAGCGCATTTTCTTGATGGGATTATCCGCGTGCCATAGGTCTAAGACGGTTCGCGGCTCTCTCCTGAATCGATTTAAAGAAGGTCTGCTTGTACGCTAATGAGGTTGTTCATATGCCGGACTAAGTCATGAAACCGAAACTTACTTGACCGGATATAAATAAAATAAGCTGAAGTACCTACTTGGCGTGCCGTTCTCGTCGATATGCTTTGGGAATTGTAAGAAAAATGAAACCAAATGACCTTTCTGCATCAAAACGAATTCATTTGACGAAGTTCAAAAATAACCGCGCAACGTGGCTTTGGGATTTGTAGAGGTAATACAAAAATTATAAATTTTGAGTTTTCCAAAAAAAAAAAAAAAAAAAATTTATTACCATGAGCAGCGCGAACTTCTTCTTCTGCTCATCCTCCTCATATTTATTACCTCATTGTAACTCAAAAACATAATTGCTCAGCTGCAACAGCTACATCCAGTAAATACATTTTTGAAAATGCTTTGTCAGTTTTGTTACCGCGGACTTTTACCAATGCCTCGCTAACACCTCTGATCGGCTGGTTGCATTGGTTGGCTAGTCATGCATTAACGGCGGCGCTTCAGGTTTGAAATAAAATAATTTCGCCTGCATTTAATCATTGCTTATGCTTATGCTATCATCGCGCTACTCAGCCTCATTGTATGACAACAGCACATCATAGGCCCACTGTGACCACACAGCATCGAATTCGTATGTATGTTTGTGTACATACAAGCATTCATTATTAATGAAACCACAAAGTCATAGTTACTATTGTTGCACTTGGGATTGACGTCCTACATAAATATGTAGTGTACTCGAAAAGCAGCTAACCTGTTAATTGCATATTTACATACATACAAGCAAACATAAAACTGTTATATAGGCACAATTCTAATGAAATGAGTGCAGCACAACGATAAAGTAAAGTTGCACATGTTTGAAATCGAGCATACAGTATGTATGTGTGTGTGTGTGTGTGTGTGTGTGTGTGTGTGTGTGTGTGTGTGTGTGTGTGTGTG
>NW_023458557.1:83499956-83501300 GCF_013731165.1 Rhagoletis pomonella
AAAAAAAAAATTGGCAAACAATTTCAAACTGGTATCTACTAATACATCGATAATAGATATCTCGAAATTATCGATATATACATAGTTAACTACTATTAATCCTATCGTAAAGTGCATCGATAACGATATCAAGATGAGAGAACAAACCATTTTTTTTTCGATAAATACATACATACATATATCGATTGTGAGACCGCTAAGTGCTTACATATTGGTATCAAATGATATGAGTAACTTAATCGATCCACAAAATTTCGATAATTGTATCGATAATTATGTTTATACATATATAATTTTCGCTAAATAAATATATATCGATTGTGATACCGCTAAGTGCTTTCATAACGATTGTAAAAATTTCTTTAAATATTCATAAGTAACTTTATCGATAAAAAAAAAGGTAAATGTATCGATAATTATGTTGATAATGCCTTAGAAAGTGTCTTACGTAAATATGTACTTCGATGTCGATTAAAAAATTTCGATAAGTTTCTGCTATGCCGATACTGCCTTAAAATGTGTCTTCATCGATAGATTTGAAAAAAAAAAAAACTTGTTTGTGCTCAATCTCTCGCGGTTAGCAGCGGCCAATTCATCTGCATATCTGTTAAATCTCGTGGTCAACCGGCAAGCGGATGTTGCACATTTCTGCTAATTTTATCAATAAGAAATCGATCGTTATTTCGACAAAAATGCTTTCCGATAAATATTTACACATGTTCATCGGTTGAGATATCGATTTAAAATTTTATTTTGATATGCGTGAGTAACTTTATAGCTAAAAAATTCGATTAATTAATCGATAATTATGTATGTATGTATATATATCTATACTGCCTTAAAATCTATCTGTATCGATAAATTAAAAGAGTATTTAGTCCCAGAAACTCTATTCAATTACTATATATTTTAATTTCTCTTCGATATCTATACATCTATACATATAATAAAATTGTAACAGGCCGATGTCTGTACATTAAAGGGCTGCCACCTGTTTGCAAATTTCAATTTAACTTAATCGATAAGATGATTTTAATATTGTAATATATGTAGGTATCCATCTGAATAAAGTTATAAAAGTTTACTACCGAAAATATTTTTAAGGAGGGTTGCCACCTGTTTGAAAATTTTTATTCAATTAAATTGATAAAATAAATATTACAATACAGGTATCAAGCAGCACAAAAATGCTTTTAAGGCGCAGTGAAGCACGTCGGGTATTTGCTAGTTTTTTAATAAACGGGTACAGATCGGTACTCCATTTAATATTCTCTAAGCCTTATATTGATCTATAAGTAAGACATTGTAGCTCGGCAGTAAATAATTCTCGTACTCTTAGTGCTA
>NW_023458557.1:83504460-83509943 GCF_013731165.1 Rhagoletis pomonella
AAAGTTTGTTTGCTTGTTTGATATTTATTTATTTTGGTTAGTTGTGTCTGGCATAGAACAGCCGGTTGCAGCTGGCGTCGAATTGTTTTTAAATTATACCCATGTTTTCAAGATGTTGGTGTTGGTTGATACTTCAGACAGGGTGAGAACAAATTCTGTAAACATTTGTTGAGTTATGTTTGGTGTCATATTCATTGAGTACGAAAAATGACGCTGAAGATGACACAACACCGACACCGGCTTGTATACAAAGTAGAGATGGACGCGGGATAGCGGGGCCCGTGGGACCCACGGTACTGATTTAAAATTGGCCCGGATGGGCGGTATCGGGGAGATCTGTAAAAATATGACGGGCGGGACGGGACCAAAATCCTTTCCCGACACTCCGGATAAAACCGCAACCCCCGCAAATTCACAAAATCTTCATTAAAAACGATGTTTGAAGTATGCACTTTTAATGTTTTATTGAGACGAAAAGGAAAAAAATAATAAAATGCCAGATCTTTCATTACTATTTTTATTATTTAAAATTTATTTGATTGGCGGGTTCGGGACTTAAAAAATTTAATTCTGGGATGGGCGGGATCGGGATTAAATATTTAGTCTCGTGCCCATCTCTAAAATAAACCAAACTCAAGAAGACATGATGGTTGATTGATGATTATTGGTTCAAAAATATATAATTTTTTCAAACATATCCTTACTACTTTTTAACAGACTTCCAAAAAAGGAGTTTATCAGTTCGTCGGAATATTTTTAAATTTATTTTTTTTTTTATGTATGTTACCGCATAACTTTGGACCACGTCAACCGATTTCGAGTCCCATACTAATCTGGTTTAGATCCGATCATTGGATCATGAAATATAAGTATATATTCTTTTCATATAAGAATTGAAGTCAGTTATTTTTTTTTGCTAAAAATTACTTGTTTTAAATAGTTGTTGTAAAACAAAAACTCTTCAAAATTTTTAACCGCACAAGAGTGATGTTACTTTTGAAATCCTTGTGAAAAAATTTTCCAGACATTTAGGAATGGGTGTTTTTTTTTTTTAGAAATTGCTGACATAATTTTACAGTCTAAATTCCTTTGGTTTCGTGCTGGCTTTGCTACACAATGCCATTTTAATACCTTTCTTGAAAGTATGCTAAATGAAAACTCAAGTTGAAATACATGTAAAATTTATACTTGCTAGGAATACCAGTTTTGTATATCTTTGAGATATCTTAACGAAACTTGGTACGTGTACTTCGTTTGAGGTATTGAAAATGGGCGAAATCTAAAAATAAACACGCCTGCCTCTCATATAACGGTAGTTTCAAGAAAACTAAAAATTATTATTTACAATTATTTTTAGACGACTTATGATTGCATGCCTATATCTTGGTAACCGCTCCACTAATTTAACTCAGACAGAATACCAAATGGTTGAAAATTTTTAAAATCGGACAATGACCACGCCCACATCCCGTATAACGGTAATTTAGAGTAATACGAAATCTTCGATAAATCAGTAAATACCGAAGCTATTTTTTCCTTTGATGCTTGCAATAATTCTATTGTACAAAATACGTTCATGATAAAATTTTGGAAAATGGACCTGGCACCGTCCACTTATGACCACATACATACATATGTGTATCTTGGTAGCCGTTCGAGCAATTTGCACTTAACTCAGAATGCGTATTGTGATTGCCACATAAAAGCAAACCGCATAAAATAATTGAAATCGCACTAAAATTACGCCCACTCTTTTATAGCGGTAAATTTCAAAAAATGCTTGAAACTTCGATATTTCGACATTTAAGGACGCTAATTTACGCAAAATGTATACTAACAAAAGGAAGTAACATTATTATGGAATTTTAGAAAATGGGCGCGATACCGCCCACATGTAACTATTTAATGTTCGGATCCGCCCGAACTTAGACCTTTTTAAATGTTTTTATTCCTCTTCATTTCTTTTCCAACAATTTTATTTCATTTCATTGCGTTTTGTTTTATTTCAACTCATTTCACTTAAATTAAATCCCTTTTCCATTTCGTTTCATGTCAGGCCTTATCACTTCATTTCATTCAACTTGCTTTCACGTCATTTTCATTATATTTAGTTCCTTCACAAATAGTTGTTGTTGTTACTGTATTTTCACTAGCTGTTACCTAGTGAAGGAATGGTGCTGATTATCAGTTATTTAAGGCTCTTTAAAAATTTATTTTTCCTTGCTTAGACTTTGTGAAAATCGAAGAAGAAGGAAGCAAGTCCCGTTTTCTTTTCTCTATTTCAATAAAGCAAAATTTGTTAACTTCGGCATAGTTGTTTTTTTTTTTAAATATGTTTTGATGGTATATAATATATAAAATTCAGGGTATTCATCTAAATGCGTAAATGCCTCGTAACTGTGTAAATCTTGTAAATAAACTGGTTTTCCATAAAAAATTAATTAATAGTTACGAGGCATTTACGCGTTTAAATGAATTGCCCTATTGTTTCATTATTCATCTCAAATCTTATTTTGCTTGCTATGCCTTTTAAATTGGGTTTCAAGTTTTAATTAGAAACTGATAAGAAGAAACAAATACGGCCTCTGACAAAGAGATCTATGAAAAAGAACAAAGGTTATAAAATCACTTGATATACATAAATCTAATTTGACGAAAATAATTGGAAATTATCAGAGGCAATATTCAGAAGAAGGAAGCCTAGACGTGCATACACACATTTGTAGTATCGCGTCTAGGACCTGGTGATGAATATATCTATGTGTGTTTCTTTCTTCTCAAGCAAAAAAGGCGATATTTTCCCCGCTTCTTCATAATTAATTTCACCATTAATCAAAGGTTTTTTATTGAATGTTAGACTTAACTGAGCGTAAACACATTTTTGTAGAAAATTTTACATATAAGGGTGATCCTTATAATATTAACATCATGCGAAAACGATTTATTTAGTTTGTCGTACAAAATAAAGACGTCTACCGAAAATTAAAAGAAGAAAATTTAAATTAAATAAATTAATTAAAAAATTTGATTTCTTTATCGCAAAAATTCGAAAGAAATTTGGCTTTGATCAGTTATAACTCACCGAGTAAATGAATTTATATGAATAAGTTTCAATGATATGTCAAATTTATCGGATCTCAAGTAAAACTTTTGTCTAATTTTTGCGATAAAAAAAATAGGTTTTTTTCAAATCCTGGTAGCGACGCCTAAAAATTTTTTTAAAATTTAAAAAATGTTGTGTATGCCTTTATGCTGTACGTTTGAATGTAATTAAATAGTTTCGCAAAATTTTGCCTTAAAATTTTATTAGTTTGACATATTAGGTACCTACTTTGGTAGCAACCTTTATTTTTTTTGTTTTTAATTTTGAACTTTTTGTGGATGACTTTATAGGAGTTTATAAATTTATATGAGTAAGTTGCAATAGTATGTGAAATTTATCAGAATTCAAGCAACAATTTTGTCTAACTTTTGCGATTTGAAAATAAAAAATTATTTTTTCAACCCCTAGTAGCGACACCTAAAAATGTGTTATAAATTTTAAAATTTTCGTGAATGTCTTTATTTTGTACGCAAAGCAATAGAAAGCATAGAAAATTAGATGTGGATATTTTTATGAACCACCCTAATACATATGTGTGTCCCTCAAGGCTGCCTATACCTTCAACCCTTCGTGAAAGTACTCACAATCATCGCTCAGAATATATACCTAATTGACCAAACTTCCTTTATTTTTAATCCTTCCCCTAACACATTGCAATCAGCGACTGACTTGAGTTCAAATACGCGCGTATGCATGCGAGTAATGCCAATAATAAAATTGAGCTGAAAAATATGCGTTTCACCGCTGCTCAGAGCTTAGAAGTTGAGAAGCAAAACAAAAGCAAACACACACACACACACACAGAAAAACTAAAACACTTAAAATCCGCAATAAAATGAAGAAAGTTTTTCGCTGTCGGCGGCAGAGTCGAGTAGTAGTAAAAATCAAGAAGCGCAACCAACGAAGCTCATTTGGCGAATGCAGCAGTTGTATATTGTTTGCAACACATGCCCCTTAGCTGACTGCTACTCAACTACTAACTGCCATAGATATTCTCCGCACAGGCCGTCACTGCAAATGCAACTGCCACTTTATCACAAACACTTTCCCTTGCTTACGCGAACTAACAAATGGATTTCGCAGCACTTTTCAATTGCAACGCTGCGATTTGTTTCCGTATGTCCAGCTGCTAGCTGCTGCCTAGGGTTAAATGATGAAGAGGTAGAATCAAAACAAAAAAGGAGACGAAAAACCAAGGCTACAGCTTTGCTGATAACGCGGTAGAACCCTAGGCCAAGCCAGCTGGGTTTAGGGAGCGTGGTTGACGATAACAACCGTAAGCAAGTGTGCGCACAAGAAAGTTGGTTTCATTAAATTTAATTGCATGTTGCGTTTGCGCGCGCGCTCTTACCGTGCAATAACTTCCTTGACCAACTGCCGCAGCCAGTGAGCCGCCAAGTTGGAGCGAGCTTCGAGTGTCTACTTGCGGAACAGCTGGTGGTTTAGTTGCTGTAGGTGTTGTTGTGTGTGTTTTTTCTCATTTTCTTCTTCTTGTTATTCCACTGCTGTAAAGTTGCTGCATTGCTCGGTGGCACGTTTCTTTGTTGTCTTTGGCTGGGCTGAACTGGGCTGGCTAGCTCGTTGACGCTACTAAAGTATTGTTATTTGTTGGCGGCAAACAATCAGCAGGTGCAGTGCAGCCGCCGCCAGTAAAGTGGTGCGGTTTTATTAGTTGCAAGTTATTGCAAGTTTACCAGTTGCTAGTGCTGTGCAAGTTACAAGTTTCTTGCGGCAATGTGCAAGGATGCAAAAAATTATGTTAATTTTCTTAAAGAAGAGTTGACGAATTTGATTTGGGGGCTGTTTGGTGTGCAATAGTGCGCGCCAGCTAGCATAAAGTTGCAGTTATGGTTTCCAATTTGGCAAAGAAAACTTATTTATAGTTTTGGAGCACTTCCAATAAGTGGCACTAACGCAATTGTGGTGCAATGCAATCTATACGCAAGTTGGAAAAAAATAAACTTAATTTCAACTGAAATAGAAATTTTCTATATTAGTTGGGATACTATTCTAATGTTCGCATTCGGTTCATAAGAGCGCTTTTAACTTTTTCTCGAATAGGCTTCTGAAGAATTTGGATTCGAAGAAGGGTGCAGTACGTAGATGGCCAAAATCGCTTAGGCGGTTATAGAGCCAAAGAAGAAGAAGGCAAAATGTATGGCGGCTAATTAGAGGCCAGACGCAAGGCTTCTGGTAGAGTTTTACAGGGCAATTCTGGCAACAGTCTTTCAAGTCACCACAATCTTTCGAATTCTGGCAACTATCTTAAAAGCTCTTCACTGTCTTTCGAAAGACTAACTGAAAGACCTCCTCGTTACTTAGCGTTATGCTGTTCGCCTTTTAGCAATAAGTTTTTAAAAATTAAATTAAATTTAAAAAA
>NW_023458557.1:83510043-83532939 GCF_013731165.1 Rhagoletis pomonella
TTTAAATTTAAAACAAAACCTAAAAACCAACAGAAAATTAAAAGAGAATAAAATTAACAAAAGTAAATGAAATTAAATTTAAAAAAAGTGTAAATAAGTAAAATAAGTTTCCAAAAATTAAATGAAATAGAAAAAAAATATACTTATTTTTAAACAATAAAATTTAAAAACTAAAAAAAATTATGTCTCTTTTTTAACAAATCTAAAAACGAAAAGAAAATTTACCCAAAAAGAGAAAAAATAAATAAAATAAGTTCCCAAAAAGTTAATGAAATATAAAAAATATATTTTCTTTTAAAACAGTAATGAAATTCACAAAAAAAGTATTAAATAAACTAAGTTTCTAAAATTTAAATGAAATTATAAAAATATTTTTCTTGTTTAAACAATCAAAAAATTAAAAGAAAATTAAACTAATAAGAGAAAAAAAAACAAAATGAAACAATAAAATAAGTTCCTAAAAATTAAATTAAATAAAAAAAAAAATATTCAACTTTTTTAAAGAATACCGTATAATAATTAAAAGAAAATGGAATTGAAGGAAAAAACTTGAAATAAAAAAATTACATAAAATAAGTTCCTGAAAATTAAATAAAATTAAAAAAATATATATTCTTATTATTTTTAAAGTAATAACATCTAAAATTGAAAAGAAATTTAAATTGAGAAAGAAATAGAAAAAGTGGATGAGAGTGCTTTTTCCTAAGACTTTTGTGTCAGAATAACAAAAGTCTTGCGAACGATCTTTCCATCTGTCTTACGAAAGACTTTTCGCTGCCTTAGCCAGAATTACACTTTTAGACTATACGTCCACTAGAACGTACCTTATCTGCAAAACGTACTGTCAACCAAGTAGGTCAACATAAGAGAAACTTGCTGACCTCTACCAGCTGTCGGTATTTTGGGCTAGACGGAGAGAAAAGCAGTATTTGCTTAAGACTTAGCTCTATCGCGACGAAATAAATCAGCCTCTTTTAGTCAGCATTTTTTTTGTTAAGGTTAACATGCTCAGACCTTCAAAGGTATGCCGAACAGAATTTTCACACTCGGAACTCGAAAAAGGAATCCAATAAAATTTTAGAAGGTCTTGGTTTCCTCATATAAAAGCTCATGATGTTTCAAGTTAATCTGCCTATTACTACTGGTCTACTTATCGTTTACCCTTGTTTTTTGCTGCATTAGGCTGCCATAATCCTGAACCCAACGACCAGGACACCTATTCCCTATAACAACAGTTTCCTTGGTTCTGGCGTTGCATTATTTTGAAGTATTTTCTGATATTATAAGCAATATAGTTTTGTGGCACAATCCGTAGAACTGAATGATTGATGATGATGAAACGCTCAAATTCTGATTGTTATTATTTTTATCATAAATGAACAGAATGAGAAATCTCTTGACGGTGGCTTAACTTCGTAAAAATATTTGGCGCTTTTAACGTGGTCTTGAATGCTTGCCTTACTACCATTAGCAAACTTACACACATCCTACAAGGCGTTTCATGATCATTTCTGCCATTTTGTATATGCATAACATAAAAAAATGACTTACCGAATAAGGACTGGAAAAGTGCTTCGCTGCATGCTTCCTAGAAAGGGGTTTCCCATTTACAATTTACGCGAATGTAATAAAGTATATGTCTATATTATTTAGCATTACAAATAGGATTCAATAAGCACTTTAAGTCTCAATAAAATATATTTGATCTGAACCTTAAATATTTAAATTCCTTACAGAAATATGATTTGTATGAACTAAAACAGCTTTAAAAGAACTTCTTCAAAAGGCCTTCAGAAGAATGTCCTACAAAAGCATTTCAGGAAGCTCGTCTTTGAGTAGCAAAAGCAGAACCCCCTTCAAAAAAAAGAAGGAGAATGACTTTCAGAAAGGCCTTTTGGAAGAGATTTTAACGACTAATACTATCTACTGCGTAGATTATGTGGGACCCTCAGCCCAGTACCTGTTCAGGAACTTGCACTTTTTTGGCATTCGCTCGAATATACAAAATTACATTTTAATCAAATAAACTAAACAGAAAGGAAATAAACTCACCAGTTATTGTTCAACATATTAGAAAAAATATTTCATTCTTGATTTTCAACTACTAATGCTGTTTTTTTTTAATGCAAAAATCTGCTAAAAATTTGATGGGTGTCTGCATTGACCTTCATTAACACACCAGGACAATTTGTTTAAATCAGGACAAATCCTGTAAAACCAGGACTTCTGGCAGCCCTACATTAGGGGTACTTTCCGTATCTGAATATTCCAAGCGATATTTTTTCTCTAGTTCTTTGTCCTCGTTCGAGGTACACTATAATCCCAGACTAAGCCAAGTAATTTGAAACCAAGTATCATCTCACCATCGCCTGACACTTTACATAAAACTTTGCTTATCTGAATATCAATGGTGGCTTCTTTGGGCAAGTGTTCTTATAAGTATTTGACCTAAAACTGTAACATGTTCACATTTATGCAGTTTATAGCCTCTAGCTTTTTTTGTTCCATAAAAACGATGTATTGCGTAAATTGCAGAGCAATGTAGTCAAAGAATTTTTTGCCTGGAGTCGTAATTTCAGTACAAGTGTGTAGCTTCAGGGGTTCAATCGCAAAAATGCCAGCCCTCGCAACTATAAATGCGTCATACGCTTTCGAAATATTCATGTATGTAATCTCTCGCCCTTCATTTTAAGCTTTTACGTGCTTGCTGGTGAATTTCCTGGTACACGATTTTCAAGTACAATTATCCAAACATGCTTTGTGCATTTCAAATAAGCGCAAATCCCACTAATCGGTTGTTAAACAAAAAGCATATTTTTTGAGGCATATTTCCGCTGAATGGAGCACAATAAATGCGGCTAACTAATAGTGCTTACATGTAGATGAAGTGTAGCTGGCTATGCCCCACATAATTTCTATTCAATGGTATGAAATGAAATGCACAGTCATGGCAATTGAGGTTAGGAAATCACAAAGGATTGCTTAAAAAAAATCTGTCTCAGTGAGTATGGAATGTGGAATGCAATTAGGGGAGCATGATTTCGTGGGCTCAATGTTTAAAGATCAACGTGATCTCAAGACCCAATCAAGAAGTAATCTTTTGAAAAGCACTCATAACTGGTACATCGACGGCACCAACTCAGTAGGCCCGTTTTTACCAACACCGGAAAGACAACTTCCTTCAACTATTACATAATAGGCATCGTATCTATGAATAGGTTTTACTTCAGTGGTTACATTGGGCACGGCAGTAACAGATCTTTTGAGTAATTAATCAAAGGGCGGCCGGTGGTTTAGAGCGCTAATTGAAAGTGCTGCATTTAAAGGCGATACAGAGTGGTAAGGATGTCTTCCTTGACTTGTCTAGCGACAATCTCGGAGATGACAGCCTGCCCTCTTGCCGAGGCTATCCAGGCATCACCATCAACCTGCCTGCAGACATTTAAGGTATTGATGGCGTTAAGATCGACTTTTGACCTTGCAACCGTGTAGACTTAACCCGATTGGATCAATGTTATGCTGGGTACGGCTTGGCCGCCGTCTACGCCCAATTGTTTTTTTTTTTCGCCATTGAGTGGCAAGGGCGGCCCGATGGGCTTGGTTGAATTTGTTTTTAAAAACCTCTTTTATCTGGGCCAAGGTTTTGGGGTTTCACTTTTCATGTCGTAATCGCCTGGCTTGCTCGGAAACCAAGCGCGGCAGACCCATAATTATTTTAGGGGGAAAAGGGGAGCGTCGACTACGGCAATCTCCTCCTCTGCCATAGTAGAACCATTCTGCCTCCTGAAATTATATGGTCTCAAAGAAATGCTCTACCGTATCGTATGCTTTGGGATCGAACTATCCTCGCGAAACACCCTGGTCGTACGGAGCATGAGAAGGATTTTGGCTGTGAGCGGAATTAGGTTCGCGGGATATGTGGTGGGGGTAATGTCGTCGGCACTCGTGGCCAACCCAGGCAGCCACATCAAGCCTACCCGTTTGTTCATAGAAATCTAAAGCCTCAGAGCGGAAGTTTAGACCACGCCATACCCACGGCAAAGAGACCATAAATAAACTGTCATCGTCGCTTGGGGACAACAGCCATTTTGTTTGGAATCGTCGCCCGCCTTTAAGATGCTTTCGCCTTACTTCAGTGTTTCCCAATTCTAGCGAGCGTCTCTGTCTCATCTGGAGAGCAATTTCCTTTACTGTACGTTCGGAGAAGTAGTTTACCACTTCGTTTGTTGTCCGTACCGCGTGGGTAATAACAACTCGTGTTACAGATAATAAGTGATGAGCCACTGAGCAGCGATTCCGTTAATTAGTCCCATAAGTATCACTAAAACGAAATGGACGACGAGTTAGCCAGAAACGAGGCGGCTCTGGATTCAAGCAGCAGAAGAGTTTCCTATACTTCTGAGCTACATCAAGTGTGGCATCTCTCACTGCGTTCTTATCATGACTTGGTACAGTCTGTAACTCGATCCTCTGGGTGGTAGCTGCTTTGTTGCCTACATATCAAAAAGGGGTTGAGACCATCCGAAATCTCAATTCATTCCAGAGGTTTCGGTATAGCAACCTAGTCTTGTGCATAGGCTACATCTCTTTTGGTTGAAATTTTCATTTATCCAAGTCTGTACTATGAAATATTAATACAAGTTTTGAGCTATCCCAATTAATTTGCATGCCACTGTACATATGTATATGTAAAAGAATATATGTATAGCAACTCTAAGTGAGCACACATGATAACAAGTTTTCTTTTTCTTTGCCTATCAGTACATACATACATACTAGTTACTACACTCCTCCCTCCCTGATGCTTTTTTTTTGTTTTTCATTTATTCATGCAGAGGAAACGAACTGTACCTCTTAGCTGCAAATTCATCCTTCCGTACTTTTTTCTACTCTACTGACACTTTACCTCTCTCCTTTTAAGCCTTTTAAGCCTTTTGTATTTGCTTTATGTACTGGCTTTGTTCTTGTATTGTTGTATACTAATGTTTAGTTTGCTGTTCTGGCATGCTTTTTTTGGTCTTTTATTTGGTCATACCCTCAAACATACATATACCATACATACATATATGTACATATGTTAGGGCGGTCAAAAAATACACAGAAAATTCAACTTTTTTGGAATTTTCATGGTGCCACCACACAGAATTAGAGAAAATGTCTAATAATAACTATTAAAAAAAACACACATAAAATAGAAAATTTTTGTATATTTTTGTAGTTAGTAAAATTATAAAGTTAAACATGCATCAGAATTTTATTGTTTGAATATTTTTGAAGGGTGATTTTATACTCGATCATATAGTATTTATATCTAATGATTTCATAGCAATTCCATACAAAAATGTATTCTCCCCATATAAATAAAATGCATTATGAAGACAACAACAATTAAACAATTAAAAGTGATAGAATTTGGACTTTTTGTTCTCATCTGAAAGCTAAAAATTCAATTAAAAAAATTGTATGACTTATAATATATAATAATAGATTGGCGCTTAAACATATGTTAGTGTTTGGCTGAGCTTCTCCTCCGATTTGTGGCGTGCGCCTTGATGTTGTCACACAAAGCGGAGGGAACTACAGTTTTACGCCGACTCCGAACGGCGATTGTATTTTTATGAGAAGCTGCTTTTCATGGCAGGAATGCACTCGGAGGTTTGCCATTGCCTGCCGAGGGACGACCGCTGTTAAGAAAACACCATTCTTCTATAATTTTTTTTTGCGATGCGGAGTGGAAGCGCGCACTGCTTACCACAACACCACAGCGGACCATAAAAAAAATTAAAAAATATATTTTTTTAAATAATAAGTAAATCCATATTTGAAGATGCTAAAACCGTAAAATTCTGAAAATTTAGACACAAAAAAACCTCTTAAAACGCTCTAAAATGTTTTTACAGCATATGGTGATTTTAACCATCTATTACCAGGGGAAATTAAAATATCACCCTTCCTTTTCCGCATCGCAAAAATATTTCATTTTGAGAAAGTGCCTACATGCCGTTTTTTCGTATTTTTTAGCTATCTGTATATATAATAAACGAAAGCATTTTCTGTGAATGTCAGTATCGGTTCTTTGACCTGAAGGCGTGCAGTAAGGTTTTATTTTTTGATGTAAAGACATTTTTAGCTGTACAATTTTAGATGAAATTTAAAACCGACTGGTGCCAAACGAAAAGTTTAAATGGTAAGTGTCAAGAGTAATTATGGCTTATTTTACCTCCATAGAAAAAAATAAAAAACATCGGGTTTTTCGAAAAATGGTAACCGGTACAACAAAAAAAAACTGATTTCGATTTGAAATTACCGTGATATAATCCTTTTACTAGTAAAGTTCCAACAAATTGCGATCACTCCAATTTTTGTTAATTGTCTGTATGGAGTCGGTGCACTGTGCATCGCAAAGTGGTTCAAATTTTATTATTTTTATATTTAAAAAGGAGAAGAAGCTCGGCCAAAAACTAACATATGTGTAAGCGCCAATCTATTATTATTATTATATTTAAAAAGCTTATAAATTTAGCAAGGGACTAGTTGAATCCAATTTTTTAATTAATATTACATTTTTTAATACAAAGTGCAGAAAAAGCAGCCATTTTGAATGGAACCCCAACAATTGCTTTCAACTAATTTCTATTATGGAACATTTATTAACTGGAACAGGAGTGTCGATGCTCTTAAAAATTGCTACTTTTTCTGTAACTTTTTTTTTAGTGTTTAATATAAACAATTAAAAATTAAAAAATCGGGCTCAACTGGCCTCTTCTAAGTTTTAAAAATTTTCATTAAAAAAAAAATAATAATAATCAAATTGTGTGAAAAATTTTAAGCACGGTGTTTTGAAGCACTGTGCGGCGGTACGGTTAAATGCTAACCAATTTCAAAAAAAGAAATACGGGGCTGAAAAAAAAATTTTTTTTTTTGGACCACCATAATGTGCATGTCCATTTGAATAAGCATATCCTGGAAGTGCATACTTTTATTTATTTGTGTTAATATATGTATACCTTTGTATAGATATAAATATGTAAATTTGTAGATATGTATATGTATGCGTATATAAGCCGCTACCCCGCTGTGCCAACGCTAGCCTGAAATGCTCAAAAACTTTATCCAAAAAATAAAAATGCAAGTGGTAGCTTAAAATGTTGAAAGTACAAACTAAAGCATGAAATGGCTATGCTTTTGTTTATGTTCATGTGCTTAGCAGGTAGGGGAGTTGATATACCTACACACACACATATACATATGTATACAAGGATATGTATGTACATACAAACCTATACAAAAAAAATATTTGGTTTTAAGGGTTGTAGGCTGAGGTCATAGACCTAGTGCTTTGCAGCTGTTCAATTTCTGCTGGGCAGCTGGCGTTCAATGTTTGTTAGTTGTACCAACTCATTTTGACAAATAGTGAAAAATATCTATCTATAGAAATAAAAAAAAATAAAAATATTTTGGCAGATTTGCAGATTTTCAAAAAACCTTAATGTTTTTTGAAATCAATTTTTATTTCGTCCACTTTCACCACATATTGCTTTTGTTCTCAAATCGCTGTCATCTCAAATGCACTCTCGAGCCACTTGCAGCTTTGTATGTGCGCTTTTGCAAAAATGCGATACATCAAATATCAGATTAGAGAGCTACACTGAAAACTAAAAGTACAATGAGAGCTGTTAAAAATAAACTAACACTTGCCAACACTTTTGCTCCATTACAATAGAAAAATGGTAAAAATGTGACTTAGTCCAAAGCGAGGTAAGCAATTCACGAAAAACGAATAACAAAAAATTTAAATAATACAATAAAATATACATTACATACATACATATATTATACATGCAGTACATACATTTTTGAGCAAACAGGGTGAGCTAATTACCTATTTTCGATACGGACTGCTAAAATCGTCCCCGCAAATAGCCCCAGGTCTTTGACTTAACATTTTTTGACTCCTATTTTCCATTTATTCGCGATAGCTCAATGCACAAACATGCTCTTCAAATAATCAAACGTTTATCCATAAGGTCATGTAGCTGTTTAGACAATGCGAGACCTTAAAGTATATGCACTTCCGATAAGTCTAGGCAAGCGGCATGACTTGAAAGACGAAGAGCTGCCGCCACTGGTGAGCGCATTGACTGAGCAGGGTTCCGGGATGTGTGTATTCTTTTACCGAGTTTGAGATACTCGAAGCTTATTGGAAAGCATATAACAATTTTTTAGGCTGAAACCCTCCGATCTCAACAGGTAATATCTAAACTGGTGATACAGTACCTTGATAAGCTGAATACCCTTGGTCCGCCAATTGAGTTTGCGTTTTCTGGATTCCGGGACATATGAAGCTTTAAGGAAATAAGATTGCCGATATACGTTCGAAGAAAAGAGCATCAACCTCCTTAATCGGCACAGAGCGCTTCTGTGGCATAGAAAAGGGGCACTCTCTGCCCTGGCCCGGTTAGGAGAAGAGGCTAAAAAAATCGCTACTGGGACAATCTAAGTACCAGGTCTATGACGGTACCCAACACGTCAACTTAAGCCAGGAGCGAAAATATTTTTTATGTTTATTTTTGCTTTCAGCTAATTGACAGTTCGCCGCCTACAATGCCTTATAAAAAAACGTGCGAAAAAAAAAATACTTGCGTTCATTTATTTTTAAGGAATAAAAAAGCGAAAATCTGGCCCCCGCTCTCAATTACCTTAAGTCGATAACTCTAAAATCTACAGAGCATTGTGTTGTACTCCCTAACGGGGAGCATTTGCGCCTCGTCATTTAAATGATGTTGTGGCTATACCAGAAGACATCCGGTCGCTGTCCGGAGTGCTGTATTCTGTGTAGTCTGTAGCTTCATCTACTGTGTCCTATTGGTCCCTGGTCGCCACAGTGGCGCTGCGTGGTTTAGAACCAGCCGGCCAATTGCACCGGTCGTCAAATGCCTAAAGGGATTGATCGGATCAAGTTGAAGTTTCAGAAATGATTATTGCGTAAATAAACTGACGAATGGAAAAATTTAAATTTTTTCACATTTTACAAAAAAACGAGTATTTCGGTCACCCTTTATGCGCAAATTAACGCTAATATACATTCACGCGCTCACACAAACATGCGTATTTCAACTGCACACATTCGCAACAAAATGGATTTAAAAGTATTTTTTTTTTTCTGCTAACCCAGATATGAAAGTGCCCAGCAGTAGCACTGGATCAGTTGGACGAGCACACAGCAGCAAGGACGAACGGATGCAAAGGCGGACAGACGAACAATGCATGCACTCGACTATAGAGTTTTCTGTCCGACTTTTTGTCGTTGTTGCAATTCCGCAATTCCGCATTTGTTGGCTGTTGTTGCCCTGCTTGTTCTCATGCTTCTGTTAGGAGAGCTAGAAAAATTGTGTCCAATATATTTTTGCGCGCAGCTGTTTGTAACTAGTGATTTTTTAAGCCCAACTCGGTATTTATGTGCATGTGTGTGTGTGTGTGTGTGTGTGTGTGTGTGTGTGTGTTACATGTATTTTGCACCACATGCAATGTTGCCAGGCAAGCGAATGCTCGGTGGCTCGATTTGATCCAAGCACTTTCGTGCACTCATGTGGTATGCTTGCACATATGCTCGTAGCATACAAAAATTTGTGCTTTTTTCTGTTCGCTGGGCGTGGCATTTATCCAAAAGCTTTTTTGTTTATGCCCCTCCTTTGCTCTCCGCGTTCATATTTCCATCAAATTTGCTTCTGAAGTTCTTTTACAACGCTCAAGTACAATGCAACTCGCTTTTGCAACTTTTCAAAGGCGCGCTTGTGAGGCGAATAGCCCGTTTGAGGCAAAGATTCATTCATGCTTCACGTGCAACTCTGCAAATGTGTGTGTGTGTGTGCTTGCTATGAGTACATTCGAATAATTTGTATGGTTATCTGTATCTCGTTGACTATTCCAACTTATTTAGCACCCCCAAAAGAGACACAAATTAAATCGTTTGTGGTTGCTTTCTGGGGCACGTACTTGTTTATGTACTAGTGGCAGTATGTTGTGCTTGATTTGCTGA
The DNA here is from genome assembly GCF_013731165.1 of Rhagoletis pomonella. Lineage (NCBI taxonomy): Eukaryota > Metazoa > Arthropoda > Insecta > Diptera > Tephritidae > Rhagoletis > Rhagoletis pomonella. Next base: position 83,520,083 of record NW_023458557.1, read on the forward strand.
ATACATTTTTTATAGCACCTGGTTACATGTTCTTCTTTACATAGTATTTTTGCTGGTTGGAGTGTGTGTGTATAACTTATAGGCGAAATATGGTGTCATAGATCCTCTTCAATTTACATGTCGATTTATGGGTTCTATGTTGCTGCCTCAAAAAGATGCGAGAAATTTCTTGGTATTGAAAGTTTCAGTCAAAAGATGCAGCGAAATACATATGGGAATATTTATGGAGCAGATTTTGGTAAATTTTTCGATTCGACAAAACAAGCAAACTTTTTGAATTTTAGGGCTCTATTACTACTTGTTACTATTACTATATTTGTTTTTGTTCGGTAAGTTCGTTAAAATTATATTCTAGTATTTTTGCTAATTTTTTCCTCACTTAAAATCATCTTAAATACCTTTCCATTGATATCCTTCTTACAATATTTTTTTAATACGCATATTTAATTTATTTATTTGTTTAACGATCTCAGGACCATAAACCTATATATAATTAAAAAAAAAAAACCCACGAGGACTGATAAAATAAAATTGTACACAAAATATTTCTCCTACAATTTTCATTAATTTTAATTAATTAGAAACTTTTTCCAGTGCTTTTTTGCTAAAAAAATTTTAATTTTAATTTTTCTTTTTCCCCAAAAAATGCTTGATTTATTTGTTTAACCAACTCAGGACCACAGGCCTACATATAATTAAAAAAAAAGCTTATGATTTGAATTGAAAATAGTTATTCGTCGTGGACTAAATAATACAATTCTGATATCACACAAAAAAATTATATGCAAAAAAAAATTGCCTCCTAAATCTTTGATTAATTTCTATTAAAACAAATTACAAAAAAAAAAAATTCTAAAAAAATTATAATTTAACTCATAGTTTTTTCCTAGAAAATAAGTTTTTTTCCAAAAAATATTTGTTCCTAAAAAATCTAAAAAATATTTTTTCCTAAGAAAATCTAGAAAATATTTTTTTCTAAAAAAATTTATTATTATTTTTTTCTAAAAATAAATTTTTCCTTATATAATTTAATGTTAGTTTTTTTAGATATTATTTTTCAAACAAAAAAATACGTGCTACTTAAATTGATTTTGAATTTCTAAACAGGTGACAACGTCTTTTAAAAACATTTGTGGAATAAAGCTTTCTTAAACTTCTCTCGTTTCGTACCCATAATGAAATATTTCGTTTTTAAAGAGTATTTTCGTAAGAAATTGGTTTTGAATGGATTTCGTATATCTATATTATTATTATTATTAACTTTTGAAAAAGGTGGCATCTCTCTTATTGTATGTTAATCCAGGCTATAACCGATCTATGTCTGTGCCAAACTTCACTGAACTGCGTTCAGCCGTTTTAGCGTGAAAGACCAACACATTCACTCACTCACAAACTGTCATAATTATAATATTAGTAGAATTAATTTTCTGTACAACAATAATAAAAATTTTTTTCTTTTATATTTTCCGGTAAGTGGTATATAAATTCACAGCAACATAAAAAAAAATGGTGGCAACAAACCAAGATAATCTTATTTAATACCATGCTAAGGTCAGTGAAATTATTTCGAATGAAGAGAAGATGGTTATTTCTCTTAAACCCAGCCCGTGACTACTAATCTGGTTTAGATCCGATCACTCGATCATGAAATATATATATATATATATATTTATATGAGAATTGAAGTCGGTTTTGTTTTTTGCTTAAAAATTATTTGTTATTATACTTTGCAGGGTTTTTTTTTTCAAAAAATAGGGTTGTCAATTCTATACAAAGCAACTTGGGTCCAAAGGCTCACTCAGCACAAGTTTACAGTTGTTGCTGCTATCCTGCCGATTTTCGTTCTGTCAAACTTGTGCTAAATGTACGCGAGTACGGCAGGCTCACCTACGATGTATTTGAATACGCACAGCACTGGCAAACAAGCTGCATATAAAACTATAAGTCCGCATAATACTGACACCTCAATGCATACATACAATAAGTTCACAAAAAGGACATACATATAGGGAAGAGCATATCATGCAGTTCCACTAGCCCACCATTGTATCGATGTCTTTGTAGCAGCGCTAGTAACAACAGCAAATGCAAGGAAAATATCTACTTTTGTTGAGGATGATTTCCAAAAGGACTCTCCACATAGTTGCCATCAATACCTGCCAGAGTTACGGTCGCATATACATATGTACATATTTTGTCTTGCTGCCCCAATTGCATGCGTTTGGCACAAATACGGCGGGAAAGTGTAACTTGAATGCGCATAAATTCTCACAAAACCAGATGGCGAAAGTGCGAATGCTGCAAGTTGCTACACTTATGTACCCCATTCCATGCATAATGGACACTTACCGTTCGCTGCTTAAGTATCGGCAAGAGTAATTGATCAACTCACCTTCGAGAGCATAGATTCTTCTACAATCCTACATTGTACATGCCTAAATGCAGAGCCCTCAGATTTCTACAAATTCAAAGCAATCACAACAACATAGTTACGCTGGTAGTGGTGGTGGTAGCGGTGGTGTTGGCGGTGTCGTGGTTGTGGGCGCTGACTGCCATAACATTTCGCACTTTACGATTTACGCTTTGCACTTAAGCTTTGCGCAGTCACATAACTTTCATAAGCGTGTATGTGTGTGCGTACAAGCATCCTTTGTTCAAACTTAATGATGCCAGTCAGCGTGGTGGTCGCTGGTGGGTAATGTTGACTTCAATGACTTCTTTTACTGCTTTCGTTGTTTTCGCTTGTAATGCTGTATTATGGCTTTCTCGGTCGTTCAATCGGCGGCTGTCAACGGTTGCCATAGACATAGCCATAGCCAAAGTCATAGCCAGTTGTAATGGTGTCGCTGATCCAATGACCCATTAAAGAGTGAAAGCAATAATGCGGTTGTTAGAGTGTTAGTGTGGAAGTTGCAAGCGAGCTTTCACTGATTGCTTAGCAGCGCGAGTTATTCGTTAAAGGGTGATTTGGTGGAGATTTTTTTCATTATTTTTTGGATTTTTTTTTAAATGGTGTTTCAGTAGGAGACTAACAGAAATGACCACAAAAAAAGGCTTATGAGGCCATAAAGTCATAGAATTCACTCCACAGGATAAACTGACTTTCTTACTCCTTTGTGGATATTTGACATGAAAAATTAGGTGGCAACCCTATTAAAAAATACGCCTGGTTAAAGAGTCAATACTCTGAGTGCAAATGTACTGCCTGTACAAACATACGTACATACAAAAGAATCCCGTTGAAACCCTCAACGAAAATATTTCTCCAAAAAAATTCTCAAAAATACATCTCATTTAATATCCCTATTAAGTTATTTTAGTTAAACTTTGTAGAATCGAAAATAAATGGCAACCTTACACTAATATCTTAAGGGACAACACTAACTATATAAGCAAAGCATTTAAAGCTTTCTTTTAGCACGCGTAAAGAGTATTATTAGAGATAAATTTTCTAAACAAAAAATTAAATAAATATACGATTTAAAATAGGTGGCAACCCTATTCAAAAATACATACAAATTAAATTCAAGTAGGCTAAGGCCAGGCAGTCAGGACAGTGACAGAGATAGTATACTACACTGAAGAAAAAAAAAAAATTTAAAATCAAATAGAAACGTAATTGATCTTACTATAAACGTCAACCAAAGTACTGTATATTGGTAAATATTCAATTCAATTGCGCGCATATTAAAATGACCGCGTTCGTTCTGAAAAAGCATCCAAGGCGAAAACTAAAAAAAAAATATTTAACTTGCATGTTGCCTGCAGTGAAATTCGAACCCTGACTAGTTCTGGATATCAACAAATTGTGTCATGCATCTTTGCGCACTCAGCTACACCCAGGCATACAAATTTGCTTTCAAATATTGAATATCCATCAACACCACAGCACGCGATTCGTACGGATAACTATGTATGAATGTGTGTGTTGTCACCGCTCTCAGACCGGCGCTCTGCATGTTTGGGGTGCGTATGTACACTCATATATGAGTATGTGTGAACAGTCAAATACGTGCGTAATAAATTTTGTATGAAAATATTATTTTTAAATTCGAACATTTTTAAACGATACTCAAATATAAAGTATTCATTTTTACTATGCATTATTTCCATCAGTGTGTGCACTCAACTTCTTACTTGTCTCCGCAGATACGACAAAAATCTTTGATTGGGTATCCCAGGGATCTTAGCATCAGTTTTGGCTGAATTCGTCTGGTGTCTGACAGGCGGGTTTCACGGGGCACTTGATATTTACCTCTGCAATGAGTTCAGTCTTTAATCTGTATTTGCAGGAGTGAAGAGGTATGTTCACGCTGAATTGATTGCGGATATTTACGTCCCTTTCCCAGCAAATTCGTCGACGATGCAGTTCCCAGGAATGCCCCTATGCCCAGAGACCCATACAATACTTCAGGAGCAGTTAGATAATTTGATTTTTAGGAACTTAATTTATTGTTTTCCTTTTTAAAATAAATTTGTTTCTTCTTTTAGTTTAATCTTGCTTAATTCTATTTCTAATCTATTTTAATTTTTGGAAACTCAATTTAATTTACTTCTTTTTAATTTTTAGCTACTATTCTTTTAAAAATAAGAATCTAGTTTAATTTAATTTCAGGAACTCATTTTATTTTCTTTTTTGAATAAAATTTTTTTCTTTTAGTTTAATATTGTTTTGTTATTAGAAAAGGAAACTTTTTTTTTATATCATTTAAACTTATTTTTTTCCTTTTTTAATTAAATTTCCTTTTATTATTTTCACTTTGTTTTAAAAATAAAAATGTTTTCTTTTTAAATTTTTTTTTATATTAAGTGCTATTCCCATCTATTTTAATGCATTTTGTTCTAATTTAGTTTTTGAATTTCATTGTTTCAAAAAGAAAAAATTTGAATTTTTAAAAATATTTTCATTTGTTTTTGCATAAGTTTTTTTTTTAAATTTAACTTACTTTATTTTATCAGTTTTTATTATTCTTACTTCCCTTCGTCTCCTAGTGAAAACTTGTGAGCAATGCTTTTTTTTCAAATGTGGCATTTGTCATCTCTCGTGGATATTCGTAGGTACAACGCATCCTCCAAACTCCATACATTATTCCATTACCAGTCCACCAAATACACGCGTGGCGAAGTTTCGCGCAGCGCCGACTCCAGCTAAATAGTAGACAATAAAAGAACTATTGTTTAACCTTCGCGCTAATAGCGTTTTAGGTTACGTTGCCTACGTAAATATTGATGTCGTCACTGCTTTAAAAGCGTTAATGTGCTTGCCATTTTGGTTGTTGTGGTTGTTATTGGTATCACCCATGCTGATGCTGCCACTTCTATTGCGCCAAAATGAACTGTCAAACAAAAGCGAATGGAGCTTTTATGTACAACTTGACGCGCTGCATCAACAGTGCTCACAAATTGCTGCTGCCCCTTTCGTAGCTTAGTTATGCAGCCCCCTAAAGCAGCTTCTGTCATTAGTTGATAGCACGCAGCCATACTTGTACAAAAATACATACCTACATGCGTACACATATCGCATACCAATTTCGTTTAAGATAATACATACACACAAACTCATATGTCTGTGTAGGTATCTCCTTACGCTTGTGTGCTGATAAATTGACTTTTAGCTTAAAATAACAATCATCATAAAAAGTTTTCTTATGTTATTTGTCACTCAAGGATATGCTGATATAAGTATATTCACTTACTCTGAGTGTGTGCGTGTGTTTGAATTTGTGTTTGGCATCACATCACCTTAGCTGCTCGTCAAGTATGTGAAACTAGGAACTAAAGAAATTCAAACGTATCCTTGCATGTTGAAGTTCTTAGTTACAGCTTGTGTCATGTTAATGTCCTACTTGTTGTTGTTACTAAGTTCATTTGTAAGTTAGTTTCTATCGCATCAAATTGCGGCTGCTGACCTTTGCAGCACACTACCTCTTCTTTATTGTCGGCTATGAAATTTGTTCGCATTGTTTGGTGAGTAATGGTTGAAAGTGTCTCAAGAATTAAAAGGCAGCTTTAACGTATGTATGTAGGCATATAGTTTGTGAGAAAAGTAATAATGAGTGCAGTTAAAATTCAAATTGAATGCATTAGAAAAGTCTTGGCTATATTCGGTTGTATTAAAATGATAATAAATGTCAGATATTTGAAAGAGAACGAGAGCCACGTTTAACGGCGCAAAATAAAGTTAAAAGTACAAACACAAAATACGTTGGCGAGAATGTAAATAGGGTAGAGACATTTTAGTAAGCTTTATCTATTTTGCTTTGTTTAAAAATTGTTTATTATTTTTTTATGAAAATATGGCTTACTTATCTAAAGAAACTATGTAAGTCGGAATTTCAAATTTTGTAGAACATTTACAAAAATTTGACAAATTTGGACAAATGTTCATAAATATTTTAAACTTTTTAATGAAAATTTTAGATTTTGTTGAGTATGTTGTTTAATAAAGTGCAAGTTTGAAGTAGCTAGGACTTACCGTTGATTTTTGGTAATTTTTTGTTCGCGCATTTTCTCTTCCAAAACACCTTCTACAAACAAAAAAATTCCAAAAATCAACGATAAGTCCTAGCTATTCTAGATTTGCACTATGTGATACTAAAATTGAATGGGCTATAAAATTGCATACTCAGAATATTTTAAAGAAATCTAATTAAAAAGTTCAAACATGTTTACGAAACTTTGTCAAGTTTTGCTAATTTTTGTACAAAGTTCCAGGGTTTTTGTTTGATAAAGAGCTACACTTTCATTAAAAAATAATACACATTAAATAAGCGAAAGGGAAATAGCCAAAGAGTGTTAAAAAATCTCTTCGCTGTTTACATTTTCGCCACTGTATACACATATTAACCCAATCCACGCCATATCGAACTCTGGTTGGATTTTTGATTTGTATGAATTTTGTTCAGAACTTTCCATATAACAAAGTTCTGCCAAAGGAAAAAAGTATAAAAAATAAAATGAAAATTGTTTCGAAAGTTCAACACTTCACAATTCCCCGGATTTTCCAAATTTATTTTTTGAATATCTCAAAAACTATTATATTTGCCAAAAATGGTTCTGGTCTCGTTTTAAACCCGATATTTGGGTATATAGCCCCAGCTGTTTCAGTAATTTAAAATTTGATAAACTATAAAAATTGTTGGTTCAATTTTGGTTTATACAGTACCTCTGACCGATTTTAAACGACTTTGAAAATGTTAAGAAGGTTTTTAATAAATTAAAATTAAATAAAAATTGTTTAGCATAACTTTATTCAGAGTTTGCAAAAAAAGTTTTGTTTACAAAAATTGAGCCAACAATTTATATAAGTTTGTGCTTTTACGATTTTGAAATTCTGTAAATTTTTTATTTTGAATATCTCAAAAACTGCTGGCTCCCTTTAAAGTTGATATTTAGGGTTATATAAAATATATATGTATATAAAAAATTGTTTAAATAAAAAATTTACAGAAATTCGAAATTAAAAAATCGTAAAATCAAAAACTTCAAAATTTTTGGACAAAATTTTTTTTATACAATACCTCTCACCGTTCTTAAAAGACTATGAAATTCTCAAGAAGGTGATTAATTAAGTTAAATAAAGATTGTATAGTTAACGTAACTTTATTTAGAGTTTGCAAATATTTTTTTCAAAGCTCAAAAATTTTTATCTTTAACTTAACACTTTAACACTTTCTTGAAAATTTAATGATCTTTTGAGATCAGTTGGCGGTGTTGTAGGCAAAAAATTGAGGTAATAATTTCTATAAATTTTTACTTTTAAGATTTTGTTAATTTCGAAATTCTGAAATTTTTTTTTAGTTTGAAAAGCGAAAAGCTATTATACGCACAGCAACGATGTTATTTAGGGCTATATATATGATATACGCGAAAATTCGAAAAATAAAAAATTGCAGATTTTCGAAATTAACAAAATCGTAGAGGCAAAAACTTGTGAAACCTGATTTAAAATTTTTTTTTTTATACAAACCTCTCATCGATCTTAAAAGATTCTGAAATTTTCACGAAAGTATTCATTGTATACAAAAATTTAGCCAACAATATTTTGTAAGTTTTTCCTTTTACCACATCTCACCATTTTTGGTTTGATTTTAATAATTCGAAACCTTAATTAAAGAGTAGTGTCATTGGGCTTTTAAAACTCTAAAGATGGCGGGTTAAATATGACGTCTGAACTAACTGTAAATTACATTTTGCTTTACAACTTGTGTGCCTCTCGAGAAATCAACTTTAAAAAAGAAAAAATGAACGGCGGCTGTTTATGTTTTTAGGATTTCTAATGTGGATCCTGATTATAAAAATATAAAATGGCGGATTTAATATGGCGGCCAAAAAATTAACATCGATCCGATTCGCTTGGAACGCTTTCGATTCCAACGATTGACCGATTTGGTATGGATTGATCCATATCACCAATATCATTACCATTACGATTGCATTGCCATTACAATTACCATTGCCTTAACCATTACCAATACCATTTACAATTACCTTAACAGTTATCATTACCATTAGAATTGTTACAGTATCATTACCATTATCCTTACGCTTCCATTACCAGTACGCCCATCATTACCATTACCATTATAATTTAAATACCCATTAGAAGTGCCATTACAATTGTTATTAGCATTCCCATTTCCATTTTCATTCCATTTTCAATACCATTACCATTACCATAGCTGTAAAAAACCATTACCATTACCATTACATTTAACAATACCAATAGCATTACAATTACAATTACCATTACTACTTGGAAATTATATATCAAGAATTCGTTTTAATTGAGAACGAATACGCAGCTTTTAAAACTCAAATCGCGCGAAATTTTAGTAAGCCAACAAAAAGATACATAAATTACAACCATGAACTTTTGCAGCTGACCAACAAAGCGTAGCCAGCTTTCATTGTGCTTATTTGAGTGGAACAGTTTTTAGTGGTTTTGCGTAGATTTGCTACTATTGCTGATTTTGTTTGCCCAAGACTTTTTTGTTTTTTTTCAAATGTTTCACTATTTATATAGTACATAGTACTCATATTATAGCAACTGCTTTCTGTTGCCTTAGGCTAGTGCAATGTAAAAAGTTTTGTGGTGGCATGTTGCAAAAAAAAAAAAAAAACAAAAACAAACAAGCAATCCACTCACCAAAAGTGTGCTTGCCGTGCGCGCTCAGGTATCCGCAATTCGTTAGCGTATGACCGAGTTTCTGGCTGAAGCACACGTTTGTTGTATTCAATATTGGTGTTATTGCGTTACATTTGGCGGCAATTTTGTGGTGTAAAATCGTAGTTTTGAAAATATTGTTTCAAAGCAAAAAAAAAAAAAAAAAAAAAGAAATAGGGGAAAAGGAAAATTTTTTTTTTTTTTAAAATATGTGGTTTTGGAAGTACTTATCTGTGGGTAAAATGCGAAGTTTTTGGATAACCCGCGCTTGTTGGCTCTCTATAGTATTCGGGACTGTTTACAGAATTGTTCTATTAGTGAGTTTTAAATCTAAGGCGGCTCTCTTTGCTTGAAACCCTTTCTCTCTTGCTTCAAACCCTTTCTCAGTAGGATTAGGACTCATACAACATCTGATATTAGCAAAAACGCGCCAACTTTTTCTAGTGCCCGAAATTGCATTGAGTTTCAAAGCGGTAGGCTGTTAGAGACCGAGGTGTGCCAGGCTTTGTAGTATTTTTGATAAGCTTTTAGAATAAGAAAAAAATATCAGCTGCATACGTCCTAAATACGTTAGGTTTGAGAAGAAATTTCGAGGTGCAAAGAATTTCTTGTGGAAGTGATTGAAGTAGCGCCAGAGTAATGGTGTAAAGCTCTTATGACATCTACCATATACTGAGGGTTCAATGGAGTGCGGTCGCTTCGCTCTCATTTCGACTTCAAAACCTTGTAAGCATCTTCCAAGCGGGCGTGCTGCAGATTGAGCGGACCCTTAGGGTATTGAAAAGAAACTGTGATGGATTTCGAAATGCATAAATTTTTCCAAATAGGCAAACAGCCTATGGCCTGCTCAATCGATATCTCGCACGCCTGGTTTCACGGCCATATAAACATATGTATGTATAGGTTAGCCAAAGGACTGACAAATGGGCTAGGGCCTGCGCATCGCGTGGTGAATTCGATCGAAAACAATGAGCTGACCACTCGGAGCAACCTGCGCGAACTTTACTTGAAATACCGCATAGATGGCGGATGGAATACGATGAACCCATAAAAGACAAAACTACAAAGAATATCGCACCGCACTATGGACAAATGCAAGAAGAAAGATCTTTTAAGCAGGTTTAGTAAAAAATATCATCAGATCAAGAGGCACTAGACCGTATCTGAAGCTGTCGAAGAACGTAGGGAAACGTGCGACAATTGGCAAATTGATTTTTATGTGAAATCTTATAGATACTTCTACGTTTTGTTGCAACAGATATTGGCAGAAGTTTCACAGAAAGAACATCAAAATGGGATCAACGATGCTGTGCTAAAGCTCAGGCTATGCTGCTACCCACTAACCTACCACAAACGGCAACAATTTGTACCTGAAAGTTTTAGTTAATGACACTGTTGGTTTTCGCAGCAGTGAGCTATTAAGCTTTTGAGACCTTTACGACCATTATAATGACCTAAATTTTTCAGAATATTCTTCGGTAGCTTCGGTGAAGCTGTGATATTTTGGAGTCTTTCGAATGCCATTAATATTATGAAATACACCTTTTCGAAAGCTTTCGCCCATTTCCATTTTTCTCCTTTAGTCTACCGAGTACAAAGAATGCAATAACGCCATAATAATTGAGCTTTAATATAGGCGAGAAATCTTCCGATTACACAGGATCAAAAATTTTAGATTTGTTTTTTTTTTTTTTGTTCACCGTATGCCAGTTTCCAATTCTTGTGTAGAATTGCTCGGTGATTCCGAAAAAATTTTAATACGAAGTACGGCAAGTGGAAGGTAATGAAATTCTCGATAAACCGTGAATACATCACTTTTTGATAGGCGTGAGAAATTAATTAATTATTCCAGTTGTTTTGCTTTTATGTGTTGATGAAAATATTAAAAAAAAAAGAAACTTTAACATAGAAAGATAAAAAATAAAGATTTTTTGTATGTTTTTAATTTTGTGTGAAAGCCTGTTACTGAAGCTTCTTCTTGTTTATTGGCGCTGTAACCGGCTAAGCGATTTTGGCCGAGCCCGAAACAGCACAGTCCTTTACAGAAGCTACCAATGGAGATAATCGATGATGAAGATAATTAAGAAAGGAAATATGAGCAGAAGAGTGTTAAGCAGGGGCACATGGCGTATGAGTAACATTCTCGCCTGCTCATTTTTTATACAAAGAATCTTTGCGCCTTTTACTTTAACCACTCTTTTCCTGCTTTATTTATTCTTCGATTTTCTTCAATAGTATTTAGCTTAATTTTTTTGCAACAGAACAGAACTAAATGCAAATGCGAAAAATTGGCGCTGAATCTTTTTTTTTATAATTTTTTCCCTGTTAAAGTTTGAGTTTTTTCATAGAAAAAAAAAATCTATAAAGACTATTTATTTACTTTCTCAGACACCATCAGGTCTATCGAAAGTGATGTATACACTTTCTTCTGCCGTATTTCGTATTACGATTATTCAATTGGCTCATGCGTGGTTAAGTGGAACCACTTTTTTTATGCTGAATAACGCTGAATTGAAAATATCTCGAAAACTTATCCAAAGAAAAAAAATTAACTCTATTTTCGGAATTATCGCATCCACAAAACATTTGCGCTGTAAACCAGTGTTATAAATAAAAAAAAAGCAAATAGTTCATAACCTTCTTTGATTACGTTTGTGCGTACGGACCTGTGTTTGTGAAAAAATTTGGAGTCTGGGTATGAAAATTTAAAAAAAGAAAAAGTTGCAAACAATGCTTTCATTTTCATAAAACATCCATTTTTAGGGCGAGGCCACGCAATGAACAGCTGAGCGGTGGGATTTGCAGCTCATTGCATGGCCATTTCATATGTTTTAATTTTAAGCCGCTCACCACTCACCGCTCATTGCGTGGCCTCGGCCTTAGGCCTCCTTCTACCTTGTAAGTGAAATGCATTACGCCAAAAAAAAAACATTTTTTTTTTTTAATGTTTGAGTCCTATTTATGCAACTCAGTGGAAAAGTTGTTCAATTGCGAAAAGTTAATAGTTCCGTTAGCTTTGTGCATCATTTGGTATTTCGTTTGTGCGCCTGCGTGTATGCTTCAACTTTTGCCAAAAAAGTGTATCGTAAATTTTTTTTTGGCAAATGTGTTTAAAGGCAATAAAATAAACATCTCTATGTAAACTGTTGTGCACACGCACATACAAAAATACGCAATTGCACAAAATTAACAACAGCAACAACATCAAATGAACTATCTCATTCACAGCATTGCGCACCCAGTTGTTGGTACAATAAATTACTGCGACAGCAATTAGCGTTGAACTTAAAAACTTAACGAACTATAAACAGAACGTTGAGAAAAATATGCGTGTATGCGAGTGTGTGCACATTTGTGTGTTTATGTATTTTTGTATTTGCAGCTAAAATTATTTTTCTGCTGCAAAATATAAAAAAAGGGCAAATGAAATAAAAATTATGCCTCGGATGCGACTACCTTCTTCGATGACGACCACGAAAAGAAAGAAAAAGAAGAAGTAAAAGTATACCACGCTTTAATCCTTTCAGGACCATAAACCTATACTTGGTAAATATGGTTGTTATTGTAAATTGTGATTCATCGATCGCAGTATAAAGAAAAAATTCTTTACTAAAAGTTGTCATTCATTTTTGTGCGTTAAAGCAATTATTTTTTGTCCAAAATGTGTCTAAAAAATATTTTTCTACAAAAA
>NW_023458557.1:83533339-83683344 GCF_013731165.1 Rhagoletis pomonella
TTCGACTATTCGAATGTTATGATACCAACTCAAGGCGCTTAAAGCTCACGACATCAACTACATACATGCCGCATGTACAGTTGTTGCTACTTAAAGCATGTTGATGCCTGCTGTCCTGTCTGCTTGCCTCTCTTTTTCACCCATTTGCCATTCATTTTACTTGTCGCTGCTTTTGACGCAGATATTAAAAGCAACTCAAACATTTTCGTTGGGTCAAAGTGAAATTAATAGCCATCGTTAAAAAGGATTCAGCAAACAGCGTCTGATAAACGATGCCGTTGTGGCTATGAGTGCTTAAAGGTTACACAGCTATTTTTCACACAGTTACAAACGTAATCACGAGGAGCACCTTAAAAATGCCAACACAATCATTGAAAACAATTTTGGCTTTGCAGTGGAGTTAACAAATTCGTGTGTGTGTGTGTGTGTGTGTGTGCGTGTGTGTGTGTGTGTGTGACGAAATTTCGTTTCCTTTGCTTATGCGTTACGTTGGCGCCATAGACTTCATATCTATGTATTTATGGACATTAGGGCTGGTCATTTTTTTTATACTGTGCTCGTATAGCATAAGAGGCTTCTACGTGTAATTCTAAGCAAATTTTCTGAAGAAACTATGGTTCTAAAACCAATTTGCAGTTTGCCAAATTGCGAAAATAGGTTGCGAAGAAAATGTGAAAATTTTCACTGTTGCGCCCGTTGGTGGAAACTTTAAGAAAAATAAAAGTGCAGAAATGAATTCTTCATACCAAAGTACCACTTATAGTATGTTTTTATACAAAATTGAAGCACTTTTAAATCGTAGAATCCTTCTGTGCTATACGCGCATAATCGAAAAAATCTCCCATACTAATTGAGCCGCCCTAATGGACATACATATGTACATACTTCTATACTACATATGTGTTAACCTAGCATGTAATGGGTATTTCACATGTTTACGCACACGTAGTACATATGTATGTTTGCATGCATTTATGTATGTACTTTTAATGGCTGCCATGCAGTTGAGTCTCACTTACCCAAAGACGCTATAATTACCCAATTTATTTAATAATTATTTAAGCTTTCCATTTCCACTGCTGCAGCTTTTAACTTTCTCAGCTCATATGTGTGTATGTATGTACATATAAATGTATGCTGTCAGTTGCACCATTAACTGTTCCTTAAAACATTTTCAGCAGCATAATTTCAGGCTGCCAAGCGCCTGCAGCAGCCATTGACAGAAGTTTTTATCGAGTGTGTGTGTGAGTGTGCTATCCCTGTGGGGAAAATCTCTAGTTCTGAACTGATGCGCTTCTAGTACATTTAGACCCAGTACTGGTTCGCGATAAATCTCTTTTGCATGCAAGCAACTGGCGAATTTAACATGGCGATGTCCTAGGAAGTGTCAATTGCCCCCCGCTGCATCCCTTTTTCGATAGTTCCGAACTAGTCCTAAATTCTATAGTTCCGAACCAGTTCAAAAATCGACAGACGAAAGAAAAAAGTATCATGATTTTTCAATCTATGTGTTTCTTCCGTGTGTGCGATTTTAAGTTATATTGTAAGAAATGTGTTTTCAATATGGAATTAAATTTGTTTGAATGATTGTAAGAAATGTACGTTTACATACCTTTAGCTGTAGCTGAGTTAGCAGAGGTGCTCGCTGTTATTTCTTAGATTCCAGACGGTCGCAAGATGTTGAAATGTTAACACAAACTTTAGTTTTGTATTACCAAGCTATGAAAAAGCATCTGCGAAGCGCAGAATAGAAGCGTATTTGAACGAAAAAGCCGCCGAACACATATCTATGTAAAGTAAACAAGCCCCCGCTGCATCCCTTATTCGATAGTTCCGAACTTGTTCTAAATTCGACAATCAAGATCTAGTTCGTTCTGCATCCCTTTTTCTATAGTTCCGAACCATTTCTAAATTCGTCACTTTAGATATCGATTTCTATTGAAAAAAAAACTGAAAAAATTAGTATTTCAAAAGTACCACTTTTCGCCGATTTCGGACTGGTGGAGATCTAGTTCATATCGGTCTATTTCCTTTTTGGCGATAAAGACCTAGTACGGAACTAGAAATTTGATTCACTAGTCCGCGGTTTCCCTGCACGGATTAAAGAGGCTTTATATGTATGTTTGTAAATAAATATTATGTCTATAAAATATACTGCAGTATAATTATGTAACTAACTTAAAGCTCTGCTGCGTTGCGGACTACCTCAAGCAACCACAAGAACAACAACAACGACGATTCTTTTTTCATCCTTCTTACCTAAATCTATTGCCGCACTTCTCGTTTTTTGTTTTTTTTTTTGTTTTTTGCAACTGTTAATCCAAGTTGTTTAATCCTTTTTTCCACCTACACAGCAGTTCGAGCGCCGCTCCTCAGCCAGCAGGTGGCTTTAGTATGAGCGTCTTCAGTGTTCACCGAGTGGATTTAGCACGACAAACACGCGCATGAAAATTATTATTTATGACCATTGGTTGGGTGGAAAAGGAAGTGAGATAAGATAAAGTTTAGGCAAACGTGTAGTAAACAAATAACCAGAAAATACAAGAAATAAACAAAATACCTTTCGCAGCCTCTTTGCATTTAGTGAGCTAAACTGGTTCTTTGTTTGCTATCCTGCTGTCGGTTTCGGAAATGCGCAGTGTCGCTTGTAGGAAATTTAATTTTTTAAATAAATAACTTCGTCACGAAAAAATGCTCCAATGAGTATTTGAGACATAAAAATTTAAATATCGTTTTCATGAGCCTGCTGCAAGTGTATCTTAAAGTAAGTGTCAAATTGAGTTCAATGTCCCAACAAATAGAGCTTTAAAAAGAGTTTTGTTCTTAAAAAATACCCCCGCATGGTATCTTACGAATCTATATGACTCGGAACTCACACTCAATTCAGTAGGGGTGTAAAAGTTATCCCTGCATAGTTTAACTACGTTCTGGACATCGGTCACTAGGTCGCCATTGTTGTTCTTAAAGGAGTTCGCCGTGGTCTTGAAAACTTCCGTTAGTCGCATAACTCGCTGGTAAAATTTTCGCGCGTTTGTCCTGTCGGCTAGCATTTCAAGCTCTTCGCACTCAGTATTTCGACCTCTCTTTTCTCATTGCGGCAAATACGTCTCGCTTCCTTCTTCAGTTCCCTATAACGGTCCAACATGGCTCGCGTTACGTCTTTTTTCTCTGCGGCTTCTTGACATTCCCCATCGTATCAGTTGTTCTCTCGGGCTCGCTGAAATCCAACTACTTCTTCGGCGGCGGTACTTGATGACCGGTAAATGTGGTTCCACTGCTCGCGTATGTCGAATTGTTGGAGAGTGCTCTGAGAGAGCAGGTGTGTGAGTCGAGTGGCGAATAAATTGGCCGTGTGTTTTGATTGCAGCTTTTCGACATTGAGCTTTCCTAGCACTGTTGGGCGCACATTTTGTGCTGCACAGAGGCGGGTTCATATCTTGGCTACAACAAGATAGTACTCCGAGTCGATGTTTGGCCCTCGCAGTGTACGTACGTCTAAAACGCTGGAAGCATGCCTTCCGTCTGTCACAACATGATCGATTTGGTTTCTCGATTTTCGATCTGGAGACAGCCATGTAGCTTGGTGGATGTTCTTATGCTGGAACCTAGTACTACATATTATCATGATTCGGGCCCCGGCGAAGTCGATCAGCCTCAGGGGCGACAGTGGCGCCAAAGATCCCTTCCTTGCCCATCTTGGCATTAAAATCGCCGAGCACGATTTTAACATCGTGTCGCGGGTGGCGCCTCGTCCTTCTCTTCCGTCGGGGTATGGGCGCAGATGAGCGAGATGTTGAAGAATCTCGCTTTGATGCGGATTGTGGCTAGACGTTCGTCCACCAGGGTGAACGCCAGTACTCGGCGGCGGAGTCTTTCTCCTACCACGAATCTAACGCCGAATTTGCGCTCCTTTACCTGGCAGCTGTAGTAGACGTCGCAAGGCCCCAGACATTGCTTGCCTTGCCCCGTCCAACACATTTCTTGGATGGCGGTGATGTCAGCCTTTGTCTTCCCGAGGACATCAACCAGCCGGGCAGAGGCACCTTCCCCATTAAGGGTCCGGATATTCCAGGTGCATACCTTAAAATCATAGTCCTTTATACGTTTGCCGTGCCGCCTTCTCACTTTAGCTCGCTCCCAAACGGGTGTTTGGTTGTTACCCAGAGGATACGTGGATATAAATATCCGTACGATATGAGCTGCGATTTGAACCGTACACACAAGAATCGCTTCTGGCCACTCCCAGATGAATGGCAGTCACAAGTTTTCCACTTCTGCGCACGGAACCATCCTCCGCTTTTATTTACCATTCAGCAAAAGCTGGAGCAAAGTTTTGTTATAATTTGTTTAAAAAAAAAAACCTAAGGTAAAGTCGCCCTAGAAATAGTTTTTCGCATTTTCTGACAATCGTATTATTTTGCATTGTGACTCTTTTGAAGACGGTGTGCGATATGTTCACAAGAATACCTCCCTCCATAAAGCTTAATTGTATGGAAGCAATTGTTTTATAATCGAAATTGCAACTCCCTCGTGGCTCGTGTCTTCTGCATAAGACATTATATATTACTCAATGAAAATCCCTGCTCCATATAGGCATTCCATATTTAGTCTGTTCGTAAAAACAAACAAGCCCGCCAAGAACCGGACCCCTACCGGAGTCCAGTCACTGCCACTTGGTGGCTGGTTAACTCAGTTCTTCGGCAGTCGCTTTTTTCTCAGCCGGTAGTGCGTTTAGGATGGAACTGTGTTCCTACAGCCTTTCTTTCCAAAATCCCAAGGCAAGGCAGAGTTTTCGTTGTAAAGATCTATTGGTAATAAATCGAGAAGCACGTTCAAAACATCCTTTAGATCCGACCTAATTACACCCGTTACAGCAAAAGCTGTGCTAACTTTTGAATTGTGCTTCGTTTTTTTAACCACGAAATTCTTAGTAAAGGCTGGCCTGGCCACCACATCAGCGCCCCATAGAATAGTATGGATGAGACTATATGTAGCTGTGCGCATCCAGAATACAATTCATGGTTTCTTTTCTTTTGGCTGTATAGAGAGCCACCGGGACTTTTTTTGACGCTCTTCAATACTCACTCTTCAATTAAGTTTGGGGTCCAGAATATCTGCAATGTAATTCAGGTAATTTTGTTGTATTTATTTGTGAAAAGCGTAGAGCAAATTTTCTCATCAAAATACGTACACATATTCCTAGTTGTATCTTTGTATTTACGTCACTGCGCAACGTCCTTGCTGTTCCGCATTTTGTGTGGGAAGGTCAAAAGAACTACAACAGAGCGCATAAGAGTCCATCGTCCAGTTAACAGCAACAAACTAAAGCCAACAACAAAAGCAAAAACTGCGAACAGAATTAAAAGATGCAAAAGTACCACAAAAAGATAGGCAACTGGAATAGCCATTCGAGTGGACAATGATGGCGGCGGGGACAACGTTAACCAAAAGAAAATAATAAGAAAAATCTTTAAACATGTGCGCACATGCAATGCAATCAAAAAGAAAACTTTACAAGAACAACAAAGTTAGCAAGAGAATAAATATTTTCGCTAAATAAAAATAAAGCGAATGAAATTGTAAAAAACCTTGAAAAGAATGGCAAACACAAATGAAAATGTGACCTTTTCTGTTTATCGCGCTTAGCAGTAACTTGCAGCTGCTGCTCGTTGGGGTCAAGCTTTAATTTCTTTATTTATTTGCTTCTTTTTTTTAGAACAAGAAATGCTGTCACTTTGGTAACTTTTACGCCTACTACACCGATATCATTCGTAAGCCGGTTGTCATAGTGCGCGCAGCATTCGTTTTTCATATAATATTTGTTTTTTGTTGAAATTAAATGCAAATCCGCAATTTCCTACTTGTTTTTTTAGACACTTTTTTTTTGAGTCGCACGCCAGTTTCTTCACTTTCTGCGTTATTTCATTTGATATACAAACATAAATTTTTCTGTTATAAGTATATTTTTTTCGACTATTGAAGCGGCGGTAATGAATTTAAAAATCAACATGGCGAATGCAGCGGAAATTGCGCTTGGCTGGGAACGGAAATGGCTCGTAAATGTATACTTTAATATGTATTGATACTGAATTAAAGAAACGTGTTAGGCAGCGGTTTTAAGTTAAGATTTAGAGTGAAGGTGAAGGTGAAGGTGCATATGTAGATGAAGAAAAGAAGAAGAAAAAGATAATGAAAAAGATGAGGATGAACATAAAGATAACGATAAGAAAGGATAGAGAGATGAAGAGATAGAGATAAAGATAAAATTGATGATTAACAGGGCAATTATGGCAAGTCTTTTGAAAGGGAATTGAAAGACGGTAGGCGAGAAAGATTGAAAGATTTTGATTATTATGGCTCGAAGGTCTTACAAAAAAGCTTCCTTGTCAACTTTTATGGTGAAAAGCTCTTTTGATGGAAAGCGCTTGAGCATGTTGCATCATTCTGCTTTCACTGCGACTGCATTGGTTGAGTGAGAAAATCTCACTGGCGTGGTTCGAATGCTCGGGTCGCACAATTTTTTACTTCCTTTATTTAATTGAGTTTGTGTTTTTAAATTTAATATACTTTTCACTTTACAATGCCATTTAATTTTTAGAAATTTATTTTATGTTGTTTTTTTTTGTACTCGATTCAATTTTCGTTAAATTTTTAGATTTTATTGTTTTTGTATTGCTTAGTTTCATTAAATTTTAGAAATTTATTATTTAATTTTATTTAATTTATTTATTATTAATTGTTTTATTTATTATTTATTTGTTATTTTAATGTTTAATAATATTTGCTTTTATAAATATTATTGAGCTTTGTACCGCGATTTGTTTGTTAGGAAAAATGCAAAAGGCAACAGAGGCTAAGCGGTAATAGTTATGCTGCTATTTCGGAGATCACCACATATCATCAGACTTCCTTCGCTAGAAATTAAAAAGAAAAAATATTCTTATTATTTTATTTATTTTAAGAAACTCTTTATTTTACTCTGTCTTTTATTTAAAAGTTTTAATTTTTCTATTTCATTTTTACTGCTTTAAAAACATACATATATATTGTTTTTTAGAAACTTGTTTTATATTTTTTTCTGCTATTTTAAATTTAATGTTTAGATTCTTAATTCAATTAGAATTCTTAATTCAATTTACTTTTAGAAACTTATTTATTTATTTTTTATTTCATTATTTTCTTTTCCTATTAGAACTTTCTATTCATTTTTACATTTGTTATTAAAAAAAATAAAAAAAAATTTACTCATATATTTTTAGGAACTTATTTTGTTGCTCCTTGTTTCCAATTTGTTTATTTTTAGCTTAAATTCCTTTTAATTTGTAAAATTTAGTGTTTTAAAAAGAAAAATACTTTTTTAATTTCAGACACTTTTTTTCTTTTTAAGTTTCTTTTATTATTGGGTTTTTAATTTGAGTTGCTATAAAATTTCACTTTCTTCGTTTTCAAAAGTATTCTTTTAATATATATATATATATAAGTATTTTAAGAAACATTTATTTTTTCTTTTATAACTTAATTTTTTTTTAGTTTTTATTATTAAAAAAATATGTATGTAAACATTTTTTATTTCATTAAATTTTTAGATGTTACACTTTTCACCTCACTGCATCCCCAACTTAACTCACCTTATTTCACCTGCCCTGACTTCAATTCACCTCATTTTCTTCACCTTAACTCATCTCAAATCAACTCAACCCATCTCAGCTCAGCTAAGAAATCACAAAAAAAATGATTTTTGAATTAAACAGCGAATCAAATCACAAATACTTAAAATTGATTTCTTGTTTTGTTATTTGATCAGTTTAATATCTCTAATTTGTTATGTTATGTGATCTAATGTTATGTTAAATTCAGTAGATCCAAACATATGTACAACTATCAGGGTTATAATAAAGAAATGAATCGAGGACAATTTGTCTTCGGGGGCGCACTCATGTTCTCTTTCTCTCTCTTCTCTTCCCCTTTCCTGTCATTCTTCGTATATGTGCATATGTATGTAAATGAAAATAGCTTCCTGCCCATCTACGAGTGCCCTTTATTATTTTCATCTACGCTTGCGTGTCTGCGTATGCGTATCCTCTCTTCCACTTGCATAGCTCCCCAAGTGGCAATAAGTGCAAATAACATTCAAGTAACGGTAACGTTTTCTGCAAGTACCAAAAACGAACATCAACCAATTCCCGACTGTCCCGACTAAGTCGAGGTGGTCACTTGTACCTAGATATGTAAGTACGCCTTGTATTGTCCGCATTGAGGGGCCGGGGTCGGTCGGTCACATGCACATCGCTTGTACATTCAATTCCCGTTCGCAATATTACGCTCGGTTGATTTTCATTTTCCGCCAAGTAGCAATTTTTTCGCAATCATACTTACTGGTGGTGGCGAATGGCTTCTCCATGTAACAACAAACATTCAGCATTCATATACCATTTTTTTTTTTGTTTTGAGTTGATTTCATTTTCTTCATTTTTATTATTATTTTGCCTTGTTCGCTCCCCAAATTATCCTTTGTGTTCATTCAGGTTTTTTATTGTCCTTACCGCTACTGTAGTACCACTATCGCGCATCTTTAAGAGCGGCGTGTGCTTCTTAAATTTTTAATTTCACTCAACGACAACGGTAATGGAGGGCAGCGGCAGTGACGCTGCTTCGAAAATCACATCGCTCAGTTGGCGTAGGCAAAACGGTGCAGGATTTTTTCCCCACTTGCCACCCTTCGGCGTCTCAAACGCCCACAATTTGTGGCTGCTTACTATTTACTTTTTTCGTTTGTTTCTTGCTACACAAATTTCTTGCTACTTTTCTGGTTGAGTAAATAAATAAAATATTTCTTATCAAATATTTACAAAACCAGCGCGTTTGTTGCGTCCATTTCGTGCGTTCTCTGCCTCGCATATTCACTTATTTACTTACATCTGTACATTCATTTATACGCACACGCATATGCTTAAGTGCGTCACCAAAAAAATCGAAATTCTCACGTAGTTATTCTCTTTAGTAGTGCGCACGCAAATCCTTAACGAAATCACGCGCACACACCAGCTCACGAAGTACTTAGTACTTGTACGCACATCGCGCAGACACGCATGTAAACATGCACATAATTTAGGATATTTCACACTTGAGGTGTACAGTTAAGCCACGAGTGTGTCATCGCGGCACGAGCAAGCGTCGAAAGTTTGGTGGTAATCAACAACATGGCACACACACATACATATGCTTGGATTAGCGCAACGAATGTATGGAAATGTGGGAAATTCCCATAGCTGCAAGGCAATTGATTTAGAAAGTTACGAGTAAGCTCTATATTATGCAATAAGAACCAAACAAAAAAAAAAAAAACTAAATAGCAATAAGAAAAAATATGTTAAGGATAATTTTCATGGTAGCAAAAGAAAAATGCGCCTTGATGCGATGTAGCTTAGCTCATCCATTTGGGATCGTAGATCGCCGACGTGTTGGCAGTGGAGTTAAATCGGTGGTTTACAGTGCAGTACAAAGGCACCTGTCTTTCAACTCACCAAAGTTTTTCGAGGAGGAAAATCTTTCGTAATACAATTATCAATTCTGACAACTATCTTGAAAGCTTTTTTCTGTCTTTCGAAAGGCTAATTGAAAGATCTGCTAACGAGGAGGTCTTAGCGTTTCTCTGTTTGTCTTTTAGAAATAAGTTTTCTAAAAATTTACTGAAATTTAAGGTGTAAATATATATATATATATATATATATATATATATGTATATACATATATATTTTTTTTGAACAATAGAAACTAAATCTTTAAAGAAAACTAAATGAAAAAAGAAAAAAATAAAATAAATTTAAAAAAGCAAAACAATGATAATAATAAATAGAATAATAAATTTTTTAAAATTAAATACAATTGAAAAATGTGTTTCCTTTTAATACAATGGAATCTAAAAAAAAGAAAGAAAATATTAAAAAAAAATTTGCTAACAATTATCGAAATTAAAAATCTATATTTTCTTTTCAAAATAATATAATTTAAAAAATATGTATATATATAAAAAACAAAATAAGTTCCTAAAAATTCAATTAAATTAAAAATATATTTTTTTTTTTTTAAAAATAATAATATATTTTCCTTCTAAAAATTAAAAGAAAAGTAAATAGAAAAGATTCATTAAAAAACGACAAAATGTTTCTCAAAATTAAATGGTAATAGTTTTTTTTTTATATTTTATTATATTTATATCTAACATAAAAAAAAAATTAAATAAGAAATAAATAAATTTAAAAAAGGAAAAATCAAATTTTAAAAATTAAATGCAATACAAATTTTTTTGTAAAGCTATATAATTTAGTTCTTAAAAGAAATTTGAAATAAAATGATAAAAATATAATAAAATCTAAGTTAAAAAAAAATTAGATAAACAAATAAAAAACTACATTAAATAAAAAGATATGTTTCTCAATATTAAACGAAATTAAAAATTCTTTTCTTTAAAATATAATCCGAAAACTAAAAGAGAAATATGTGCATTAAAAACTGAAAACAAGCTTCTATACATTAAAATAAATAAAAAATATGCATTTTTAAAACAAAATTGGTAACCTGATAACTAAAAGAAAATTTATTAAAAAAAGAAAAAATTGCATTAAAGAAGAAAAAAAATGTTTCTAAAAAAGGAAAAATTTTTACTAAAAAATATTTTTTTGTAAAAACAACAAAGTTAAAAAATTAAGTTGTAAAAAGTAAAAACAAATGAAAATTACATAAATTAATAAAAATAATGATAGTTTAAAGACATGCTTGTATTAGTGATAAGTAAAAAAAAAAAGAAAAATCGACCGCCACTTCCGCCTCATCGGGAAATTGGTTAAAAATTGATTCAAAGATTTCATTACACATGGGTGAAACTTAATAAAAGCAGGTAAAAATTAAATATATGTAGATATTTTAGTTTTTCGCTGGGCCTGGGATCGAGCCCAGGTTCCGACTAACATCAAAAAAAGAAGATCAACTTTTTTTTCTAATAACGTTCGTCCCTCGGCAGGCAATGGCAAAACTCCGAGTATAATTTTGCCATGAATAGCTTCTCATAAAACATACAATCGCAACATCAATGCGCATGGCACAGATCGGAGGAGAAGCTTGGCCAAAAACTCGCATAGTTCTTTTGCCGGCAAGGATGATATCTCAGACGGCGTTCATGATGGTTTTAAGCGGATTAAGTCATTCCAAATCGAAAAGGAAGAAGGTGTTAACGAACAAGAGACGGTATCTGGATCGACAAACTGACTAATAGAGACGAGCGTCATTTTTACGACTTCCTCCTGCATTGAAGAATGGTAAAAAATCTCTCCTTATTGCTTAGGACACACCGAAAATTATTATTTTCTTCAATACGAGATTTGAAAAGTGTATACTAGCTGCCTTATTCTAACAAGGTCACAAATCACAGCGCATTGCTATGATGATTTCTATATCGCCTTAAAATATGCCACAAAAATTAGATTTCAAGTGCTCAAGAAATGAACAAAAAAATTTAAGAATTTATTTTCCAGCGGCATATTTTGAGGCGCAGTAGAAATCACAATATTGATGCGCTGAGTGTTGTGACTTTGTAAGAATATGGATGTAACTGGTTAGCGACAAGAAAAGAAAATTTGTTCAAGGTTTTGATGTTGCATACTTTCAGGCATAACTGATTAGCACCTGTAAACGCGTAAACCACTTTACACCTGCTGAGAAACTAAAGTTTTTCGGGTTTGGCGTGAAAAGTTCAATGGAATCTTATTATACTTCTCTAGCGGTATTATAACCATTTGGTTATGCTATATTTTTTACAAAAAAAAAAAAAAAAAATATTAATTTATGGGCTTCGGAGAATATGTACTAGCCCCAATATTGGATTTCAATTTAAAAAGCGTTTTTTATACTTATGTATGAGTTTCTCATTTATTGATTATTTTTTTTTTTTGGGTATTCATTGAAACTTTGCTACACACTCACTTGCAGTGCTATCGCCCGCTGATCCTAAATATGAATGACTGATTGTACTGCATCATTATTTTTACATCACCAATCATATCCACAAAACTCACCATGTCGTTAAGTGTACGCAATGGTCCTTGAAATGTGTAGCACGTCGCTTCCAACACCAACACTAACAACTTCTTCGACAACGCTCGCTCCCTCTAGGGTACCAAAGAGAGGTCAATTTAAGTGAACTTTTCATCGCCAACAAAAAAAAAAATCATCAAGCATCAGCAGCAAGTACAAATACATTTTGTCAAATGTTACACAGTTTTTATGAAATTTTGCGCTTTTTGTTTGTGCAAACATACATACATGACTAGTAACAATTTACACACATTATTGCGTCCCGAGGTTGTATGTACACACGAATACGCTCCACAAAGCAAACATTTTATACGCATAAAAATTTCCGTTTTAACGGCATTTCAAGGATTTTACTTTTCTGATCACGTTAGCGAATCCTTTGTCATTTCCTTTAATGTGACGGCGGTAAGGCGCGTTGGCGTATAACTGCGTATGTTAGTGTATATACATATGTATGTGGTCATAACGCTCATCTTGCGTGTGTGTGTGTGTGTGTGTGTCCCAGCTTCATTTTCCCCAAGTGTATTTGCTTTGGCGCGTGTATGTTTGTGTAACGCGCTCCATATTAGTACGTAGTAGGTATGCCAAAATATGCGGAAAATTGTGATCCCAGGATTTCGGGATATTTTTTAAATAATAGCGGGTTGCCAGGATTTATCCCGGGATTCACATTGAGAATGAATATGAGTAAAAATCCAATAAGTGAAATCAATTAAAATCAATTAAACATACCATTTAATACAATTATTTAAAATTTACGTTAAACTGATTGTAAAACTCACATATTTACTAATACGGACAAATCTTAACTCTTTAAAAGCTAGTGTTACATATATGTCACGCTCGAATTTCACAGACTAATAGTGTTGTTATGCAAATTTTTATTACATAACAAAGATTCAAGAGTGTTACATATATGTTTCAGCTCGTACAGACACCCCAATATAGAGGTCGAAACTTTTTATTATGGGTTTTTGTACATATCCTCACTTTTAGTATCCTCCAAAATTTGGTTCCTCTAAATTTTCCCTTTTGCTTTCGCGTTTAATGAGTTAATGTTATACATTTTTAAATTGTATTTAAAAACCCATGCGATTGAGGAACGCATACACTGGCGATCAAAAATGAGTGCATGGTGTTTTTTGTCAAATATTTAAATTTTTTTTGTTATCTTTTTATAAAAACCCCACATAAGTCAAACTTTCAAACTACAAAAATTTACAAAAATTCTTATCTAAATGTTTAACTTTTTATATCGGCTATGTAATAAAAAAATAAAAGAAGAAGCACAAAATAGCGGATTTTCGGCCCACCCTACAGCATACCCAAAATTTTTCTAAAAATTCAGATTAAAATTTAAAAAATTTTGATACAAATAGTATTGATTAATAAAAAAAAAAGAGTTAAATAAACAAAAGCAAAAACATATTTATTCTACTCCATAAGGAAATGTAGAGTTTTTTACAATTTTTTTCGCAATTTACACAACATTTGGCTGGTGTACGAGTCAAACGGACCTCAGATTAGGATTCAGCGGTTTAAAATACATGTTGGAGGTTGGTGGTTTGCCGGTTTGCCGGTTTATTATTGCACTTTAAATGCGGACATAAGAGCAGCAAAGTATTCCGAGCGGAGTCTTCTAATCTTGACCTGAAGTAATTACATACAAAAACCTGTTGATGAAAAACATCTCTCGACCTCAACATTTTAGGCATAACTGTCAAAAGGTAGCCATAAGCCATATTAAGATAATGACCCCTATCTCCTTCATTACAAAATATTTGAACTTCTTTTACCACCACGTCGGCTAAATTATAAGTTTTTTTCGATTTGAGAAGTTAGGAGTAGATTAATTTAAACAAATTATCTAGGTTTTTCCGAAAACGCTTTGTTTCGTTTACATTAGCGACGCTGTAAGTCCATTCATTTAAATCTTCTTTAAAAAAGGCTCAGGGTGGTGCAATTTAAAAGTACAGTTTCAAGCTTTGTGTTCATTGTAGTCAAAACGCTATTTTAATAAAATAATAGTTCAAGTTCTTAAACAAGTTCTTACTATCAATTCGATATTTAAAATTTTTTGGGATCCCGGGACGTCAAAAACACTGGGATCCCGGGACTGGCATCCCTAGTAGGCACCTCCTCCATTTTCACATTCCGAGAACGATGTTTTCCCAATAGACTGCGGCTCGTGTTATGATTCGATGTAAGCTAACAGAAGAAGAATGAGTAAAAGCGAACTCTCTATGCCATTTGTTTGCCACCATTTTTTATGCGACACTTAAGTAAGCGGCAAAACGGCGGAAGGTGATGAAATACTGCGGCAAAATGTGTAGATATGTTATTGTTGTTTTTACAATTCGGTTTGGCAAGTTCGACGTGCCAGGCGATTGGCGTCACCTCGTAGAATACTGAAAGTTTGAGTATATATATGTATTAATACATAAATACAGTGGCAGCATTTATCATAAAGTCGAATGCATATGGGTGGCTCGTAAGCGTATCCTTTCTCCAAAGTCATGCGTTTGCGATATCGTAAGTCATTTCATTGTGTGTATGGATAATACTCGTACATACATGCGTTTATATGTATATAGTTAGCGGTGTTAGCGCGGTTAAGATAGTAAATTAAAGATGGTTTTGTGTAATGGAATGTTTGTGGTTATAAAATTCAGTAGACGGAAATTAACAGCTGAATTTGTTGAATCATGCAAACGATTTCATGTCGCCCATTTGGCAATAAAATGAAAATAGTGAAAAGTAAAATCCAAATAAAATTGCAAATCTGTGCTATTAAGTTAGCACATGAGTTCGGTTTATGCGAAGGATGTTGCCAGACTCGAAGTTTTAACTGCAAATTACAGGTTTTTACACAAGCTTACAGTTGTTTAAATTGCCACCTACTAGAAATTATTTTGCGCGATTTGAACGAATAAATTAACATTTCTCTATCGGTTTTTTGTAAGTAAATTTTTAAGAAAAAAATTACCGATGAAGGAAAACGTTTCCTCACTCGAACAAAAAACAAAACCGAAAACTAGGAAATTCCAGCACTCTCTGGTATTTTAAGGACTAAAGATTTTTTAAAAATACTGCTTCTCGAGATACTTAATTTGAGGTATCGAATCACGTGCTCAATAAAATTAATTAAGCCATTTGCAAAAAATAATCAAACTGAATTTCATTAAAACAAAATATAGCTTACAGGGCAATTCTGACTCGGGTAGTAAATGGTTTTTCGTAAGACAATCTTTTTTGATTTATTTTCTTTTAATTTTTTGATTGTATTTTTTTAAAGAAAAATATATATTTTTAATTTCGTATAATTTTTTACCCTTATTTTACGTAGCTTTTCTTTTTTAATACAATTTTTTTCTTCCTTAATTTACTTTTTAGATGTTATTATTTAAAAAAATTGCATATATTTAATTTCATTTAATTTTTAGGAACTTATAATACTTTGTTCGTTTTTCAATATTTTGTTCTTTTTTTGTTAAATTTTCTTTATATTTTTAGATTTTATTGCTTATAAGAGAAAGATATTTTTTAATTTCATTTCATTTTTACAAACCTATTTTTTTTAGTTCAATAAATAAATTCTTTTGTTAATTTCATTTTCTTTTAATTTTTAGATTTTATTGTTTCAAAAAGAAAAATATATATTTTTTTCATTTCAGTTTTAAGATCCAATTTGCCTTTTTTTCTTAATTATTAATTTTTTTTAATATTTAGGTCTTGTTTTGAAATTAAAAATATATTAAATTTTTTTTTTTTTTTAAAGTACTATTTTCTTCTTTTAACCGACTTCACAAAAAAGGGAAAGGTTAGATATCAATTCGTCGGAATAGTTTTTTTGTTTTTTTTTTTTTTGATGTATGTTACCGCATGCCTTTGGACCACATTAACCGATTTTTATAATTCGTTTTTTAAAGGAAAGGTGTTACCTCATAGGTGGTCCCGTATTAATTTAGTTGAAATCTTATCATCGAAAATCTTTGCTGAAAATACAGTTTTTTTCCACGGAAATTTACAGTTATTTTTTTTTAAATATCTGGCAACACTGGTTGCAACAAATATTGGTTGAGTAAAGAATGATTATGATTAGAACAATTTAAATGCCAATAGAAGCTCTACGTACATCTGCTATCCCTTTACTTCATACTCAAAGTTTTTAATGGAGGCATCTGCAAGTAGAAAGATTTTTTGACATAAACATTTTTTATCGGCTCACTCTTGCCTGCACTGTACACTCGCCTAGGAAGTGTTCAACTGTTTTTTTTTTATGTAGACCTACGCAGACAGTCGTCAGTTTAAAGGTATTTCTTGGCTGATTTCTAAGTATGTACCACATCTGTCTGGTAATTCTATACGACCCTGTGTAACTCAACCTCTCTTCGAATCAATCAGAAACCGAAAAAGAGGAGAGTGACTGAATTGTTTTTCTGTCTAGCTATCCGAGAAAATATGCTATCGTCGGTGAGCGATATTTTATTTATTGTCTTACCGCCTATTTAATTAAATTTTCCCGATATATAAAGCACGAACGGTCTCAAAAAGTCCCAAAATTGAAAAAATACCGGAAGATTCCTTTAACAACTCTAGAGTAAACCGAGAATTAAAAAAAAAGAAAGTGAAGAATTTCTTCTTATTTGACTAGGTTCCCATCTGTGTGCCAACCGACGGCAATTGAAAATGTCAAGTCAACGGAGCCGCTGTATTTTAATTCGCTGCACTATGCCCATGGCGTTGTAAAACTCATACAGCTCATCGTTCCATCGTCTGCGGTACTCGCCATCGCCAACGCGTAAAGGCCCGTAAATCTTCCGAAAGATCTTTCTCTCCACTTTCCCGAAAGTATAACTGTCAACAGTGTCGTAGGTGCCAAGGCGCGAATGCGCTGATTGTTTGACAGCAGATACTTCGCCTTGTCCTCGTTAACCACCAGACCAAATTGCTTTGCTTCCTTATCCAACTCGGAAAAGGCTACGAACAGGTTAAAATTAAGATTGGGATTGAGATTGAGATTGAGGTTCGAATTAAAATCAAGATCAAGATGAGGAAGATTAATGGCAGTTTGCACCATTTATGGTTAGCACTTATCCACAGTTAAACATATTTACCGGCGTTACCGTCTCCATGCATATAACATCAAAACAGTCTTTCAGAAAGCTGAAAGCTAAAACTTTTGGCAGGAAATTGCACTTAAGGTCAACGAAGATCAAAAAAAAAAAACGAGTGGATCAAATCTTCATCTAAATTTGGGTTAAACCCATTATAAACGTATGCGATTAAGAGCTGGTTTATACACCGAACTTTTGTGTTCAAGTGGTTTAACGTAAAATGTGGAGAGCGATTTTTTCTTAAGAAATTTTATCTTTTTACACCTCCTGTTAAGTGTCTTTTTAACCCTTTTTGGAGTAATTTCTTTAAAAAAGGTAGTTAGAATATCAACAGATAGTTCTATTGTAGTTACACATATCTTGTTTTGAGAGAAATATATTAAATATATTTAGTTGACGTATTTTAACCTTTTTCTCAGTGCAGCGGGGTAATCTTTTAGTAACAGTTTTTAACTAAAAATTTAACCTCAATTCGCCAACTCAAGAGCCACCTTATTCAATTTCTTTTGTACTAAGTTAAAACATTTTATTTCCAGTTAAACTGCCCCTCATTAGTTAGTCTAATTGTATGTAGTAATGCCGTCGCTGCGCTGCGTCCGCCAACATTTGTTCTATTCATCAATGTTTAATGAGCACAAGCAACAAAAAGCATTCTCCCGCGTTCTCGCCGCTTCCTCTATTCATACCATCACTTTAAGCCGCATCCGTTTTTCCATACACCTGCAGTGTATTTAGCTACTATCTATCTATCCATATATCTATAGAATAGGACCTTGTGACTTTTCAGCCATTAAATTGCGCTATTGTCACGCAATTCTGTTGGTACCTCTGTTTCCTGTGCGCGCGCAGCATTCGTTATTATCATTGCATCAAAAGTGCTGCCCGACTACTAACCCTACGCTTCGTACCGCTGCACAGTGCGGCCGAATTCCAAAAGTGCGGTGAAAATTCGAGAAAATAAAGTTTCTAGATAGGCCTTTTTTGACATTGAGTTGACTAAAGGAAGCACCTAAGAAGCGAAAACTGTTAACTGTGACGACCTGTTGTACCCTAAGTCCTATCTTTTTATTAATTTCTAGTGTGACCTTCTCCCAAGTACAACATTAGAGAATAGGAAACCAAAAAAAAAAAAAAAAACAAATGGATTCTACGTCTGAAGGTTAGTAAAATACGTTAATAATTTTGTGAAAAATAATACTATAACAGAAATTTTTAAGAAATAAAACTGCAAGGGTATTTTTTTCGCAACATAATGCTGTCGAATGCTGCTTTTAAACCTGTTAGAGTTTACTTAGGAAAGTATTAGCTACAGAAGAAAACAAAACTCAGGTGGTCATCTCTGCTCCTTATATTTTTTTTTATTTATTTTTTTTAACGCTTATACATATTAGCTTCACCTCCATGTAAAAATTTCGAGCTTTTTAATTAGATTTCACAGAAAGACTTTGAGTATGCAGTTTTGTGGCCCATTAAATTTAAGTATAATAAAATGCAAGTTTAAAGAAGCTGGGACATACGGCTGATTTTTGGAAATTTTTTTTGTTGAATGTTTTACTCATTTTCTTCATATCATCGAACATACTTCGTATGGAAGAAAATAACTGGCACTGTCAACAAAAAAAATCTCAAAAATCAACGGTAAGTCCCAGCTACTTCAAACTTGCACTTTGTCACACTAAAATTGACTGGGCTGTAAAACTGCGTACTCAAAATCTTTCTAAGAATTCGAATTAAAAAGCCCGAAATTTACAAGACGTCTTACTGGATCCGCCATGTCGAATTTTGCAATTCTGACAGCGGATTCGTAATTAGCGACTTCGGAAACCCCCTAGTACGAAATTTCGAATCAATTATTTAAGCCCTAGAATTTTGGCCGCACTTTTGAATTTTGGCCGCACTGTGCGTTGCGCTGAAAAGTCCAGTCTTTGGCTTGCCTACCAGTGTGCTCTCTAGCCTGTGGCCTCCACCACACTTTGCCGCGGCGCTGTGATGCTGGCTGCGATGACTCATTGCTTTTGTTAAATTTAAATTGCCTAATTAAGCATTGCTGTATGCCAAATGAAAACGCTCTTCACAATGCTTTCATTCACACTATGCCAGCTGGAATACATACCCTACGTACCTTATGCTGATACATATTTAAATACTGTATTTATCTTTGCTATTCTAATTTTTGTTCTATACTAATTCTTTCACTTTCCCTTTTGTTCCGTGCATCCGTGTTTTGCGCGTTGTATTTGCAGGTCCTGAAGATGTGCTGAAATTTCTCGGAAACGAAAGTGTCGTGGATCATTTTAAGCTTGTCACAAAGGATGGCAACAGTCTGCTGGTCGGTGCCAGGTGAGTAGCCAAGCCAAGTCAACTTTTTGTTGGTAAAATATATATATAGTTAGGGTATGTATATATACTTAGTCATCGTTGTCGCATACTCTGTGTCAAGTGGGGCAACGAGTGCTGTAAGTGCCGCATTGGGGGTGTGCGTGCAGCAGCATAACAAAAAAAAAAAACAAAAAAACAAGTGAAAATAGGTTAACAAAGGCGTCCGTTCGCATGGAAAACAAAGCTAAAAAAAAACAAACAAGTTTATGAAATAAAATGAAAGAAAGGGGCGCGCGAGCAGTATGCGGCGGCCATAGAAAGTGCTCGGAAAATGTGTATAAAACAGGAAGACACTTGAAAGTAAAGTCAACATGCAGAGCACCGGGTACGGTCCGGTGCGGCCAAGCAGCCAGCCAGCCAGCCAGCCAGCCTAACCTGCCTGCCAGTTATGTATGCAGCTTGTGAGCTGTCCCGCACAGTCTCACAGGTCGCTGAAGGCACACAACGAACTGAATGGTGGCATCGTACGCACGCACACAACTCCAAGTCCGGAACTTTCGACTGTTACTTGTCAAAGCAGTTGCTGCCACACACAACAGTCAGTAGCCAAGCAGTGAAATACCTGCGCGCCCTTACCACCTACACTCTCCATTCAGTTGCTCGTCCTTTCTCCTGCAAGTTGATATTTTGGCGTCGCGCTGCTGTGCCATTTTTATTATGTTCTTCACTTTTCCTCTGCTTGTTACTGCTAGCGTGAATTTCCATTTTTCCGTTGTAGTGCATATAAAAAGTGCGCTTGCCAGAAGATATTTTGCTTCACTCGTTCGCACTGCTGCTGTTGCACCAGCAGCAGCATTGTCGCTGTTGCCGCCTCCACATCCCCCTTTTGCTTTGTTAATTTGGCTATCGTTGCTAGTAACTGGCAAGTATGTCTTTAGCTTGCTTTGGCCTGTGTCCGCTGTCATTTGCGTTGCCAGCCGCCAGCCGCCAGCCGCTCGAGAAATGTCAACGCAACGAGGCGTTTGCGCGTGCACTTTGTCACACTTTTCCTTTGCCAACTGCTAGGCGGCTGCTTTTTTTCTGCTTTGTAGCTCGTTCGAGCTCCTTTTATGTAAATACATTAGACCTTGCCTCCTAACAAGCAAACGTAAAAATTTCGCTGTATACCCCTGAGTTTAAAGTAAGCAAGGCAATTTTTTTTTTGCCGAAATCTTGGGGGTCACTTTTTTTTTGTTTATCGGTGACAAGCTACATACAATCAGCAATATTATTTTTTTCTTATAATTTTACTGGACTAACCTCAATACTTCCTTATCAAAAGTTTAATGATTTTCGGTGAGCTTTAATTTAATGACATTAGGGTGAACGTTGGGGGTGATAAGTACTGAGATTTGGTGGATAAGCACTAGAACGAGGTACTTGAGGTCAATATTTTTATTTTTCCAAAAATTGTCCTATCATAACGAAAACGTCGACATATCATACTTCAAGATCCGACTATAAAGGCCGAAGATATGATGAAAAATGTAAAAAGATGTTCGGCAAGCAACAAAAAAATTCGAAATCGCCTTCGAATCGAAATACTTCCTTAGCAAAAGTTAAATGATTTTTGGTGAGGTTTAATTTAATGACAGTAGGGCGGTAAAAACTTGGCCGACCAAAAAGTAATAAAAAATCGAAATTGCCTTCGAATCGAAGTACATACGTACTTTCTTAGCAAAAGTTTAATCATTTTTAGCCTGCTTCAATTAACTGACGTCAGTGGTGGCAGACAAAAGAAGCGATATTTCATACTTTAAGTTCCGACTATAAATACTGAAAATATAACGAACATGTATAAAAAAAAATTCGAAATTGCCTTGCAAAAATATTTTAGACTACTAAATAAAATAAAGTTAGGTTTAAAAAAGAAAAAAAAATTTAAATTACAATAAAGCAAAAATAAATAATAAATTTTTTAATTAAATGATTAAAAAAAAAAATATTTTCTTTTTAAAATAATAAAATTCTTTTTACAAAAAATAAAATTAAGTTAGGAATAGAAAAAAATTAAATCAATAATCTTAAAAGTTATGTAAATAAAATTAAAAATATACATATATATATATTTATTTTAAACAAAGTAAAAACCAGATTTTTCCCGGTATGGTCTAATGTGCACACAAGTTTTTCTGCTAAATTAAAAAAGTAAAATAAATTAAAATATAGCAAAAATAAATAAGAATACATATTTTTAATAAATTATTAAATTTTTTTTTTTAAATAATAAAATCTAAAAATTAAAAATAGGAAAAGAAAAAAATTAATCAAAAAAAGAAGAAAATAATACTTAAAAATTAAAAAAAAAAAAAAATATTTTTTTTAACAAAGTCTAAAAACGAGCATTTTCCCCGGTATGGCCTAATGTGCATACCATTTTTTCGCTTACCTTTTCGGCCTGTCCAACTGTTGTTATAAAAGTTGTAAAGTGAAAATTATGCAGCTTCTCAAGTGACGCTCTGTTTACTGAATATTTCTTTGCAAAAGTCGGCACAGTGGGAGTGCAGGTCATACAACTACTAACTAAATACATACAGTTGAATGTACAAGCTTACACAACTCATTGTCCAGTATATTTGCATGTACACATAACTCATAGCTTGTCTCATTCGCAAAATACTTGCAGTTTGCCAGTGTCCCCAAACTCTTTTCGTCCGCATTTCGAGTAGAGTAGATTTTGTAATATTTAATTGCATTCAGAAAACAGAAAATTGAAATTTGAAAAGTTAGGAATGGCAACATAAAAAGTTCTATGCACACATTATGTATTTCAGTTTCCTTCTTTTTTTTTGCTGTACGAGTTACATTTCTGTCATTGCTTTTAGGAATATATGCATTTCCATTCTTAGTTTGTGTGCGTTTATCTATGTATGTGTTTGTGTAAGTGTTGCTGCGTGTATGGTTTTGAGGTAATTTCCTGGAAGCAAGAAAGTTCATTTCCAAAGGGGAAAGTGTTTATTTATATGCGGGAGCGACAAAGTGCAAAGAGGTAGTCATATCAAATGGCAGTATACACGCAGTGGTGATACATATCCACAAATATTATGTGACATTAAGTGGGTGGTTGCAGTTGAATATTTTAATGTAGGCAGTGTAGATGTGCTCACTCAGCACAATATACTTAGTTACTTCATGAGCTATAAATTTTGTAGTGTAAAATTTTCGTGATTTCAGGATTTTTTTTCGGGATCCCGAAATATCGGGATCGATTACGTTATATTCGCTCTTGTGGTATTTCTAAATGCTTATATCCATATAAAAGCTTGAAAATATTTTTCGGGATCCCGAAATTTCGGAGCATATTTCGGGTTTATGCTACATTGGCTCTTTTGGTGTTTCTAAAAACTTATTTCCTTATTTTACAAAATCTTAAACTTCATGTCGGGATCCCGGTAATTTTTGGTAAATATTTATTTGTGATCTTTCTCGGATGTATCTATATTTTCCTTGAAGTTTTAATGTGAAATAGGATTCTTAAAATTGTCAAGATTTCCCATCTATTTCATAGTTAATTTATTTTCACCTTACTGTTCCGGAACCCTTTTCGAAAGCTAGCGAAATATATGTAGATTTTGGTAAAAATTATTCGGTATCCCGAAAATTCGCTAACGATTTCGGGATGTCGTGGTATTCGCCCTTTTGGTGTTGGTAAGTGCTTACTAATATTTTACAAAGGCTTAAAATTTTAATTTCGGGATCCCGATTATTATCAAAATTACTGATCTTTTTCGGAGTTATCTTTGTTTTGAATACTGTTCTTTGACCTTTAAATCTTGCTATTTTGCGCGCCCCTTCCACCTGAATAACATTGATCGAATTTTGTAGTCCAGTAGAATTCGGATGGAGGGTTCAGTTGAAAAAACATCCGCCGTAAAAATTAGATACTACGAAGCGTTCAATAAAATCAGTGTCGTTCCACTCCTTACGCTGACATTTTTCTTGAAGACAAGCGAAGGACAGATGTAGTCAGATTTTTCATAAATGCTTGGACAGTTGAATGAGCACAGGATACGTCCATGCCCGTACGCACATTCTTTCCATAGGCTCAGTTTCCTCAACCCCAGCGCACTCTCAGAAGCACCTTCCTTAATAAAGGCATGAATCGGTGGCTTAAAACAGATGACACGTAGCGCTTCCGTTGGAAAATAACGCCGGCTTTTCTTTATTAGATACGGCATCTACAAATAAGGACTGTATATCGCCACTCGCCACCTCGCTGAAACCACACTATGGTCCTATTACAGTAGTCTTTTGGCAGATGTTTCGGTTTCTTTCTGGGACCGATTTCGCTTGCCCTCATCCTACTTTTGGGTAGCTGGTTATGCCCGCTGCTCCACCACCACCGAGTCAAAACAAATTCTGTGTTTGGATTCTTTCGGCTGAGCGGCAAACAGTTTTTGATCGAGCGAGGGAGTACTGCAGCCCGTGCTTAGTAAAGACTCCGTCGCCAGTTGTCAACGCTTTCTCTGGAAGGGCTCAGTCTACCAGTCGAGGTACGTCCGTGTAGTCCTTATTTCCTAAGTCCTGTGAAATCAGGTATTTGCCATCCGAGGCTTTGTTCATGCCATCTAATTCTTAGCCTCACCCACCCAGTCATTGCTCAAGAGAAAATCCCAAGAGGAAACACCGCCCGACTGTAGGGAAACCGATAAAATCCGGTACAGCGACCTATCGAGGGGAAAATGGAAATATTTAGTCCGCCATGGTAGATCCCCGAGCTGTGGTAAGGTCACCATTACTCCCTGATTCGACCCAGTGAAGCACTGCAGAAGCACAGTCCGTTAACTTAAACTGCAAATGTTGTCCAATAGGTACAGCCCGCTTAATGTCATGGATTGAGGGACACCTTGAGAGTGATCACCCTACAGAAATATTAGAAGCATCCTCTTAGATGGTGGGATACTACTGAGTATGGAGCAACCTACAATTCGACAATTTAGCTCGAAAGATAATCGCCACACAAGAGTGAGCAAGTGCAATGGTTGTTTATTACCGTAGTAGCAGCGGTAAAAGAGCCTATAGACAATAAAGAAGTTCAGGAATTCATACCAATCCCTCTGACAGAACTCATTGCGAGTGTGCTACTAATTTTCTTGTCGACAGAACCACGACCACAGAATAAAATAAAATTTATGACCCAAAAGTAATAAGGGAAGTGTAAAGATTGAAGATGGGAGGATTGGGAGACACGAATTCATTCATGTTTAATCAGATCAAAGCTTTAAAGGAATTTAATTTTTTTCTTTTCAGCTTTCATCGTCTTGAATAAGACAATCAGCCCTGTTCGGCGTTTCGATTCCAATCAACATTTTCGGAATCGAAATGGATTGGTGTTCTTGATTTCGATTCCAACAACATTTTTTCGATTTGAAAAGTTTTCACTTTGACTAGTCGGAAATAAAAGTAATTAGCTAATTAAACCCAAATATAATGCTGTTTGTCAGCGAAATATTTTCTTTCGAATTTTCATAATATTGAGAGAATTTATAAGTCGTTCTTGTTCTAATCTGTATTCAAATACTTTGATAAATCTTTATCTTAAAACTGTTCGTTAAAAACTACTTATTTAGACAAACAACGCGAAAATGATCGTAATGAAACGGATGTGTTCTTGATACCGCTTCAGCGCATGCGCAGTATTCATCGAGAGGTTCCATATTGTGCTAATGGGCACAAAAATCGAGCATATGCCAAGGCGCTCCTATGAGCACAAAGTTGACAAGCATTTTATATGGAAGAAAATGCGCTACAGTCTCCACAAAAAAAAATCTAAAAAATCAACGTTAATTTTTAGGTACTTGAAACTTGCACTTCGTTATACTAATTGAATGGGATACAAAACTGCATACTCGAAAATTTTCTTAAAATTCTGAATAAAAAGTTTGAAGTTTTGATAATTTTTTTTTTAAGTTTAATTAATTTTTGTGAATTTTGTACAAAGTTTGCGAGATTGATTTATATTGGCTGCATTTCTTTATTCATTCTGAACGTTTGGAATAAACTTTTTTGTTTATTTATTCTTTAGAACGTTCCTGATGATATGTTAACGTATATTTCAAACGCATTCTGTTTATTCCGGCTGTGAAATGTCCGGAATGTATAAAGAAACGCAGCCATTGTTTTTTGTTATAGAATGAGCTTAAACAAAAATAAACGATGATGTGGTATATTTTGAATATTGTGAAAAAACTAAATTGCGAATACTTCTGTGAGTTACTATGTGTTTGAATAATTCAAAAATTTACATTTGTAAACTGCGGGCAACTTAATTCCTCATTTCCCCTCCATCTGCAAGCGCCTGATGATCATTTTCGCTCTCGTCTTCAGCATTTCTACTTGCCATTTCCAGATCGTGACCATCCTCTTCATTCATCGCCCACAGCAAACGTTAATAAGTCGGCTAACAAACCTTGCAAATATCTGAGGGGGATATTCCATAAAAGAACCTCTTTTCAATATCACAAATGGTGCTGAGTCTATAAAGCAAATCACGATTCCAAAACACAACTTTCATACAGGATGTTGGAACACTTTTTCAAGATTTCGAACATACTCCGCACCACCAAATTCAGAATTTCGACAATTTCAAGTCCCTATCGCGACAAAGAAGTTCTCGATTTAAAAAAAAAACAATTTTTTGTTAGGATCTCAAACACTTTTTGGCACATTAAATCGGGATGCCGAGCATTTTCGGCACTGCCAAAATCAAGACTTCGATAGCTTTACGATAGCTGCACGACAAACAAAATATCGATTTCGAGAAACCAATTTTCATTCAGAATCGCGAACACTTCTTCGGGACTTTAAATCGGGATCCCGAGCATTTTAAGCACTGCCAAATTCAGGATTTCGATAGCTTTAAATCCCATGTGAGACAAACCAAATTACGACTCCAAAACAAACATTTCCACTTTTTCGGGACCATAATTCGGGATCCCGAAAATTTTCTGCACCGTAAATTTCGGGATTTCGAAAATTTCAAATCCCAGTCGCGACAAGCCCAATCGCTATTAAAAAAATGCATATTTCATTCAGAATCGTAACATTTTTGGGACTCGAATTCAGGATCCCCAAAAACCCAAATCTGGTTTCTCAAAAAATTTACCATTCGTGATGTTGCGAACTTTTTTTGGTCCATAATTTGGATAGCCGAAAATCTTTTTCGGGATCCCGAAAAAATTAAACAGGTAGAGTACCTTGCTGCTGTTGCTGCTTGATGAGCGTTTAATTGAAAAGATTTAATCAATTTGGATATGTATATGTATGCGTTTTTTTTTATTGCTGATTTTATTGCTTTTGGCATTTTTTGTTGTATCTCTCCTTGCAATCTTCCGAGTTTGTGATCATTTGGCGAAACAAAATAGAACGTACATTCATCTGCTAAACAAATACGATTACTATGTCAACCGTTGGGCAAGGAACGGCTAGAGAAACATTGACATTTTGAGCCCCAACGAGCAAGTATGAAAATATTTGCTAGTTTTGTTGGCATTGCTTTAGAAAACAACAGAGAATAGCAAGCAACATTTCGAAAGAATGTCACACATGTGGTTTGGCTGAAGAGACAAATTTATGTGCGGGTTATGTGCCCGAAGGCATGCGAAAAATCACTTGGCGCCTCGAGCCTTCATCGACACCTCGACAAACAAAAAGTGTGTGACACCTTTTTCAACTTGCTGTGTTCATTTTGCGTACTACACCCACCCTCTCTTGCTGCGCCTCCAGCTTGTGCGAGCAAGCAAACACAAAGCTAGGAAAGAAATTTCGAGCGTAGTTGTGTGGGTTGCTGAAATCAAATGCAATAATAATGCTGTTGCAGAAATGAAATTGCTTGACAGTCACAAAAACGTGCACGCATACAAATACTTGCGCGCTTAGAAATGCAACGCTTGAAGCCAGCGCAACGTCCTAAACATTGCTGCCAAACAAGCGCCCACAAACGCCGAAAAGGAAGCGGAAGAGCGCATGCATGGCAACATGGTGGTGGCATGCAATATAACCTCCATCAACAAAAAAAAAAAAACAAGAAAATGTTTGCACGTATACTATTTAGGTGCATCGTTGGTGCCACCTGCTACATGCGGCAGCAGCAGCAGCGGCAGCAGCGGCAGCAGCAGCAACTCGAAAGCGCTTGTTGCTGCTGTGTGGTACAGCGGTTTGTGGTACAGCGAATTCGCGTTGTCTTTTGTGTGCGCATTTTGTATGAACGGAAATGTAAGCAACGCCGCTATGCATGTGTATTAGGGTGGATACATTTTTTTGATATAAATTCGTATGGTATTTGTTGATACTGCAAATACTTCTAGGAGAAAGTATAGAAGAAACCTTGGGTCTGAAATGAGTTTTTTGCCTGCGCATTTTTTAAACAAAAATTTTATTTTTAACAAAATTGTATTTGTTCGTTTTATGTCAGTTTTCCAAAGTGTTCACCTTTTTAACAACTAATGTATACAAAATACCTGCATATATTTTAGTTTATAACATTTTAAATTAATGCACCATAATTACCATGCAAAAATACACTCCATGTCAAAATTATAAACGCACCACATATTGACAATTTAAATAAAATAAATAGTAAATAAATAATAATAAAAAAAAAAATTTTTGTTTGTTTTTTTTTAATAAAAGTTTGCTAATTTTCTCAAAAAAAAAATAATAAAAAAAAATCTTTTTTGCCAACACCGTCAAAAAAAAAATTGCAAACATCATCGGTAAGTCTTAGCTACTTGCACTTTATTTTACTAAAATTGAATATACCACAAAACTGTATAATCTTTCTAAGAAATTCAACTAAAAAGCTTGACATTTTTACCAAAGTCTGATGCATTTTTTTTTGATATTGCACAAACTTTGAAACTTGGGTTTACTATATGTGGTTTTTGTTAAAAAAATTTTATAAAGAAAAATACTAAAATTAAATAGCAAAAAAATGAATTGACAAAACTTGTCAATATATGGTGCACTTATAATTTTGACATGGCGTGTATTTTTGCATGCTAAATATGGTATTTTGTATCCACAGATTGTAACAAAAGGTGCGCCGCTTGTAAAATTGAGATAGAATGAAAAATAAAATTATTTCAAAAAGTAAATTCTTCTTTTAAAAATGCGCAGGCTAGAAGACCATTTCCGACTTATAGTTTCATCTACATTTTCTCTTAAAATTATCTATAGAAACTGAAAATACCATGAGATTTGTCGAAATACTTTCGTCCGTACAATGTGATCCACCCTAATGTGTATGCAGCTACATACACATATACACATGTGTGCACGTATGTAGGGAGTAAAGTGGAGGGGTGGACACTTCTAGCATCGCCTAACAAATATAAAAAAAGAAGTAGATAATAAAAGAAGCTGAAAACTACAAAAAAAGTGTTGAAAAGATTTTCATTTTGGCAAAGTGACAGTAATGAATGTTGACCTGATTTCAGTCGAGTGACGCTAGTT
Organism: Rhagoletis pomonella; assembly: GCF_013731165.1. NCBI lineage: Eukaryota > Metazoa > Arthropoda > Insecta > Diptera > Tephritidae > Rhagoletis > Rhagoletis pomonella. The sequence goes on from NW_023458557.1 coordinate 83,562,358, forward strand.
ATGCGCTTGCAAGCAGCTGTGTAGTTGCCAACCAACCAAGCAACCAAGCAACCAACCAACGATGGGCGCGCTGTTTAAAAGCATAAAGGCACAAAAATAAAAACAAGAAAAATAGAAAACAACTTACTCTCTCACTTATTAGTTGCAATGCAGGTAGAAAATGTATCTTTTAGAAAATAAGCCAACTGTGGACGATGATTCACATTTGCAAATCGTCGTCGTCGTCGTCGTCGTCTAAAAAGTAATCATCAAGAACAAGTGCGCTTGAAGTCATCGCTGCTTCTGATTTTGCTGCTGCTGTTCATTTTCCTTCCCCTAGCTTTTTAGTACTGAAAGCCGCTTGGTTGCTTTAAATTGATAAAAACTTTTTCGAGCGCTGGTCTTCTCCTCTGCTGTTGCTAGCAGCTTTTTAAAGCGCCGCATTGTAGCTCTTGTTAGCGTATTTTGGTTGAAGTTTAGTTGAAGCACAATTGCTGGGGGTTGGCTAAGCTGCCAAAGGTTGTGGAAAAGTTTAACTTTCTTTTAAGTCAAATTAGCGCTAAGGCAATAGCGCCTTAAAGACAGTGCATTTGGATGTGAAGTAGTTAATGTACATACATACCAGTGTTTTGGTGTTATGGGCTCATTCCGTCTTAAATTTCGATGCGAAATATTTTTGTTTACGTGAGCAGTAAATTTTATGCAAATATGGGCAATGCGATGCTGATTCGTAAGTCTGCTCAGGTTGTATGAAAATAAAAAACGAACATCAGTATGAATAGGAACATGATTGCAAGAAAAATCCAGCATGTATCGATTATAATAACGATAAATATATTGTAAGTAAAATCGAAAAATTTATCGGTAACGATATCGGCTTGCTTAACAAAGATAGTAAGGTCGAAAACTCGATGTTTTTCAAAAATCCATATTTCGATTAAAACTTCGATAAATACATATATCGATAACACGGAAATTATCGATGCATTTTACGATAACGATAATAATTTATGTGACATTAACGATAAATAAAGTTTCCGATGAAGATATTTATTCATATGTGCATATGTATGTATGTATGTATGCACATTAGGGTGGTCCAAAAATGCATGTGAAAAAGTAAAGTCGGAATTTTAATGCACTCAGGCCCTAGAATTGTTCGATACCGAAGAGTTATGCCCTTAAGGTTTTCCATGTATTTTAAATGGGGAAAACAACTTTTCGTAGAAATGATTTGGAATTATTGAACAAAAATATTTTTCGATCAGAAAACTCTGTTTCTTTTCAAAAGATTCCCAGTAATAAATAATACCCAATTGTTTATTTAACCATTCTTTGATAGCAACAATATTTTATACATAGGTCCCCCAAAATGCATTGGGCGGGGGCCAATAAAAAGTCTAGTACTCTTCACAATACTTCTTCCACAACACTTTCGGGGATAGGGAGTGCATGTTCACTCGGCGAAGACGTATAGGGGTGCCTCGAAGGTAGAGTCGCAGAACCAGCAAAGGTCAATTGGGGACATAATCAAACGGGTGCGATGCAGTCTGCAGAAGACGTGAGAGAAGGTTAGGCTCAATGTGGCCACAGCTTAAGCACCTTCACTCTCTATCTCCAAAAGCGCTGTTAAACTTTCTCAGGGATTTAGGTTTGTAAGAAGAGTATTGTGAAGAGTAGAGGGCACAATTGACAACTAGGTCGCGGTGCATACCTCATTTCAATATCCATCTATATAGATATATAGATGCTCTCTTAGCCTGCAGTGTCCTGTAAGGATACCTGTTCCTGACGAACTATGCCAAGTTTAGAATATTGGGACCCGCTCCCAGGAAGGGCTCGGGGTCAACTGGGTGATGGCTGCCGCCCCTCTTGCGAGACAGTCCGCCGCCTCCTTACCCTTCACTCCCTTGTGGCCAGGTACCCAAGCTAACTTGATGTTATTGTGTCTGCCAAGGTAGTTAAACTTCCCCATGCACTCAAGGACTAGCGATGATTTCACCTCTTATTATATAAGGGCCTTGAGTGAGACGCGTGGCTATAGCTGAGAATCATGGTTCTCTCGCTTCTATACCCCGTACTCATAACTAATCGCCGTACATTGGTAGATGGCGTAAATTTCTGCTTGAGAGATGCTCGGATATTTTCCATAGAGATAGAGATCTTGGTCCTGGGTCCGAAGATTCCAGCCCCTATTCCTTCTGGGGTCTTCGAGACATCTGTTTACCAGTGCAGGGTGCAACCCTGAAGTAGTTCCTCGAAGGCGCTATTTTGACTCTCCTCTCAAAAACTATGCTTTTGCCTTTTGTCATCTCTAGGGAAGACGGCGAGTGGGACCGAGGGTGCTTGCTTTTTGATATTACACACACACATATGTACATAAATAAAAGTATCGTCTAAGTACATAGTTCACGAATTGGTGTAAACTTATTTTAACTTTAGCAAATCCCGAAAAATCACTATGAAAAAGTTTCAGAGTCTCTTGAGCTGGAAAAACTATCATTCTAAAAGGTCGTAGCCTCTCCATGCAAAGTAGAGCTTCTTGAAAAAAGATCGCCACTTAGCTCAGCATATTTTCTCATGGTCCTTTGATTAAAATTTCCGGGATTCCTACGCTGAAAATATTAACAAATTTGTGGTTGAAATATGGATCTCATACACAAATGGGTCGCAGTGGAAAATACTGCCAAATGACCGCACTTCATACATACAAGTATGAGGGGACGATGCTAGCTATGAAGAAGTATATCAGCGTGCTATGCCAACAGTTTGTGTTTGAATACTACCGCAGAGTCTATTCGGTAGACGCTTTCGCGAGCCCGAGCCACCTGATTTGTACGTTAAGGAGCATATGTGTGACGCCACTGATAAAAGTCATCCGACACCACTGCACCGGACCGGCTATCGGCAGACACTGAAAGACAAACACGGTCGATCTATCCAGAAGAGCGAAAGCAGCACAGAAGCAACCCCATTCTGGATTTTGTAGTATAGTGCAACACTACTTGTACAGAAAGCAATCGGACATAGCAAACGTATGCCCTAAATGAGTAATGGGAACTCACGACTAAGCCATCTCTGATATCCATCACAAATCCTAGGACCTTTAACCTGTTTGTCAAAGTAAACTAGCCCTTGGCCAAATGGGACGGGGCACTGAGACAGCAAATGAAAAAGTATTTGTTCCTCTTCCAGATCTTGTCCTTATCGAAAAGCTGTGTGCCTTGCCAGGTCTTTTGCTTAACAATTCCTCTCTAGAATTCAGCTATATCTTATAACTAGTAATTTGCTAATTAAGGGGGTTTGACTTGCTGTCAAAGAAATGTATGTAGATACCATCGCATTATACTTTACAAACCTACCCCATTGTCGATTGTCAGCAGTTCTGTATAAAGGACCCTACATTATGTAGTTCGGAAGAAAACAGCTTTAACGGATTTCCAGTTGTTCAGTATATACACCGCAAATATCCTGGAGCTTTGAGCCATAAGCCTCTATTCTTAAGCCCAATTTTATTTTTACTATTATGCAATTCACTGCTTACGCGCCTTAAGGTATGCTTATCTAAAATATTCCCTCTTGTTTTCCATGTCACGCATACGCAATTCACATAACTAAATGTCCGCTCGATAGCATAATTTGTTTTCACAGCTGTCCGATTTTTTTTTTTTGTTGTTTTCACTGCGCCACCCACCTGCCCCTCCTCGCAACGGATCTGGCACAATGACTTGTGTAAAGTCTGCGCGGTCAGCTTGCGACGCCAAAGAGTGACACTTGAAACGCCCTTAGTGCGGCATACTTTTCGGCTGGCCAACATGTTTGAGGCTGAAAGTTAAAAAAAAAAAAAAAAGAAAGTAAAGTGTGCTAAAAAACTAGAGTTTCGCTAGCTGGCTTACGAAATCAGTTCTGGTGAAAAGCCAATGCCGTGGCTAGAAAAAAAGTTTAAGGGAAAAAGTTCGATTTGAAGTGGCAACTGCTGTACAAGTTTTAGGCAGCAAAAGTCGTATGTTTCGTTTAGTTGTTCGTGCTTTGAAGCGTTTGTTCTATGCAAGAGGAAGTTGAGTTGCGTTTGGCTTCACCAAGAGTACAGCTTATTGGCTGTTGGTTGTAAAACTTTTCGTTATGTTTCGAGTATGTGAGATTGGCTTAACTTTCCAAATAGGTTGAATTGGACGCGAGGATGATGAAACTTCGGAGCATATTCTCTGTCACTGTTCGGCTTTGGCCAGACAAAAATAGATTCATTTTAAATCTGCAATGGTCGAATCCTTTGTTATAAGCAGGGAACGGATTTTTAGGACCTAAAAACCTATAAAAAAGGCAAAATAAAATAGCGAAAAAGGCAGGAAAGGGCACTAGGTGTTGCAAAAAAGGCAAAAAAAGGCAAAACAAAATAGCAAAAAAGGCAGGAAAAGGCAAAAAAAAAGCAAAATAAGGCACCTAAAAGACAGAAAATACGAAGAACAATCAAAAAATACATTTATATTACAAGTAAAAAGAGAAAAACTATGAACTAGTTTCATTATATGAAAAATTTGTACTTTGAATCTTTGACTATTTTATCCTTTCGGGTTTCTAACTCATAAAACTTTAATCTGTATAGTTGTAGTAACATTGAACCACAAGATGCATTTTAAAGTTTTCTGGCAGCATTTTCATTCGATTTTCGCGAAGAAAAGCCTTGAATGTACTAAATGTGCGCTCGACGTAAGTTGATACAAGTAGAGCCCAATTTAAATATGGAACGTTTGAAACGTTCATATTATCAGGAATAAGGGCATTTTCCTCGCCCTTTATAATTCTATCAACAGCTCTTATTGTCTCCAAGCCTTCGTTAGCTGAGAAAACGGCTTTGAATTTTTCCAACACCAATTTGGCAAGAGGTCTCTGCGCTTCTATAAGCCGCATGGGCAATGTGTATATTTTTTAATCTTAAAAACAAAAAATGTAAATGCTATAATCACTTTTTTAAAGGTAGAAAAGGCAAAAAAAGGCAACAATCTTAAAAAAGGCAAAAAAAAGGCAACATCAAATGTGTATATATGGAATCAGGGAAAGCTAAATCGTGGACATTCTTAATCGAATATACTATATCTCTTTAGCAGAAAAAAAGGCAATTTCCATAAAATCCGTTCCCTGGTTATAAGTAATTCGCCCACCACACAATGAGTTAGGGATACAAAGTCTTTTAGGTCGCGGTGTTTCTTGTTTTAGTACACCCAAAAAATTAACTAACTAACTGGCAATATCTATAATGATCAAGCACTTTCATATCTTATTTTATTACTTATTGGTTGGATTTCGTAACTGGTGACAACTCATTTCCAAGTTCAGTCAAAAATTAAATAAAATTAAAAATAGGTGTCAATATTGTTTAAAATATTTCTGGTTCGATTAGCTTGATGTTGTACGCAAGATTTTGGTTACTAGTAAAACTAATTGGCACTCTAAATTTTATTAAGTGGCAAGATATTTTTCGAAATAATTTTCTAGTAATTAGTTAGTTTATTTTACTTGTGCCACATTTTACGCAGACTTAACCTTAACTAATATTTTTGTAAAATAAAAGCTATTAGTATTTAGTTAAAATAAATTTTGTGCAAAAAATTATAAAAAAATATGTGGCAAAATTCTGATAAATATTTTTGTTTCCTTTAGCTTGATCTACACGCTGAGGCATTTAATTCAGGATTTAAAACATTTCAAATTTTTAATAAAAATAGGTGGCAAGCTCTTTTAAAATTTTTGTCGAAATATTTTTTTTTCACTTAACTAATATTCAAGACGTTATAATTTTTTACATCTCTTATTATAATGTTTTGAATCATACTACTCCACTCTATTTCAATGTTTAGTCAAAATAATTTTTTTGCAAAAAAATATAAAAATAGGTGGCAAATTTTTGAGAAATATTTCTGTTTAATTTAGTTTGATCTCTACACTAAATCATTTAACTCAAGACTTAAAACATTTAAAATTTTAATGAAATAAGTGGCAGCTCTGCCAAAAAAATTTTTATTAAATGGCAACCTTTTGACTTCGAAATACTGTTTCAGTGGCTGTTAATTTTATATAGCTTTTTCAAGACTTTAACGTTTCTTTACATCTGCTGTTATGTTTTTTTCGAACCATACTACTCAATTTTACTTCAATTTTTACTGAAAAGGAATTTTTACGCAAAACGAAATAGGTGATTACATTCTTAAATATTTACATACATATATTACTGGCTGCAGTGGCTTGTTATTCACGACCAGTCATCTAAAACAAGATTGAAGCTATTTAAAATTTTCAATGTATGTGTATAAGTGGCAACTCTACCAAAAATTCTATTAAACGGAAACCTTGTTTTCGCAATATTTTTCTAGCTGCTGTTAATTTGCGAAGTTATGCGTAGAGTTTCGCATTGAGTATCTAATATCTTTGTAAAATTAAGTATGGCAACTCTATTCAAAATTGTAATCGCTTATAAGAATTTCAAATCGCCATTCGTTGAAAAGGTGACAAGGCTATTTTTTTTAATTGTTCAGAAGAAACTAAAAATAAATGTAGTTTCGAAGTATCTGACATTTTGTATCAAAAACTAAATTAAAACAAGTGGACTTGTTGACACCTTTTCGCCTTTAGGTAGTGCAATGGTTTTTTACATATAGTGTTACTATTGTATCACCTAGTTCTATCTTTATTAAAGAGTTAACAATTTAAGAAAGAAAATTAGGTGGCAACATTTTTCAAAAATTTATCTAGTATCATTAATTCATTACCATTCTGGGTGTTTTAAAATAAAATTTTTATAATTTAAAATTTTTTATTGAAAATATGTGGCAACATTCCTAATAATATTTTGGGTTCAATGGGCTTTTCATCCACGCTGGGCAATTGAAAACAAGATTTAAACTATTTTAGAATCTTTATTGAAAATAAGTGGCAACTCCGGCAGAAATTTTATTAAGTGTCCGGCTTTTTTAAGATTTATTTTTTCTTAATTTTATGCTCGAATTTTTTAGTTAAAAACTAGTTAAACTAAAGCTTTTGAAAAGTATAAATACTAAATGCGTGTAAAATAACAAAATGCACATACATATGTAAATAGCTGAGTGCACAAATCCAATTGTTTCTAAATTAATCGCATTTAAAATTTTAATCCTTTTTTAAGCTGAAAGCACTTTAAAACTATTTAGTTATAAATCTATTGTTTTTTCTTTCACCCAATTAAGTTCAAATTTTTTATAATGCGCTTTTTTAACGTCACGCGTACATAAAAAAAAGCGCGCATTGCGCTGCGCATTAAGTTCTTCCCGTACGCCAAAGTTAATTCACCGCATTTCACCCAATGCACACTTTAACCCTTTAGTACATCATTGGCCTGCAGCAGAACGCACACCACCCCTTTTGAATTACTTGAAAGCGACCCCTGAAGTTGAACGGCGCGTAAATCCGCACAATAGCAAATTTTTTAGTTCTAATTAAACGCTAAATCACGCTTCCACTTCTCCACCCACAACGCGCTTTGCACATTTTTCACTCCATTCGCATTTCGTATTCAGTTGCGTTGGGAAAGAAATGCACAAAATGCGCGCAGCTAAAAAGTATGCAATGCTGCTCGCCTTCACCATTGAATTCTATATATATTTTTGTTTTTTCGCAAATGAGTTGCGCGCATCATTTTCCTCCTTTCATGCTCCCTCGCATTCCGCACTCGATTTGGAGTTTAGTTTTTTGTGGTTTTCGCTTTTTGCGCGCATTTTTTGTTTGCTGTTTTTGCTTTTGGTTTAGCAATTGCTGTCGCTGCTGCTGCTGCTGCTTCTCTTCCTCTTAACGTTTCTGGATATTGCCACTCATTGCATGGCTTCACTTGCACTGCACTGCACTGCCTACCTTGAAGTCATTGCTGCCACATTAATGGCAAATAGAGCGCGCATTTGTTTGTTGCTAGTTTTGTTGTTGTAGCCGTTTTTTGGTTGCAGCCGTTGCTGGCAAGAAATTTTGGGGTTATGCGATCTATCGTAGAGCGTAAATGTATCAGTTACTTATTAAGAACGGGTAATTCGAGCATAAATTCACTGGAAATTATTAGGTTTCGTCAACTTTGATTTAGATACGTACCGCTTCTATTCATTGACAATTTTCCTGTCCGAATATAGTAAAATTTAAAAAATACTGTTCACTTTTCTGAAGCCCTGACCTTCACTACCTGATTTTTCCATCATAGATGTCTCCCTTACCTTTCTCAACCATCACTAGTGGGTGCCGCGTCGCACGCTTTCAGAACTCTAACATTTGTATCCATTCGTAGGACATTATTAAATAAGCGGCTCTGCTATATTTTTTATTCGCTGTACTTTGTACATAAATATCTTAGTAAAGCTCATTCAGCTCGTAGTTATATCTTCCATCGGCTCGGAAATTTCATTCGCAATTCTGATTGAATAATGGTGTTAGGTTAGGTTAATCCGGCTGGCTGTGCGTCACACATAGAGCCTATGGCCTGAGCTAATCCTTCTCTAATTTTTGATCTATGTATCTGTGTAGATGTTATGAGTAATATTGTTGGACCTCAGCCGCCACCCGTTGCCTTCAATTGTGATCTGCGAACGTCGTGTACACAGTCGTATTAGTTTCGCAGTGATACCACATCTAAAGTCATACTGATGAGACTCCATAAAAGTTCTCTTGATTAACCCTATGATTGTAAACTTTTTTTTGCCGTATCATGTTTTTTAAAGACTTTTGGGCAGGGACGTGAATCGGATGAAAAATTTGGTCGGTTCGGTTCAGCGGCTCGAACCATTGGTGCACTTTTGGATTGGTTCGGCAAAGAGGTTTTTTTGGTCTTTGAACCGGGGTTTCGGTTCGGTTCAACGGTTCGAAAAAAAAACAAAAAAATAAGGCGCAAATTTAAGTGTGAAGTGTCAAGTGCAACAACGCGCAAGGTTAAGGGTCAAGCGGGATGGGCTGTCTTTACATTTGATATTGTGACATGGTAAAAAACATGGTAGGTATTACCATGTTTACCAAAATGAAGAAAAAGTGGCTACATTTATCTATTGAAAATTGGTTAAAACGAACCTTTAAACCTTTACAGAAAGTGGTTCGGTTTTCGGTTCGGATCAAACATTTGTGGAAAATTTCTGTTCGGTTAATGGTTCAGTCAATGGTTCAGTTAATGGTTCAGTTAATTAATAGAAAAAAGCGGTTTTCCGGTTCAAAACCGGTTCACGTCCCTGCTTTTGGGCATCGTTTGAGCTGCACATTAAATGCGAGATTCCTATCAAACGTTTCTATCTAACCGGGCAACTCTGGCAACTATCTCGAAAGCCCTTTACTGTCTTTCGAAGGGCTAATTGAAAGATTTGCTTACGTGGAGTTCTTAGCGCTATGCTGTTCGATTTTAGCAGTACTTTTTTTTATTAAATTAAATTAAAAAATGTATATAGTCGAAAAAAAGTAAAATAGGGGACAAAAATTATCAAAAAAGAAGAAAAGAGTACTAAAAATTAAATAAAATTAGACAAAAAAAATATATATGTATATATATCGTCGTTTAAAGGACAAAACCACGTATCAAGATAATGCAAAACCGCGTGTGTGAGGTTGCATAAATTATTTTCTAGAAAGTAAAAACACTCGCATTTCAAAATTGTTCCCTTTGTTTATTAAGCAATCGCATTTCTGGCTACAATATTTCAGGACGAATGGATAAGGATTGAGCCAAGAGCTTGTGTGAGCAAATCCAATTTTTGGCAGCCAATGTCAGTTACGCGGTTTTGCAGAATGACGATATGCGGTTTTGTACTTTAAACGACGATATATATTTTTAACAAAATTTAAAAATTAAAAGAAAATTAAATCAGAAAAAGCACATTAATGTTAAAAGAAAAAAATAATAAATTAAGCACGTATAGACTTATTGAAAGATTTGCTAACGTGGAGGTCTTAGCGCTATGCTGTTCGATTTTGCAATAGGTTTTAGGAAAATAAATTAAATTAAAAAATCTATATAGTTTTTCTTTTAATTAGAACACAAAAATTTAAAAAAAAATATAAAAAAAACTAAAGTAAAGCAAAAATTAATCAAAATATTTTTAAAAATTAAATGAAATAAAAAAATATTTTTTTCTTTCTAAAACAATAAAATCTAAAAACTAAACTAAAAAAAAGAAAAAAAAATTATCAAAAAAGAAGAAAAGAGTACTTAAAAATTAAATGAAATTAAACAAAAAATATATATTAGTATATATTTTTTTAACAAAATCTAAAAATGAAAAGAAATTTAAATAAAAAGCACAATTATGTTAAAAAAGTGACAATGTAAAAATTAATTGATATAAAAAATTTATATTTTTTCCTTTTAAAACAATAAATATAATGGAAAATGAAATTAACAAATTAAAAACAAAATAAATAAAAAAAGAAAAAGCAAATAAATCAAGTCTCTAAAAAAGAAATGAAATAAAAATAAATATTATTCTTTTTTTAAACAATAAAATCTATAAATTAAAAGATTATTAAACTAACATAAAATATTTAAAAAAGGAAATATAAATAAAATAACTCCCTATTAATTAAATGAAAGTAAAAAAAAAAATATTTTTGTTTTTTAAATAACAGCTAGAAATTTAAAGAAACAAATTTAATTACATAAAAAAAAAAATCCGCCGACGGAGGACCTGAACTCGCATCTCTCAAGTGTCACGCATGTGATTTGCTTACTCGGCCGTCGAAGCCAGAGTACAGTGAGTGCCTGTACCCACCACGAAGAGTTCTCTCACCACTACTCTGAGTATCTACTCAGCGACCTGCTAGAGACTTTCAGATCTAGGACTTTTTCATATCGATATTTTATTAATATATAGAATTGTTTCTTCTCATTTTATTAATGAAGTGAATTGGAAGTTTTTAAATTAATTTTCGCATTTTTTTCATTGGCTACTGAATATATTTAAATGGAGATGGAAACAAGCACGTATGTAGATAAGTGCATTTATGAAAAAATTTCGTAGTCTTCCAATGCACTGATATGCCTAATTTTATGATCTGTTATAAGAGTACAGCCTACAAACTACAATCATAGCCGCCTCTTGAAAGTATACCCAAACATACATACATACATATAATTCAATCTGCTTAGGTGAATGCCGTGCGCTAACCTTTTTCGTATACTCACCTTTAACTCCACATCCTCGTCAGCTCGGCGCTATTTGCAATATTTTTATTGCCAGCCCCACGACATTTACTTACCAACTTTCCCAAAATTGTATTTGTATGTATGTACGTACTGCATTGTTTAGCTGCCACCAGTAAAATAGCGAATTTGTTTAGATTGTTGTCTTTGACGATGACGATGGCGAAGTAGCTGCAATCCTTTCGCTGTGTGTGTGTTGTTTTTTTTTATTGCTGCGCGAATATCTGAGTTCACTCAACTCAGCTACCTAACACCCAACATACCTACCTAACAGACCCTTCTTGTCCACCACATAGATTTTACAACTCGTTCAACGAGTTAAATGTATCCATCCTACCACTACGTGCATACATACATTTGGGCGATCCAACATCCGCCGCTCATTGCCATCCATTTACACGCCGCTTCAAGCTGTCACTTATGCAAATCACAAGGCAAGCCACCCAATACAAAAGCTTTCACAAAATACATATATCTCCATACATACGTACATACATACATACTTATTTAACATTTTTGACTTAAGGATTTTTGTTGTTGTTGTTATTATTCATTTATGTACTACATATATAGCACTTCGGCGGCAAACAGATTCCGTTGCGCATTTGCCAACCTTTGACCGATGTGCCACAAATATCCGTTGCTTTCGCGATTTAGCTTCGCATCTCTCCGCACCCAAACAGTTTTCCTTTCGCTGTCTTGAGTACACCGCCAAAAAGTAATGACTTTCAATGAGTAGAATCCTTTAGTAAGAAAATACTTTACTTGTTTTGGTTTTAATGTAAGGCAAGTGGCTGTGGAAATGATAACAAGCCGTTGTGTTATGTTACATTTCTTAGGAAGGGCGAATAAAGTATTGCGGCATTTTACAGCCATAATTGCCAAGAATCATTACCGTTAGGGTGTAAGATAGTTAGCTTTTTTTTTATATGTATGTGCTCTTCGTTTTGTTGCATCCCATACTTCATACAGATAAAATAAACCACGTCCGGAAAAGTTTAGGGTATTCCCTTACAAAATTTCTAGCTACAAAATTAAGATTGGATACCTGGGAAACTTATAGCTTCTTTTTAAAAGGCCCTATTCGTTCGCTTATATCTTGAAGTTCGGGGGTGTGATGAGAAGAAAGAACCTATTATAACCAGATGACAAAAAAGGCCGACAAAATCGCTAATACTTACCGATGCTGATGCTCGACCTGAAGAGTCATGTCCTATTCTACAATTCAAATTAAATTGGACTAAATTTTTCTCGATTAAAACTTTCATACTCGGAACCGCACACCAGAAATAACTGGTAAGGCATTTTATGCACAGAACCTCTCGAAATATCCATCCCCAAGGAGGCATCAGAAATTAATAGGCTTAAAGATTTATTCAGTTGTCCGCCTTCATTTCGAAAGGTCATTGCGACCACAGGATGCAGTAAGGTTCGGTTAGGTAAGGTGGGTGTTCCAAGAGTAGCGAATTTAGATATTATTTTAGAGTTCCTCAACAGGTAACATCAGTAAATTCGTGTGAATTTGGGAAAAGCGTTGAGTGCTGAAAATAAAGTTCCCCAGATAGCTGATGTCTACTCCAGAGAGTTCCTCGGCAGTGTTGATGAAGTACATTTGAGCCGTGGTATTTCAACCTTAGTCTATCGAAAGCCGGGTAGCTTAAAATGAAGTGCTGAGAGTATTTCACTTCGTCGCCCTCGAAGCAGCTGCGACAATGGTGGTCCGTGACGACCTAAAGGATGATATCCAGAACTTAGAGAACTGCAGAAGCCCCCTTGACCGCCCGCGGCGAGAAAACTAACCGGAAAGACTTTGGCAACTTTGCAGATCGGGTTTCTCGAACAGCGCTCGCTAAGCCGACTCTAAGCCAATTTGCTAAGGTGGTTAGTGTGTCCATGGAAATGGCCTCGTGCGTAGCCAATTCACCAGCGCTGCAATTTCATTGCATACTTCCAGGCGTTCGAAACGAAAAATTACTCTGAAGATGATACAACGCCGAAATAGTAAAATTTCACGCTTTAACCAATCACGCATGTGCGGTTCTTTTGTTTCTACCGCGTCTTAGGAACCACGAAAAACCACATAGGCACGGGAAACCTACATTAAGAGCTATGGAAAGCTTCAGCTTCTTCTCTTTTATAATTGTTTATAAACACTATTTTCCATTCATTTGTGCTTATTTAAAAGTAAATCTTACGCTGCCTAAAGACTCAACTTCCTTCTACTCCATATTTTAACGACTCTCTTCAGCTGCAATTTTCCAGCCATCGCTTAAAGGCTAAATACTAAAATATATTACTTTGTTTACTACTGTTTTTTCTACTCAACCTGCAACTGTGCGGCGCCACACACGTCACTACCACACACTCAGCGCTGTATTTGTGTTGCCTTTGATATTTTGTATAAATCTTATCACTTGTATCGTCTTTGCATTTGTGCCGTGGCGGCAACGCCTAAAAGCGTGCTCTACCTACCAAGTGGTCTCAACTCAAAGCCGCCATTCCAGGAGTAAGTATTGCTTGAACGTTTCCTCAGTCGGAAATGAAAATGCAGGCGACGTTAAAAATTAGGTTAACATATAGCACTGCAAAACGGTTTTATTCACGAAAGTAGGAGATGAGGCGAGCAAAAAAATAGGCATACTCAGATACATGTACACATTAGGGTGCACCATTCTTCATAAAATATAGATCGATACTGTTTTTCCATTGGAACTAATAAATTTGTTATTTTTTAAGACTTCCGCCAAAATATTTTGAAAAAATCCCAAGATTTACGTGAGCTTGCCTGATTTGAAAATACCGCCAAAAATCGAGTTTTTTTATAAATAACATTATGGCCTTATTCATAAAAAATAAAGTAGGTTTAAAGAGCTTTATAAAATGACGTTTTCATACATTTTTCAGTTTATAAACCTTTTTTAAAGCTACTTTTTTTATGAATAAGGCCATTAGTTAAAAAAAAAAAAATTTTCCAAAAATCATCTCAGTTGATAAAAGAGTTTAGGCTAAAAGGGACTTTTGCAGGTAGTTTCAAATCCGTCCCGCTCTCGTAAATCTCAATATTTTTCTGAAATATTTTGGTGGAAGTCTTACGCGGCATTTTTGGTTAAGATAGTAAAAAGTCTTTCGTAAGATAAATGAAAGACAGTTGGCAACAGGGATGAAAAAGTAGGTACAATTGTACGTTTTTCCGACGTTTGCAGACTTTTCCTGTTGTTTTATAAAAAGCTGGATAAAGAAATATCTTTTAAAGTGTATGTTTTTAAAGTGTGTTTTTTGTTTTTTTTTTTCGCTAATATTTTCAGTAGACAAAAACAACGCTTCTACGATTCCCATTAGACTATAGTCTATAGATATAGGCCCAGTTAATAAACACCTAATCATGTGTAAAGTAAATCCGTCTTTTGTATTCCTGTTATAAGGGGCTGTCCATATATTACGTAAGACCTTTCGGGTAATTTTCGAGATATTCTTCAAACCGGTTTTTGTCCACCACCTATTACTCTTTGTTGTCAATCAATGTTGACAGTACCTTCTCCGACAGAAGTACAAGAAAATGATCATTTCATACCATTATTCCTAAGAATGGCACTGAAAGTGACTATTCCGTGCACTTACAAAAGTATAACTTATCATTTTTTTTGTCCCTCAGTGAATGACCAACTTGAGGAGAGAATATGCAATGTATGTAGTAAGTACTTTGCATCAAATAAGGCAATAAGCATTCAGAAAAAGCTTCACTTGATCTTTTCTGAGCCTCAGCGTCGAAGAGCAAAGAGGATAATTTCACGACGCGGGCGAGAGCTCATATGTGTCATCACACAAATGAAACAGAGGATATTATTGAGTGGGAGAATCAAGAAGAAATTTAAGTGGACTGTGAACATGAAATACCTTTGAGTGAAAAAGAAGGGGGCACCGAAATTGCGCATATGGAAACTGTGCATTTAGACATTATTGCGGTTTTCAACAGAAACTGTGCATATATGCATTATTTCAGTTTTATTCATATGCATTATTTCGGCTTTCAACCGAAACTGTGCATAGATGCATTATTTCGGTTTTTTTCGTATGCATCATTTCGGTTTTTTTCATATGCATTATTTCGTATGCACAGTTTCCATATGCACAATTTCAGGGTGCCAAAAAGAAGTACGACATATCCCTGTGGCGAAAACTCCCTTACGTAATATATGGACAGCCCCTAAATAAAATTTATAAAAAAAAAAACTACAAATGAATGATGTAACTTTTTTTAGGTACAATCTGCCTCATTTAGGTACATTTATTTTATGATATTAGGTACAATCTGAAATTTCCATTTTTCATCCCTGGTTGGCAATATAGTTCGAAAGAGTTTTGTTTGTCTAAGAAACAAAGCTCTCTCATTCACCACTCGTGGTGAAAATCTATTTTGGGAGAAACCACTTGTACATAATTTAGCAAGCTTCGCTCCAATAGTCGCGATGGCCGAGTGAACAAAGCACATGCGTGCCGCTCGAGAGACTGGGGTTTGAATCTCGGTCAGCATACTTTTTTTTATTTAACCATTTTTTATTTTCTAAATATTTTTTTATTTTTTATTTATAGATTTTATTATTTAAATAAAATTATAGTTTAAAAAGCTAAAACCTCGCTAATATAATTTCCATTCGTACTGACATCAGGTATGTAAATTGAGAACAGAAATCGCTGCATCTTTTAGGCGCATCAATATTACATAGTTACATCCCGAGCTAATAAAAGGGAGGTAAAAAGAATATATTTTTTTATTATCATTAAATTTTAACAAACTTATTTTATGTATGTTTCTTTTTTCTTTATTAATTTAATTTCCTTTGAATTTGTATATGTTATTCTTTTAAAAAAATAGAATTTTTTTTAATTTTTTAGTTTTAAAAATTTTTTTTGTTTTAAATAATTTTTTTCCTATTTTAGTTTCATTTTCTTTAGATTTTTAATTATTGTTTAAAACAGAATTTTTTTTTTTAATATTTACTTAAATTTTTAGAAACTTATTTTATTTATTTTTTCTTTTTTAATTTAATTTGTTTTTCTGTTAATTATACTTTCTTTTAGTGGTAATATTTTTTGTTTTTAAGAAAAATGTTTTTATTCATTTTAGTTTTTTTGTCGTTTTTAATTTGATTTTCTGTTAATTTTTATATTTAAAAAAAATAATTGTTTGTAAATTATTAAGTATTATTTTCTGGTCTTGATTTAGTTTTCTTTTCCTAGTTTAATTTTGGATTTTACTGTTTTGAAAAGAAAAATATTTTTGTTTACTTTTAAAAATATTTTTATTTATTTTTGCTTTTAAACTAGTAGTTTTATTATATTTCTTTTTTTTAGTTATTATATTTTAGTGTAAAAAAAAATATATATATATTCCTTTTGATTTAATCTACTTAAAAAAAACGTATTGCTAAATCGCCAATAGCACAACGCTCGTTAGCGGATCTTTCAATTCTTCTTCTTCTTATTTGGCGCTGTAACCGTTGTTTCTCTTTTGGGGCAACTGACACCAAAATGAAATGCCAAATGAAGCCAAGTCCTCCTCCACTTTCAATTTAATTAGTATTTCGAAAGACAGTAAAGAGCTTTCAAGATAGTTGCCAGAATTGACTTCTGTCTTTCGAAAGACTGTGGTGAGTCCAAAGACAGTTACCAGAATTCCCCGGTTTAGATATAACAAATGTATACTTCCGGCGGAAAACCCGTTAATTTTTTATTTTATCTGATGAGGCACCCTAATGCACATACATACGAATTAGAGGTATACGCCGCCGGGCCACGCCGCCGCCGCCGCCGTTTTTTGTCATTTCTCACGCGCCGCCGCCGAGTTACGAAAATATCGGCGCGGCGGCGGCGGCGGCGGCGTTCGGCGCCTAGGGAATTTTGTACAAAATTTTCATGTTGTATGCACATTGAAATACATCGTTTGAAGGAACTAAATACTACTCGTATAAAAGCACTATTTTACGAAATGAAAATTACATTTTTAAAAGATGTTTTTTTGTCATAATTTGGGCCACTGAACATTTAAAAAAAAAGCGTAACTCAGAAAAATATATAGGTAACATGTTTTTCGATCGACAGCGTTTATTACAGTTAAATTAGGGTCGAATAGGGTAGAAAAGTTTTTTTCCTAAGTAGTGGTCAAACCCCAGGAAGGTTTTGCTCCGGCGCATAGCAATATTTTCTACACAGAGTTGAAGTCCCCCTTTTTGGTAAAAATTACTATTATTTTGCATTACATTCTGTTCTCCTTAGAAAAATTTGGCACTTAATATATTATTGGAAATTTAACTATTTATAAGCCATTTTTCAAACAGTGGGTCAAAAAGGCCCGTTGTGGTGGGAGTTGATGGGCTAAACTTTTGGAAAAAAGTAGGCCAACCTTATTTTCAATATATAACCCGCAAAAATTCGTAAGAACTCCGTAATTTAACATAACGGTTGAAAGCTTATTGCAAAACTTTATTGATAGCGACATAAATTACCCCAATAACTTAACCTTTAAATTTTTTTATTTCTTTAAATTGAAATAGTACATACGCATTTTTAGAGTACATAGAGATGTATGTATATTAGGGTGCCCATCGAAAATCGTTTTTTTGTACCTTAGTACTACATATTTTCAAATTGTGGAAATTATCGATGGTCAAAATTTAAAAAATTCCTTGAAATTCAAGCAAAAATAGTCTCTCAAAAACTCATGAATCTAGAAAATCGTATTTTCTGACCTAAATCGACAGGCCGCGACCTCTAAATGGCCTTTAAAAAATCTATAAAAATAGGCAATAATATTTCTCATAAAAACGAATCAAATTAGGGGGTAGGGTCTTTAAATTTTCAAAAAAAATCATTTTCAATGGGAAACCTAATGTATATACTATATAGACTTTCTTCTGTTCGCCCATCCATCAGCAGCAGTCACTCAACATTTGAATTCAATGAATGAATTAAATAGAATTATAATCTGATGACATGATGAGATTAGAAGCCTCATGGCTCTTTGGACTCTACCTTATGGGCAGTAGCGCCGGCGTTTCCAGACGCGCCGGCGTCGCCGCCGCCGCCGATTCTTTTTGAAGTTGAACACGCCGCCGCCGCAAAGCCTGTCGGCGTAAACCTCTAATACGAATACATTGTGTGTGTTTGGCTTTGTAAGGCGCATTGCCTGCGGTCAACACATAAATTTCATGCGAACACACATCTTCAGTTGTCGTTCTATTTGCGTACATATTTACATAACTATATCTATGTATGCTTGTGTACGGTTTGCACACCTAAAGCCTGCAAAGTTATTCAAAACGTAAAAAATTATTAAAATTAAACTAGTAGTAAATGTATGCCTTGTTATTTGCTAGTCTAGCAGCAGACTTTTCTCTTTCTTTCTCTTACCATAGTTAAGATCTTCCAATTAAGTATTGTCTACTACGTAGTAGAGCAACGCGCCACCGACAAGCCACAAAGGCAGTGGCTGCAGTATGCTTGTGGTATTTTATGCCGCACTCAGTCCAGCTACAGCAATCAGGATAAGGCGCTGAGTTATCGCAGTCAAGCCAAATAGACGAAGCAGGCAGTCAGCCAAGCGGCCAAAAACGAAGGGATAATGATAAAAGAAAATTTGCAGTTATCGATTGTTTAGTTGCTTGGCCGTTCATGTTGGGATTAGTTTGTATGTAGTACGGTGTTGGGGTTGCTTTGCATATTTTACTTAGCATGAAAAACTTTACGTAACTCTGCTCTTGCGTTCCTTGTAATTATGATTAGACTGTGAATATATTTATGAATTCCGTAAGCAAGAATGGTTAATTAAGAATTAAAATTCAACGAAGCGAGAATTTTTCTACAAAGTAACCGCAAGCTGAAATTTACTGGTATTTTAAAAACCCGAAAATGAAAATTAGCACTGGATCAGAAATTTGTGTGTTTTTCTGTTCCACGGATGCCACTATCCAATTTTTATGAAAATCGACTTTATTTTTTCTCTATGGATAAGTTATCGAGATATTTGCAATTTACCGTTATTCAGCAAAAAAAAAGTGGTTCCACTTAATTACGTATATCTTGCGAACCAATTGAACAATCGTGACACGAGATATGGCAAATTAAAGATTACAAAATTCTCCATAAACCATATATGTATGAGCAATTCTATGAGTTTTTTTTTTAGTGCCACTCTCTTCTCTCGACAGAAAAAAAAACGCTCAAGCATTCTTCTTGTATTTATTTCAATCGATGGAGTTCCAGAAACAAGTACCCTTTATAAATCAAGTATTTAAACAATTTTAGCCTTAAAAAGTTTATTTAGGCGAAGTACCGAAATTACTAGCTTTTTCATTGTCACTCGAAAAAATCGTAATTGTTTTTTTTTTTTTTTTTAATAACTTTGGGAAGTTTTCAAATAGAATGTTCATATGTGTAGTTTAAAGAGTGTGCCACCAAATTAAAGCAAATGCCAGCATGCCGAATATCGGTCGCAGCTATTTTTTTTTTTAATTTTTAAAATTTGACTTTTGATTTTTACATTTTAAAAGTTTAAGATACTTCAAAATGTCCGCCCAAGGGAGGTTTCACTGTACTACTTTTGGTTGAGTTAGCGGATAGTCCATTCTCCCTAAACCTATTGGCAATCATATTCAGTGTTCTATGCGCTTTCTTACAAATAACTAACTCGACTTAGGGCCAGTTTTTCAGTGCCAGTTTAAACTTAGTTTAAGTAAACTGACTTTAAATTGAACAGCTGGTTGACATTTGATTGGCTGATCTTAGTTTAAACCAGCCAGTTAAGATAAGGAGATTTAGGCAATTTTACTGCCGAAAATATATTAAGGAAGGTATTAAGGAAGGTTTGAAAAATTGTGTTCAATTGAATTGAGTATTTTAGAAATGTTTGATTGACTCCCTCTAAAGTATTAAAGTAGGCAGACTTTTGCAAATTACCAAAAAAAATGTATTTCCGCTTCTTATGGAAGATAAATAGGCGATATGTATTTGAATATATTATTTTGTGACAAATATTGAATTAACACTCCTTTGAAGAAAGTGCGCGATATGTAGACTCGAGTTACAAGATATCAATTAAATTTCAAGGAGACTGTCGATACTTTACCTACTTTATAAATTCCTTGGAAAATACAGTGCTCGAAAAAATTATAGCCGCACCACCTTTTGACAAGATTTAACATATTATTGTTTTTTTTGTCATTTAATTTTAATTATTTTATCCCCCTAACCCCTTACACGGGTCCAAGTTCCAAACTTTGTGCAATATTTAAAAAAATTCAACTTTCGTTAAAATTTCGAGTTTTTTTTAATAGGATATCTGAGAAAGATGCTGAGTATGCAGTTTTGTAGCCCATTAAATTCTAGTAGAACAAAGTATAAGTTTAAAATGGCTAGAAATTAAGGTTGATTTTTTAGAATTTTTTTCCCCATTTGCTTCCATATAAAGAATACAAACACTTTATTTTTATATGGAAGAAAACCGTAACATCTTCGACAAAAAATATACAAAGCTTGGACAACTTTAACCCACATTCATAAAAAATTAAGAATATTTCATAAATCGAAATTTTGTTTGAAAATTTCACTTCAAAGCTCTTTAAATCTAAAGGAAAAAAGATATCACAAGAAAAATTTTAAATATTAAAAAGATTTCACCAAAATTAATGAGTTTTTAGAAAAATGTTGGGCATGCAGATCATTAATTTTAGTTTAATTTAATGATCTATAATACCGCATACCCAAAATGTTTCTAAAATCTAAAAAAAAAAAAAAAAATATTTTGTGAAATCAAGGCGAATTCATGTAAGGTGGTGTTGCTAGAATAGTTGCTCCTTACGAGTGTGAAAGTAAGAGTGTTGGAGTTTTCTTTCCCTCTTCCTCCTTGAACGATGAATAGCTGAAATTTGAAATTTTTATACCAAAAGCGAAAACAAAACACAAGTGTAGTTTTGGGTGAAACTTTTTCAAAACATTTAACTTTTTCAATTTGTTTTTCATTTTGAGGAACACTACAGTTATTTTCAACAAGTTTTTATTATGCGGTATACACTGACTTCTTTTTAACTTCATTTTTTATAAGATACACGTCGCCCTGAGGATAGCCCCTATAGACTCCGAACGCGTCATATTGACCCTCTTCTGCCTGAATGGTATTGACCATTCAAGCGAGCATGAGTGTTGTGAGCTTTTATAAGCTTTTTTTTTTTTGGTTATAAGAGAAGCGTTTTGAAGCATTCTATAGTTTTTAGCTACGCCTTTTTCTCTTCAGTGCTGATGAAGATGCGCACAGAATGTTTTAAATGCTATCCTTGTTTGCTAGCCCCTTGTCATGCGAAAATTAAGCGTAGTTGTGAAGCACGACGCTCTTTATTCTACCGCCTTTCACATCTGGTCAATACTTCACATCGCTAGCTGGGATTCACCTTCCTTTTACTCACTCTGAAGTTAATTGCTTTTCCAATTTTGCGTTCATACGACCCAAGCGTTGACCTTTAAGTGGATACCTAAAATAAACAGATTCGAATAAGCCACAAATAATATGGTAAGCAGCACAAAAGGTATATAAAATTCACGAAAACACTGATGAAAGAAACCCGAAATAGGTGTATGCACAAGCATGCTAAAATATTTACTAATATGAATTTCCACAAACGCATGTCCTCACACAAGACAAGCAACTACTACATACACACACATATGAAAAATTAATATGACAAGAAACACCAGCACGTGCGTGTTAGTGTGAATGTGGAAGCGGCATTTAAAAAGTTTCAGAAACTCATCTAAATTACTTAACAGCATTAATGCTACGAAGGTCGAAGGGGGGCGGTCGAAAGGTTGGCCTAAAACCAAAGCAAAACAAGCAGTCATGTACATAAGTATGTATGTATTCGCAACATAATAAAGTTTATCCACGCTTATGACCTGGGCGCTACCTCTACCCTCCTCAGCCCATATGCATGTAAATATTCACTCACTTGTGCGTTTTTACATATTTGTGTAGATATGAAGCAGCAAGGCTATGAGCCGTTACGCTAGCTCTCTATAGCGATTTCTTCCTCGCATGCTGCCAAAGTTGTGTTGAGTTACGTACATTCATATGTAGCTCAAATGGCTGGCTACAGTGACGGTTTGCGCGTCTCGCGTTGCTGAACTTTTGGTCTGTGGCGGGTGGGTGCCCTTAATAGATGAGTTGTTTGGGTGATTTGTAGTTGTAAGCAATTTAGTGCCATTATCACGTAAATTATTATTAGGCAGAACGCATAAAATAGGCGAACGCATGCAATAAAACAGGGAAGGGACGCATGCCGCTAACGCACACGCATGCAACTTTTGAGACATTCATATATGTAGGTATGGACATACAGTGACTCAAACAAATGACCACATGTTGATTTTCCTCAAATATTCGTAATGTTTTTCGAGTTACATTTTTTTTTGTGATTTGTTTATAAAAATATCGTCTAAGCTTTAACCAAAACCATGTAAATCACAGTTTCAAACTGTATAAAAAAATTAGGAAAATTCAACAAATTTTCATCAAAATTTCAACTTTTTGTTCTGAATTTTAAGAAAATTTTTAGGTATGCAGTTTCATAGTCCATACAATTTTAGTCGAATGAAGTGAAAGGTTTAAACGGCAGAAAAATCGCGTTGATTTTTGAGAATTTTTTTTTTTTGTGAAGGATTTTTTTTTACATATAAATATGAATTTCTTATGAAATAAAAAGCGGGAGACCGTTAGCAACGAAATTTCAAAATATCAACGCAAATTTTTGTAAATTGCGCTTGTTATATAAAAAACCCCGAAAAGGTTTATGAAATTGTATGTATTTTGATTTTATTTTGCATATACTTATGCATACTCGGTTGGCCATGTATGTAAGTATTTATAAAATACGCATAAAGTTCTCTACTCTTATATGCGCGTGAGTTCTGCACGCATTTTAGCTGCTTCTGGTGTAAAAGTTGCCAAAATCAGGGTTGAGAAAAAAATATGCAAAGGTTCATTT
This sequence comes from Rhagoletis pomonella, assembly GCF_013731165.1. NCBI lineage: Eukaryota > Metazoa > Arthropoda > Insecta > Diptera > Tephritidae > Rhagoletis > Rhagoletis pomonella. The sequence goes on from NW_023458557.1 coordinate 83,585,551, forward strand.
GGTTAGTTGTAGAAATGTTAATAATGTTGTTGTTTTGTTGATGATGTTGTTCGTACCACTGTCGATATGGTAAAGTAAAATTTGTTCGATAAGCAAAAGCTTTTGTAGGCACGTAAACACGCCAACGCGACTATATGTGGCAAATAAAAATGCAAATGCAAAAATGATGGAGGCCCAAGCAGACATACTTGACTCTTTTTGAAATATGCTAGCTCATTTATGTATACTAGTGTTCGCCCAGCGGTTGCAATTCAACCACAAAAATTAAGTGGAGTTGAGGTGAGTTGAGTTGAGTGTGAGTTGAGTGAAGCGAAGTGAATTGCGTTCAGGTGAGGTGAGTTTAGATAAGTAAAGATGAATTAGGGTGAGTTGAATTGAGGTCAGTTGAAGTGAGGCGAGGTAATGTGATTTGAGATGAAATGAGGTGAGTTGGGGTTAGGTGAGTTGCGATGAAACTAGACGAGGTTAATATGAGATTAGCGGAAGTAATTTGAAGTAGGCTGTGGTGAGTTGAGGTGAAATGCGTTGCACAACATAACATAACTTAACATAACATAAATAACTTAACTTAACATAACATAACATGGCATAACAAAACATAACATGGCATAACAAAACATAACATTGACTAACATAACACAGCATAACAAAGAATAACATAACATTAGTTAACATTACACAAAATAGCACAACATAACATAACATAACATAGCATAGCATAACAAAACATACCATAACCCAGCACAACTAAAAAACTACATAACAAATTATAACATAGCATAACGTAACATAACATATCTCACTTTTTAGATGTATCTTTTTCTTTGTATCTATCTTCATCTCTATCACTTTCTCTTTCCCTACCTTTGTTTCTGTCGTTTTTTTAAATCTTAATTTTTATGTTTATATCTATCTTTATGTCTTTTCCTTTACATTTATCCTAATCTTTATCTTTATTCTTTTCTTCATGCTCGATAAACTCTCCGAACTGTCTCGCTTTTCACTGCAAGAAGCCTAACCCACTCCTCTACGAAAACCTCGGCAAACCCTTTTTACCACCTGGACGAAGGAGGTCCGACTCCAGCTGGGAATTCACCGTCAATGGCGAACCAATTCTGAAGGTGAATAACCTCATAACTCTCGGGTTACCTTCACTAGTCTGCTCTCCTTCTCGGCGCACACAAATGCAATTATCAACAGAGTACAGAGCCGCAAGAAGGTCCTCAAATCGCTAGTCGGCAGCACCTGGCGCAAAAACAAAGAAACATGGTTGGCAATATACAAAGCAATTTGCCGACTGGTTCTAACCTATGCAGCGCCCGTGTGGTCACCGGGGACTAGCAGGACCGCGACTGGATGCCTTTTGATCGCATTGACACCACCTATACGGCGAGGCCCAGATGCTTCCTATCAAGTAGCATAGCACAGTGCTCTGCAAGCAGTTCCTAGTAGGGTGTCGCAGACGCAGTCACCCGAACAGCTATCTGCTTGCAGCAGAGCCCTCTCGAAGGCACGTCAGGAATCTGACGGACGATGTCCAGAGGTTCACAAAACAATCTCTGGACCCGACTGCATACCGACGGGCCATAAATGGCATTCACAGGGAGTCTGTCTCGACTTGTATCGACTGCCGAACTTTGAATACCATTTTGGGTACACAACCACCCAACGTGGACCGGACAGAGCTTTGTCTCCAAAACCCCACCCGGCTAACGCCTCTGTTCCTACGGACAGACCCAGTGGAAGTTGCACACTTCCTGGACCTCACTTTGGCTAAGTTTGCCGACAACGTGGATGGAAAAGCCGGTGTTTCGTAGCCGCTACAAGAACAACAACCACTAGGTTTACATTTCCATGACTTCTCTATTAGCTGTTAAGATAAAGAGAAGGAGGAAACGATTCTGCGCCTGTTGGGCCAGTGCCCTGCTCTATCCAGACGAAAACCCTCCACTCTTGGTAGGCGGTTCTTTGACAACTTGGAGGATCTTAGATGCGTGGAAATCAGGGATCTTCTAAAATTCTCGCAAAGTTCAAAATGGTTTTAGGAGGGATTGGGAGTTGCTGAATCCACATGCGGCATCACAATGGGCCCGGAGCCTAAGTGTGTTTTATAGATGACTGCGACAACCTAACTTAACCTAAAAACTATAGAAAAAAGCTCTACTTCTAGCAAACTTATTGTGTTAGTGTCCACAAGAAGAAGGATACTGTAATGTTTCGTCTCCAAAATATTTCCTACATGGCCAGTCGCCACTTCCTTTGGCCACTTGCACACATGTTTAATGGGCAACGTTTTATTATACGCATTAAACATACGAATGAAGCACTTTTCTACGTTCTATGTACGAGCAGAACCAAAGTCATTATTGCCTGTTCTATTGCCGACATGGCGACGAAATGCTCGCCTGCGTGATAGAAGTTGACGTTAAATTCACTTTATAAGCGCATTTGTATGCGAACAAGCGCATCAATAGTCCTCAAATGTTCTTAAAACTCCAGCCAGCCATTGCTCATTTCTTTCCTTTATCCACATACAGAATATTGCACGACCAGCACCACTTACGTGATTAATGGACTTTTAACAAGTTCCACATACACAAAGTCAAGCGAAAATTTGTAGCTTGCTGTAAAGGCTATTCACGCATACGTATCCTAGTTGGTGGGCGGGAACTTTACCCGAACTCCGGCAAAGTCAAAAAGTTGATGTGACGTGCTGGCGCTGACATAGGCTCGAGCTAAACTTTTCTGACAGGCGAAATAGGCGCAGACGAGAAACACACAACCAAATATGACAGCTGCTATTTAGGTATGCATACGTTTGCTTGTGTGTGCGTGTGTGTGTCTATGCGGCTGTGTGTGTGTGAGAGTTGGCTGTTAATAGGCCGGCGGCTAGTTGTAAGTACAGTGTGGTCGGTCGCCATTCCAATAATGGTATTTTAAGTCCTCAGATGCGTGAAAGCACTCAAACGAAAACGGAAGAAGAAGAAGAAGAAGAAAAAGGCAGCAAGCAAGGAGAGGGTGAAAACAACAAAATTATGACTGCGACACGCATTTAGCATGTAGTGCGCTAGAAGGACGATTACGAAGTCCAAAGCGACGACGGCGACGGGACTGACGATGACGTTGAATAACTGCCAGAGGGTCACACGCGCGAGCTAATGGCAGCAGGCGGAAGGCGGAAGGAAAGTAAGAAAGTAGCAAAAGGTATGGGGCATGAACTTGTTAAATTTAATTATGCCAAGGTTGGACGCAGACGATACCGACTGGCGTTTAGATTGCAGCGGGTGGAGCGACAACAACTCACCGCTTGGGACTTATTTATATGTGCCTAGCAAAAAAGGTGCGCAATGCAAATAGCTAAAATAAAAGTACAAAAATTAAATTGAGTATAAAGAACTTGTGTAAACGAAACCAAGGGTGGCGGAAAAGTGAGTCTTGCAAAAAATTGAATCAATCATAATATTAAATTGTTCTTTCCTAAAAAGGTTGAAAGTCCCTTATTCTCCTACGATCGCTTACTGCGTCTTTACTTTTACGTTTTGCCTACTCTAAAACTTACTGCGTCTGCTAAGCTGCGCCCTCTATCAATTAGCTGGCAGCTTTTCACTTTAGTCAAAAAAGTTACTTACTTGCCTACACAAGTACATGCACCTGCTAGTCGAAATTCAACTGGAAATGCGTAGCATTCAAATTGCTTTGCTTTGAACGACAGCGACATTGACAGGAGCTGTGCAGCAGCAGCGGCGGCGGCGGCAGCGAAGTAAAGCCATCAGCGTCCAAAACGCACCAAAGTTGTCAGAAAGTGACAAATGTCAAGTAGCAACACCTGATTGGCCTGGCCGACTGTTTAAGTGACATACTGACTGACTGACTGACGAGCAGCTATGTACATAGTAGCTCTGAGACCTCGCCTGCTCTCTGCCATAGTTTTGCAGTTTTCAATTAAATTTTTGACAGTTGGAAGACAACTTATGTAGAGCAGTTAGTAGTTTTGACGATTCCAATTGCTGAATGCTGAATTGTAGGGATAATGTGTTTATAGCGTTGTGTGTAGAGTACGAGCGTGATGATTAGGGTGGGATGATTTGTATGCGAGATTTTATCGACTAAGCGCTTAGGGTATAGAGGTATTCTAGATGAAATTCTAAGCGAGTTTGACGAAAAAACCAATGGTGTAAAATTAATTTTGAGCTTGCCAAATTGTGAAGGAGGTTTTTGTTTTTTGCTATAGCAGCGTTTTTATTTATTGCTGTACTGTCGTAAAAAAGTGTTCGAATTTTTTATAAAATTATAACAATCATGTGAATAATCTCGCAGGCGTCGAATTGTTGACGAAAATGAAAAGCACAGTCCTGAGGCCTCTGTATTGCGATTCGAAAGGCTGCGCGGACTAATACAAATTCATAGTGCCAAGTATTGGAATTGAATGACTTCAGGTATTTTTATAAATATTGTGGGCTTTGAAATTTCCACTTTTCAGATCTGCAGTTTCCAATTTCTGTACGGGACCCTTTGCGTCTTAAAAACGACCAGAAAAGTATGTCTTCAAAATTATTAGAAAAATTGTATTGAAAGTACTTCACTGCCGTGGAATTAGGGTACGAACAATACACGCTTAGAAAACGCAGACCAAGAACTTAGAATAGAATTAGAGAAAAATACCGCAAACAAAGGCCAGACAAAATTAGCAAAAATATCAAAGTCGAGAGAGAAATATCCTACAAAGAAGTCGGTTGCCACTTACTTCTTGTTTTCTGTACCAAAAAGTGTACCAAAACGCAAAAAAAAAAATACAAAAATACATTTTGGCTATGGAGTTCATTATTCAAGTATTTTACAAAAAATTATTGGCGATAGAGTTAATAAACTAATTTTTCGAATACATATATTTTTTATTATTATTATTACACTGAGTAGTTTTTGCTGAAGTTCTGTCAGATAGCCTGTGAAAGTCCGCAGACCCTCTTGACTAAAATTCACAAGTAGTTCTAAAATTACTTAAGAGGATGTTATAAATTTCTTAGATTGCCTCTTTTCCTTGGGAACTCTGCTGTGTATCATTTTTGACGGACTACAAAAAGGCTGCGGATCATATAGGCTCTGTTGGAGCACAGGTTTTCGAGAGCATCACCTCTTTCCTAGCCATCAATGGCCTCATGATCCCACCACACACCAAAAAAAGAGATCACCTTATGCGTGCTGGGCTTTACATTTGTACAAAATCCTAGATGTGGTTTTGCAAGAGTCCAAGGATTTTTATGTTGTCTGACGACCCAGGGCCCAGCATTACCAACCTCGAGAATACATCGAGACGTACCTATAGTTTTGATTAATTTTCTGCAAATTATTATCTTGTATGGCTTTTTGAAGGCATCCTCAACGAATGGTTTTAAAACCTACAACCAACCTTGAAGGTCTTCACTCCTGATGCAACTGCTAAGTCCCAAAGCGCTCTAGCAAGCCTCATTGTCCATTTGTATTGAACTTTAAAAATTTATAGTACCAAATCTGAAGGTTGTATACCGGTGTGTGCCGAACTGGAAAACAATTCTACCAAAAATTGTATATTTCGTCCAAAATGGCAACCATGGATGATGCCGCAGGCCGGAAATTCCCTTCAAAATACATCACGCTGGTATAAGCTAAAATGTTCTTTAGTACTGGTCAGTTCGAACAGAAACTTTATTGAACTGCTAATCTGCCGTTGTGTACAAACTCTTGGATGTTTACCGTGCCCTACTCAATTTTAGATCTCCTTTTCCTTCTATGGCTCAGAATCATTGTGAAACACTGATGTTTCCTTATCAACCCATGGCACGAAATACATAACAAATTTGTCAAAACCTAGAAGGTGTCCGGTCTTGACTTAAGCTAACCTGGAAGCACTGAATGGTCTGTTTTCATATTGATCTGTCTCAATGTCTAGACATTTGAGACTTTTTAAGTGCATTCAACTTCATTTCGCATCCAGAAAAAAATGAAGGGGAACAGCTTATCGATAAATAAATCCTGTCGCCCTACACTGATGACTCTAAAATAGGGACTGGTACTCTCAATTAGATGCCACGGTTTTCCTATTATGTCCCCATTATGGGTAAACTAGAAAACGAATTTCCAAACAAAAGTTATGTGCGTAGCGAGACCTGTAGGCCCTTTGGGAATCGAGTTACTATAAAACTATATAGCTATATCCTCTTTTCCTTGTACCAAGCGAGTTACGTTTTATAAATTGAAATAGAACTTGCATCTCAGCCAATGGGGTCTGTCTGGATTCTTGTTCGACGGCAGATCATCTAAAACTGGATAGCAAAAAACTCCTTTTAACTGAAGTCGCTCGGAACTGATCCGCCCTAACAGCTCATAGACAGTGGCGGATACAAAGTCCGGAGATGGGGCGGGGCGATCGCCTGCCCTCCCTCTGGACTGGAAAAAGTAAAGTTTCGATTAAACAATAAATTTGAAAATAAGTTTTGCTAAAAAGTTTTTTTCTAGATTAAAGTCTTAGAAAAAAAGCTCTCATTTGCGACTCGTTGGAAGAAGCTATTTTGAGAGAAAGCACTTGTATATGATTTAGCTCACGTCGTTCCAACAGTCACAATGGGCGAGTGAGCAAAGCACAGGCATGCCATACGAGAAAGCTGCGTTCCAGTCCTCGGGCATTTTTGTTCTTATTTATTTTTTTAATCTTCTTTTTTAATTTAGATTTCTTTTCATTCTTAGATTTTATTTTTTTATAAAGTAAAATATATATTTTTTAATTTCATTTAATTTTTCGAAACTTATTTTATGTAGTTTTTTATTTTTTGTGAATTTAATCTTCTTTTTATTTGTATATTCTATTCTTTTTAACAAATTTGCGATAAGGGCGTCAAAATTATAAAATCCATACAAATTTTTAATTTAGTTTTACATATAGTTTTATAGTTAGTTTTTTACATTTAATTTTATTTCAGTAAATTTTTGGGAGCTGATTTTACTTTATTTTTTTTTTGTTATTTCTTTATTTATTTAATTTCTTGTAATTTTAGATTTGGTTTTAAAATTTTAATTATATTTTTAAATTTTATATCACTATTTTCTTCTTTTGGATATGTTTTTTCGAACTTAATGTGTAGATTTTATTGTTTTAAAAATGAAACATTTTGTTTAATTCTTATTAATTTTTAAAACTATTTTTAAAATTATATATATTATTCAAAATAATCGCATCCTTTAAATATAACTATTTTTAAATAATTCCATCCTTCAATCGGCAAACGTTGTAATTAAGAAAAATGTATTAATATACATACATACATACATAGGCCTATTGTCTTTATAAAGAAAAATTTAATTTTTTTTAATTTTTGTACAAGAATATATATATATATAATTTTTATATCATCGGTTGGATGCTTGTAGAGGTCACTCATTGGCGAATCGTAATATATGTCGTGTTACTTAAACCGTATTTGAAAAGTTGACCCAATCGGCCCTCTCTAACTCAAAATTCTCTATCCGCCATTGCTCTGGGATTCAATAGGAATTTTCCGGCATTTAAAGTGTATGATAAAGGAACTTAAACCGAGATACTTAAGAAAAAATATATCAGAACAAATAAACTGTACAAAAAAAAATGACGCGGAATAGGAATACACTATAACACTACTGGTCATAGTGACTCTCTGAAGGAGATCTCTTTTTTGAATAATCGGCTGTGGAGTTCGTGGCGCATAAGCTATTTGAAAACCTTTTAATTTCGCAGTTAACAGATACTTTTAGCACACTTTTGGATGGCGTCTACCACGATCGTCAAATTAACGAATATTTCAATCAACGTACCACCGCTGCCGTTTTCTCTTTTTCACTACTCTCTGTTACACGCCAATCAAATTTGGCAGAAGCACAATGACATTTACGTGAGTGCGGCAAGTTGAAAATGGCAATCGAAAGCCATGACAAAACTACAACCATATCTAATGGACAAAATATTTTAGGATGCCATACAAGTACATGCGTACCTACACACAACCAAACATATGTACTTTATACATACATATGTGCATAGGTACCTATGTATGCAAACCTGATCAAAGTTTCGAAAGAGAAAAAAAAAAGCGAATTACCAGGCTGGGGATGCAAAGCGTTCGATTGCCGATGCAGCGCAATTGAAGTGGACGCAAATTGGCTTACTGTAAAAGTCAAAAACCTAAATCCACGCGCATGCACGCTTCTAAAAATTTGCAAAGGCAGCTAACAATACAAACGCTGTGCAACGCGTTGTGCGTTCTGTTGTGTGGACAGTGGGCTGCAATGCTGGGAAAATAGGCAGTGTGAAGTGTGCACAATAGATGCGAAATTATTGAAGAGATTATTGAAATGAAATGCTGAACGGTTGGGGAAATGTGTTTTGGAGAAGGTTTATACTGCAAATGGAAATTTCAAAATTCAATCGAATTTTGGTGAATTAGGGGGAAAAAATCGAACATCGCAGAGAATGAACTGGTAAGAGAGCATTATGAGTTTCTTATATCTTATTATCGCTGACCTTGTCAAGCATTTTCCCCCGTTTTTTTTTTTTGAAGTGAAAATTCTTTAGCGGCGGTTGGTTGGTTTGCAGTATTTTGGGATTTTCGAGATTATCGGGATTCTCGGGACTTATCTATATAATACTCGATATTTTTCACGGTTTTGTTATCGATTTTGTTATCGGAATTTTTAACGATTTTCTTATCGATATTGTTATAGATTTTGTTATCGTTATTTTTTTCGAATTTGTTATCGATATTTTTATAGACTTTGTTATCGATATTGATATTGATTTCTTTATTGATTATTCATCGATTTTGTTATAGATTCTTTTAATGGTTATTTACCGATTTAGTTATCGATTTTATATCGATTGTTTATAGATTTTTTGTCGATATATTTATCGATTTTCTAACCAATTTTTATTATCGGTTATTTATTGATTTTGTTATCGATATATTTCTCGATTTTCTAATCCATTTTGCTACCAATATTATCGATTTTTCTACCGAAATTTTGATCGAATTTGTCATCGATTTTGTTATCCATATTTTTATCGGGTTTGTTATCGATATTTTGTTGGACGTTACAATCGATTTTGTTATCGATATAGTATGAAGACAAAAATGAAGGTAAAGGAAAACAGAATAAGGTAAATGTAATTAGAAAGAACAGGGGTAGAGCTAGGGATCTAGGTAGAAAACGATAAATCGCGTTTCTTATGTACAAGTCGATCAGTCCCTCTATCGTTTTTAGCAAAAAAGAAGAGACTGATAGCCTTAAAATCCCTATGGGGAAATATGAGAGCCTTTTCCGCCTTTACATTTGACTGTACTTTGAAGTACGAAGTACAAGAGCGAAAAAAGAAGTACTGTACCTCCGAAAGAAGTACGGTTGGTCACATTAGTTATGAGACAAAGCTTTCGTTCACTTCTCCAGCGTGGCCTAGGCGCACTTACTTTGTTTTTACATAAAAAAATAATATTTTTATCAATATTTTTTAAAGAAATTTTCTTGTTAAGCTTGAATTATCTCTGCCTCAGCAAAAAAAAAAAAAAAAAAAATTACCTAGCACCAATTTTGTCCACTGTCTGTTGGCTGACAAACCGAAAACGAGTTTTGCTACACTTCGCCACACTTCGTCACGCTTGGTGCAATGACAAAGCCTCCTGCTCAGGGCCGATAGGCTGGTGGCAATTCTGACGAGAAGCGCAATGTTACTTGCATTGAATGAAAATGGAAAATTGTGAATGGCAGCGGTGAAATGACAGATAAAAAGCAAATCCTTAGCATCGATGCAGCAACAAAAATTGCCCACCAGCTTGCCAGCCTAGCCCGCCCTCCCTACCGTTTTGCCATTGCATTTATCCCAGAGCCGCAGTCCCATTTCGAAAGCTGATTTAAATTCAGTTAGATTGGCTGTGAGTGGGGTGTATGCAATGCAGATGAGCAAGGAAAGGATGAGGGGTGGCGACGGGTTCGTCAGCGATGCGGCCGAAAATCGAAAACTGAATGCTGAATGCTGAATGCAAAATACAAAATGCAAACTGGGGAAAAGGATTCTTTGCATTTTTTTTAACCACGATTTGCTGCTATTCACAAAAGCCATTTACCGTTACACGCTAACGTGCCACAAAGGCAGCATACATACACACAAACAAACATGCGCATGCGGCAAGCTAACAAACAAAGAAATCCGACAAATACCAACAAATAGGGAGTAAAGTCAGTGGCGGTGGTGCAGCACACGAGACAGCATCTGGCTGACTGCCCCCTTCCGTCTGCCTGACCAACCGATCGACTGTTTTGCACTGCTGTCTGCCGGCCTTGTTGTTATTGGCCACTGAATTGCTGGAATTGCCGTAGTTGAGAAAGTACATAAGTAGATCGCATGTAAAGAATGCCACGTTCCTACATATATGTTTTTTGCTTCAATTGCCTGTTCGATTTTTGCTTCGCTCCCGCTTCCCCACACACCTACCTGCCCATCACGACAGTCACATTTGTCCCGTACATGCCACAAGGCACCGCCGGCAACTCCACTTCACTCCACTCATTCGCCTACGCTTAACTCACTTTACGATTTGTTGGCAATGACGTTGGATTGAATTGACGTGTGACATTGAAATGTTACCGGCACCAAAGTTTGTTCTGCCGCTGCACTGCTATGGGTATGTATATGGATATGAAGGAATTGCCTGCGGGAAAAAAGCAATTGCACAATGGCAAATTGCCAGCCGCTTGTTGGCTGCATTAGAAGTAGAAGACAGTAGAAAATGACGAGCAACTAAAAAAAAATAAAAAATAAAAAAATGTTAACATGAAATCAAAAGCGATTGAAAATTCTATAAAAACGAGATGACAAAAAAAAACACAAAAACTGAAGAACATTACACATTTGTTAGATAGCAGAGACAAGGCAAATAATCGCGTGCGACTTGCCTATCAATGACAGCGTACGTATGCTGAAGAGGAGAGGGTAGAATTGGATAGAAATCAGAATGCACGTGTGGGTAGGGAAGCAGCTATGCAACTAACTACATACATATGCCTTATTGTTGCCTATTTGCCTAGCTTGCTATACGCTTTCTACTAACAATATTACGCTGAAAATTCAGGAAGAAAATGATTTGGGTTTAGGTGCTATACTAGTTTGAGTAAGCTATACGAAGGTTGCCTTTTATATCTTGCACCTAATAATGAGAACACAGTAAATAATATTGAAAATAGCTGTATTGTTTTTCAAAATATTCTCATTGAAAATCAATACACTTCCGCATACGCTTTAACCAATTTTAAAATTTTCGACACGAGTCCTTTTTGGGCATTTATCAAATTATGCGGCAACCAACGAGAAGTAATTTTTAAAACATACATATGTACATACATTGTTCATAACGGATTCAGTATCTAGAGTTATTTGAAAAAAAAAAGTGTGAGATAAAGTTTTTCTACACTAAGACAATGATCATTCAACAGAAACTTCATAAATTCTTAAACCGAATTTCTGCCAGGCATCGAAATGACAAAAAATTTATGCAATTTTAAAAATGCCAAGGTGAAACAAACACAATGACACGGGTAGTGTTTAATGCCCAACATAGTGGTTACAATTTTTTCATTTAATGCCTAGTGAAAAGTCAATGTTAGCCCTAATTAAGAAAACACTCAAATTTTTTTTTTTTTTAACACAATATTGTAACCCATTCAATTTAAGTATAATACAGTGCAAGGAAATTTAGGAAATCGCCATTGGCGATTTTTGGCGACTTTTTCCCTTCAAATAAATTTTTTCCAATTATAAAAATATACAAAACTTAGTTTTCCACAATAATTTTACAGAAGTGGCTAATGAACTGCGTGCTAAACTTGACTTAAGCAGCACATTAAAAGACTGTCAAAAATTTTTAATCACCCTAATCGAAGAACTTTTGAAACGATTACCTAGTCAATTGAATACTTATAAAAAAGCTTTGATTTTCACCCCTATTGCGAATGTCGACTGGTAAATAGTAGATGAACGACTACTAAGCGATTATCGATTATCGATGCTATTGCGAGTGTCGCTTAGTCGCTCAATTAGCGACTGTGAATACTTTTTTATCGCTCATCCTTCCTGTCTGTTAGTCGTTGGAGTTTGCATTTATAAAATGCACATAAGAAAGTGGTACTATAATGGATAAAAAGTAAGTCAATTGAACTGGAAGTTGTAAAAAATTGTGAAATATACATATGTATGTATGTGTCTGAATTTCAGATCAAAAATTGTAAGCAACAAAAGGCAACTTGCGCGGTTGGTCGAGCAGATGCAGGAGAGTGGGACATAGGCGAAAGAATTTTCGGAAAGAGTAGGGGAGGAAGCTCCGCTTCTATTGTGAAAGATATACAATATTTCTAGTGCAAATATAACTACGGCTACACCAGCCACAGTCGTTTTGAGCAGAACCAACATCAAAGTTGACAAAAAACTGCATAATTTATTAATTAATAACTAGTGCTCGGAAATTTGAAATCTTTATTTTAAATTAAAGTTTAATTATTTAAAGTTTTTAAAGTCGGATCACGCGTTTGGGCACAAATACCCAACATCATTGTACAAATAACTAAACCGTACCGTATTTCTTAAACTTCCATAAAGTTTATTAATGATGAAAAAAACAGCTTTTCCTGCAAATCCTGTAAAATCTAAAAACCGTGAAGTATCGGGAACGCAACTTTTATTCATAAAATTAACATTTGTGTACATACACTTCATCTTCCAACTCCAAGGCATCCGACGAATCTCGCAATCCCCTCCTTGCTTGCTTCAAATGTGTCAGTTTTTTTTTGTTTTAATTTTAAAATAAAAGCAAATATTTTAAAAATAATGTAAATGAAACACCAAAGAAACAAATGTAAACAAACAAACTGCTTTTTACAATTCAGTCAACCATTCACAATAGTACAAATTTTTATCGCTCAAGTTACACAATAACAAAATAAAAGATGATCGACTCGATCGACAAATTTCTATTCTACTGCCAGTCGACACTCGCAATAGGCGCCTTTTTGTCACCAGAAAAGTGTGTGAATCACAAGAGGGTCAGTTTCAGGGACCTGCCAATTCACTTTGTTGTTTGTTTGAAAACAACAGAAATGTAAATCATTCAGACGCTATAGGTGATTTTGAAGAAATTGTGAAAATAGCTGATCTCGCTTTATTATAGGTTTTTATTTAATTTTTTTACGCCGAGCTCTTAAAAGCGGATTGTACGATTAATTAATTGATATGAGTTATAATAAATTTAATAATTGCGCAGTCCTATTGCAAAATGTGTTTCAACAAATATTTTTAAAAAGTATGCGTATTTTTAAAGAAAATTGTTTGTACATCACTATATTACCCTCTGAAGGTATTATATTCGTTTTTGGTCTTAAAAAACAGTATTATAAAAATATCTCATTATTAAAATAAAAGATTTGTTAAATCGATTTCATGAATTTTATTAAAAAAAAATAATAATTGGCGTTTTTGCGGCTTTTTTCAGAAAGTGTGTTTTTTTTTTAGAAATTGCGCTTTTTTTTTTAAATAGTCTGGATACCCTCTTTGTCAAGGCCTTTCGAATATTAGACACAAAACATTAGGAAAACATCTGGTAGCACAACTAACCGACCTATCAGGAGCTATCATAAGCGAAATCGGTAAATTCATTAGACAATCGAAATGACTCGACCCAGTAACATATCCCCCGTGAAAAGTGCAACAAAATGGCGCAATAAAGCGCTTATTGTGTGCTGGGTAGCGACTGGGAAGTACTGCAACCAACCAACCAACCAACCTTTTCTTGAGGCAAAAAAGGTAGTTCTTGGCGATCTGTTGAACCCAAACGCACTTCTCCAAGATATACACAGATCACGGTTGAACCCAACAACTAGAAGAAAACTATTAAACAAATTTTTTTTATTTAAAATTATTCTCGCACCTAAATCTCTTTTAACAATTCAATCTACACACTGCCGTGCTCACCACTTGCAAAATTTTCGCTAATGTTCCCTGGTTTTTGTCGTGTGCTGGCAAATTATGTATTTCACGCTCTAATCAAAACCGATTTAAATTCATACAACTTATTTTCTTAGTTTTCTTTGCTTCATTTTTGGTGTTTGTAATTTTTCATTTGCATTTGACTTTGCCACATTCGCACAAATTTAAATTTTATTCAATTGCAAAGAAGAAAGTAGGAAGAAAAATCACGTTGCAACTGTGGCTTAGAGCAGCATATTTGTGGCACCGTACGCATGGGTAGAGGAGAACGCGGCGCTGTGCACATTGTGGCGTGGACTGCTGCGATAACAAAGGAAAGCCACAGCGGCATGGCAGTCTCGCCTCAGTAGACGCAGCACGAACATTACTGCAATGCAGTCAACCAAGCGCACACACACACACACACACACACACACGCATCACAGACATACAAGCGTGCTTACAAACTTTGCATATGAGTATGTACTTAAATATTTGCCACAGTTGCCAAGTGTAATGCTGTTCAGCGCCGAGGAATGAGTAAAAGAATAGCGCGCGCAGGCGGTGGTAATGGGTAATGGTAAAGAGTACGCCGGCTGAGTGTAGCGCATTGGCGTGGCTTAAACATGCAAAGCCGCAATAACGTGGCGAATAGCAGAAAAAAAAAACTAAAACAGAAAACAACACAAAAGTGCAAAAGAAAAAGGCTTGCACACTCGAGAGGCAAGCGCAGTACCACATGCAGAGGCAAAATCGTCCATAGCCATAGACGTATAAGGACACATAGACATAGCGCACAAACCATGCAATGGTAAATATTTACGAGTGTATGGCTGCGCGTTGCGCGCCAAATGCGAATTAATAACGCGCCGAGGGCGCGTAAGCCGCTAGCACCTCCCCTAAACTGGCGCGCGCCCGCTCACTTCCACCCAATACGTAATTGTTACTACAGACACTGCTTATAGTTCGACAAAGAGTGGCGCGTGAGTGAGCGCACACAGCCAGTGCGTATGCAACTTTTGTGAAAATTTTCTTTTTCACAATAGAATTGGCGCCGCTAACATTCGTGAGGCTGTGCTGGCGCTTATGTACACATATATGTGTGCGCTTCAAAAAAAAAAAAAAAAAAAGGCACCACGGCGCAGGTGTGTGCGTAGCGTATTTGCGCTCGTATGTATAATTTTTGCGCGCCATCGCGCAACTAGCACCCTTCATGCGCCAAACTTCTCCTCCTTGCAAAAGTGCTTAAAATCCTTCTACTCCTACATTAGCACAGCACTCTAGCAATAGTGGCAACAACGAATGTGTACGATTGCCGCTATTAGCCGCCGCGTACCAACGACTCGGTTCATATTCATAATTTTGCATTTCTCCTTTTTTTTTTTGCCTAACTCAAGCATCAAATACGCTATCGGAAGTGGGGAGTGTAAGCGCACGCGGCGCCATTAGCCGCCACCACACTCGCCTGGCGTCCTGTAAAGTGTAGTTACAGACGCGCGCGCGTTATCATCGTCCAATCACCAACTAACCGTTGAACGCGCGAACGAACGAATGCGCAAATTGTGCTGTCAAGCAGCGCTATGCGGCAAAATACTCTGACATTGATGATACACGCGCGCGCGCACCCGTTCTGTCTGTGTGCGTGTGTGTGGTGGGATTTTGCCTCAGTTTCGCGGCAATTGAAAATGAGGCTTTGTTGTCTGCTAGCGTTGACTGCGTGCTCGGTCGCTGACGTTTGTCTGTCGTGTGTGCGCTGCGTGTTATCATCCATGTCCTCATTCGTATGTTCACACAATAAATGTTGGTATGTATATATGTATGTATGTGTAGGTTATCACGTTCGAGCCGCTTTTGCTGTTGCAGCTGTTATTGTTATTATTGTTGTGGTAATTCAAACGCATCATAATTGCCAACAACAAAATTGACAACTATCACAACAACGCGCGGGTTGCTGGCATAATAACTTTGACTATACGCGCAATTTGCCCCGACATGCAATAACCAACCAAGCAACGCGGTACATATGCATACACATACTTACATTCGTACACAACACTCATACGCCCTGTTGTCCACATTTAGCTGGCAAACACAATGTAACGCATCATTTGCGTTCTGCTATTATCAAACGTGTCGTTGTCATTTGCATTGCCGTCAATTGATGGTAGTGTTAATATCTTTGTCATTGGTGTTGTTCGCAAATAGGTAAATAATGGGATATTATGTATGTATTTATTATTACAAAGGCAAAGGCTGGAAGCGTTTAAGTATTTAAACGAAGTTTAACAGGGTAATTCTGGCAACTATCATGAAAGCTGTTTACTGTCTTTCGAAAGATCTGCTAAGGCTTATTGCCTTTTAGCAATAAGTTTTCTAAAAATTAATTTTGATTTAAAAAAATATATGTATTTTTTCCCTTTAAACATAACAACTAATAAATAAAAGAAAATGAAAATAAAGCAAAAGTAAATAAAATTGTTTAAAAAATTGAATGAAATAATATATTTTATATTTTTCTATTTAAAACAGGAGAAAATAGTAATTAAAAAAAGAAAAACATATGTTAATAAAAAGTTTTTGAAAATAAAAAAACTTAATTTTTATTTTCAAAACAATTTTTTATATTTTTCTATTTAAAACAGCAGAAAATAGTAATTAAAAAAAGAAAAACATATGTTAAAAAAAGTTTATGAAATTAAAAAAACTAAATTTTTATTTTCAAAACAATATTGAAAAAACTACTTGTTTCTAACAATTTAATGATATGAACAAAATATATATTTTTATTTTTAAAGCCATACAACCTTAAAAAAAAAGAATCAAAAAAATAGAATAAAATAAGTTTCTAAAAAATTTACAAAAATGGAAAAGGAGAAAATAGTAATTAAAAAAAGATAAAAAATATGTTTCCAAAAATTTTATGAATTTGAAAAAAACTATATTTTTCTAACATAAAAAAAATTTAATTAAGAATAGAAAGAAATATTCAAAAACTATTGAAAACAATACTAGTTTCTAAAAATTAAATAAAATTATAAAAATATATATTTTTCCCCTTAGAACCATACAAAATAAAAAAAAAATAATAAAATAATTTTCTTAAAATTAACTGAAGTTAAAAAAAAAATGTTTTTTCTTTTTAAACTATTCTACTTGCATTTAAATCATTATTTCGCATCACATGTTCGCGTTTCCTTTTATTCTTTAGAATTTATTCTTTGCTCCCTCATTCCCCCACTTTTATTCATTCAATCACTTTTATGACGTCACAACCGGTTGCTCACAGCTTGATTTGCGCATTCTTGTATTCTATCACTCTTGCGTTATTAGGCATCATACACTGTGTACGGCTGAGAATAAAAATTCTCAACGCGTAGCATATGCGAGCTGAGATTATGAGTGAGAGTGTAAGAAAACTCTCAAACACCCTTGTTACACGGGTAAGAAATTATGAGAACTCCACGGTAAGAACGAATACCCACTGTCATTACTTGTTAGACGGTGAGAATGAGAGTGAATTCCTATTCTCTAGGTATTTACTCCCATCATTTACGAGCACCTTAATACTGGCACTGACATTGAGATTCAAGATCACTTTTAATTTACATATAACAGCACTGTAATACCGATTTCTTCCTGTCTTACTGCGACTATTGCCTTTCTGTGAAGGCAACTTCGGCGGCTTTATCTTAAATTTGGGTCTAGCCTTTAATTTAGTGGCCGAAAATTATGTTATGAAAAATCGTAATTATTTGATTTATATTTTTACGATTATTTTTAATCGTTTCTTTATGGGTTTTGAAATTTTCAGATAGTTTTTAATCGATATTTTATGATTTTCATTTTTTCGATCATATTATAACCGTTATTTTCACATTAATTTTTTTATATCATAAAATATTATTAAGGATTTTAATCAGTTATAAAAACCTAATAGGGACCTATTATAACGGCTAAAAATTATCGAAGAAATAAAATCCAAAATATCGATTATTTTTGATCGATTAAAATTTAAATCCCTCAATAGCGATTACGGATAATTGAAAAATAAAAATCATAAAATAGCGATTAAAACTTTTCGGAGAAAAAAAATCACAAAACAACGATGAAAATAATCGAAGAATTAGAAACTCCTAATAACGATTAAGAATTATCGAAGAAATAAAAATCACAAAATAAAGATTAAATTATGACTTTAAATGCATTAATTACCTTTAATCAGGACTTTGGATTTAATTTCAGCTGCTAATTAATCAACAATAGATCAACAGAACTGCAATCATAAATTTATTAAAAAGATAAGATCTAGTGGAAAAAATCCAATTCCCAGCTTTTTTTTTGTCGTAAAAACATATTTCAAGTATGTGTGGATCTGAGGTTCGTCTTTGGTACTTCTCTGCAGTGAAAAGTTTATGTCTGAGTTCGCTTAGATTCTTACTTTTGATGAGAAATTTACACTTACTTCTGAGACATCCGTTCACTAGCTCAAATTTGACAGATAATGACTGCTGCCACCTTCCATAAAAGCTGGAAAAATATATCGATAACGATATTATTAGGTACATAAATCGATAATATTAATGATTAATATATTGGTAAAATTATCGATTAATATATTGATCAAATTATCGATTAATATATCGATAAGTACATAGATTAATACATAGGACGGATTAATCATGAATACATCAAAAGAATTATCGATAACATTGTAGATAAATGCATCGATAAAATGTTTGTCGAAATTTTATCGATAAGAATAATGATTTATACATCCATGTGTTAACAAAAGAATAATGCACCACCAACCACAAAGTTGGCAATGAGATTTTCGATATAAATATACATATATTTTTTACCACTAACGGATTCCAGATTTTTCTTTGAAATACGTATACCTTCCATCGCTCAAAGAAACATTTTTTTAAAGAATAGAGTTATGCTTTATTACCACATAATTTGCATTATACTCATACAGACATACATAACCAGTTTTTGGGGCGGACAAATTTCACAAATGTAGGTATTCCTCCATATTCCTTTAGGCTTAAAATCCACCTATTCCTCTTCAATCACTCAACTGTAATAGTTGTTACTTATTTAGAAGTTATCTGCGAATAACTTGAAGTGCAAATAACTTTTGTGAAGTATGCAAATTGAGCAGCTCCACATCACATATATGGATGCATTAAAACTTGCGAAAGCGTCATATTCATCTCAAAAACTTGTGGCAAAAAAAAAAAATAATAATAATCAGAAAACAAAAAAAAACACCAACACTACATCAACAAATCTATAAAACAAAAACCACTATGAGTGCATACTCAATTGACGCACAGCAACAGAGTCGATCGATCGACTGAAATATTTCGTAAAGCCTCGAAAAAAGGAAATGATGAAAGTAAAATCTGTCATGTCGAAAAACCAATGAACTGAGCTTATCAAAACTTCCGTCAACAGCGCTGCAACTACCCTGTAACCTCCACACATACATACATGCATATATGTGCATATATTTATATGTGCATATGTTTATCTGAAGTATCTATGGTACCTATCCGGCAGCAATGTTGCCTACGGGAAAATACGCCAAAATATGTGGTGAGCAAAACGAAAAATTTATTTCAATAACGCCAAAAGATTTACACACATGCATGGCAGTACATATGTTTGTATGTATTTATGTATCTGTTGATGTATGTATGTATGCGTATGGGTTCACACAGCGAACACTTGGCGGGAGGGCAAAAATAATCGTAGATATGAATGCGAATTTCGAATGCGAATGGAAATTGTTGGCGCGCATGCATGCGAAAATATGCAACGAATAAGTTTATACAACAACAAGCAATAGTGGTAACAGCGCAATAGTCAAAAAAAAAAAGGGTGTGGCCGCATGGCAGGTGGTCTGCTGCCGCAACGCAGGCTGGTTGTTTGGATCGGCTTGGTTCGATGCAGTTTGGCTTGGCTTGCTCTGCCTGCTGAGTGCAATTGCAAACGTTTTGATGAATGTATTACCGTTGCAGCTTTGCAGCGTTTGTTTATGCAGGCAGGCTATGCTGACGCAACGACAGTTGCCCGACGCCGGATGCCACAGCTCAACAAATTTTGGCAGCACATAGATCAACTTCCGGTATTTGCAATGGCATATGTATGTTTTCGCAATTGTTAGTTTATTTTAAGTATGTAGGTGTGCATTTGAAATCCGAGTGCTTTCGATAGCGCCGATTTCTTTGTACACAAATTTATGCTAAAGTATGCGTGCGCGGAAAAAGTTTACGAGTAGATCTAACTACCATAAATAACTATTGAAATGTAAATCTGTATGCACTCGTACGAGTATAAATGTATGTATGTATGTATGTATATACAAAGCACTGTTTACATACTTGTAAATACTTAAGGCGTTACTCAATGAATTATTTATTCGTAAAGTTGCTTATGGAAAGCGTTTTCCTGGCTTTTATTTATGTACAGCGTACAATTTTGTCGAAGTGGCGGAAAACGCCCATATTTTGATAAACGATAATAAATATATTTGAGGCGCATTACTTATATCGGAAAAATACCAACCCTCTTTTTTAGATTTTTGAGAAGCTAAAAATTGTACACAGTGATATAAATTCCTCCTTTTTATATTAAATATAATATTTCATCTTACTACTCTGTTAAAAATTTTTTGTAACTATATTTCGACGGGAAAAATTATGAAATAGGGCGCTCTTGAAAAGTTTTTCGAAACAGGGCATTTTCAAACCGGCTGCCCAGACAGGTCGATCTTCCAATCAACCGTCGATATACGTATGTATCAGAGCTGTGTAAGTGTGAAATCATTTTCAATTTTAAATCAACAATTTTTTTCTATCCAGTTTTCATTACTTATTCTTCGCTTAGGATTGAGGTTTAAAATTTTTGAATTTTCCATTCTCTCAAAGCAGTTATGAATTCACACATCAACATATTCATAGCAAGATTGAAAAAACCAATGCCCAATCAAAAAAAGGTTTAACACTGAATGAGTATTGAAAAGGCTGCAATCTTTTATGTGTGTGCATTCTTACCTCAGTACCAATCATTAGTTCAAAGACACCCTGGTAAATAACTTTTTGATAAAAAGGAAGATTTTTGACAATTGCTCAATTGTAAAAATTCAAACCGGCGTTACCCAATTTAAGTTTTTTGGTAGAGGGGATTTTATATCATCTGTTTGGGATTATATATAAAACAGTTGTATTTACTTTTACGTTTTAAATATAATTCATGTTTTATCTTGAAAATGTTTAAAATTTACATTAAATTAGATAACTACTTCGCATAAGCTTTACATTTATGTTGATAAAATTTTATTGAAAATATTTTAAAAATCTTAGTGTCTTTAATAAAAAAATAGCTCATCATAAAAATTGTATCGCCGTTCGGCGTCGGCGTAAGTTTGTAGGTCCCTCCCATTTGTGTGACAGCAAAGGCGCACGCTACAAATCGGAGGAGAAGCTCGGCAAAAACTTAGCAAAAGTGTCAAGGCCAAAATGTGATTATTATAAATAAATTTAGTTTCAAACAGGTCGCAACCCTCTTCAAACACCTCAAAAGTATTCCCAATATTATTTAGTTGTGAACCCGCATGAGTCCGAAATTACCATTTTTTACCAGAATTTCCAGATTTTACCGGAAATCGTACTTGGTTTTCTGGCAACTGAGAGGACAGATAAGAGAGTAAGTAAGGTCATCTCTTTGTCAGAAGCTACCTGGTGGAAAATTCTGGTAAATCTGGCAAAAGATCCGATGTAGTGTGTTTGACAACCAAATTGTAAACAAAAGAGAAGTGCACTCTGCTAATGCATGTTGAAAAGTAAGTAATTCCTTGCTTGAGTGGATGCTAATGAGTTTTGGTTAAATTACAAAACGCTTAAAAAGGTATTAGCTGTAATTTTACGTTTAAAAACTTTAAAACTTTAACACATTACCACCCTATACTCTATATGTGATTGACCATTGAACTAAATCGTTGTTTATTTGGGTAAGATTAAAATATATTTTACTATTCAATATTGGAGTTGGTGTGAAACAAAAATTAATAATTTATTGTTATGTATGCAAATGAGAACTACAATTCTGAGCTTATTGAGCATCTCTTAGTCAAACACAAAGGCAATTTTGCTTGATCAAGTTTCGAATCTAAGAAGAAAATGTTTTTAACAAACAAAAGGTTAATAATAAAATTTGAAGGATTTAAAATATTGCGTATGGTAGCATGAAACGTCACAATCTTCTTAATTGTCAGGCTGTTGATATGGCTACGAAAAAGTGACAATGGAAACACATAGCTGAAGATTTCATACTTACAGTGGGATAAACTTCAAACCTCTAATATAAATTAGTTAAATTTAGTTATTATTTTTTTTTATCAATTTTAAGTTTTCGTTTGGAATAATTTTCATGAACTTATCTATTAGGAGATCTCTTTGGAAAATTACCGTACATCCGATATCTATTGAAATTTTGACATCCTCACTTTTTGGAAAAAGAAGTTCAAGATACAAGTTTATGTGCAAAAAATAAATTAAACAATAAAAGTCTCCTTATATTTATGGAACTTATAATAGAAAAATTTTTATTTCATTACCCAGACTTTATGAATAGCCTACTCTATAAGTAATAGTAGAAATTCCGAATTAGTAAGTTCAGTCAAGACGTCATTCAAAAGTTTTGAAGAAAATCACTTTTCTCTTTTGTGAAAATTTGGGACTATCTTATGCGAGTATTGTCGACAAAATGTTAGTCTATGAATGACTAAAAATTAACGAATAAATGGTTAATCGCGATTGATGATTAAAATTAATTAAGCGATCGCTGTGGTGTAGTGGTTAGAAGTGCGCACTACCATTCCGCAGGGTGAGCGTCCGAGCCCAGTTCCGGCCAACAAAAAAAAGAAAATGTTTTTTGTAATAGTGGTCGGCCCCCGGCAGGAGTCGGCGTAAAACTGTAGGTCCCTCCCCTTTGTGCGACAACATCAAGGCGCATGCCACAATCGGAGGAGTAGCCCTAACATATGTCGCTGGTCCTCTGCAATAACGGCACAATTCAAAATTTCAGGTTTAGAAAAATACATAATTTGAAAGCTTACAGTATGACTGCATATAATTACGTTCCAAGACATATTATTGCTAAATTACGAAACAAAAAATCTTTAATTGGCTCTACTGAAATATATGAAATTTTTAGTTGTGTCGATATGTAAGCGCCTTTCTATTATTATTAGTAATCATCAATACAATTTCAAATTACATAAACCCAGTCACAGCCCTTTTTTGTATTCGACGCTTCCAGAAATCACATAATACATAAAATAAATAAAAGCTGTTTTGATTAATATTACATAAACTGGAAACTGTTAAAAATAAGTGCGCTTGTGTACAGAGATTTTAGAACCTATTTAGTTCCGAAAATGTCTGTTTGCAACACATAACAATAAAAATGCACATCAAATTGCCAAGAATGATGAAGGAAATCGATTCAGACATGCCTGTTTAACTGGCCGTGCGTGCTCAAAACAAACACATGTTAATTAAGGAGCTATTCAAGTATTATGTAACCACCAGTGGAAAGCGGGGGTCTTGGTTTCCTTATTTTTAATAACAACGGGCAACATTTCTTCAAATAAGTGAAACATTAATTACACACGCACACATTTTGCCTGCAATTTCGATCACAATTGAACACTGCACTTCACTCTCGTTTCGGATTTTTGAAAGCGTTCTTTAAGCTATTTAGTGGTTTAACACTTCTTGTGGGCACTTGATATTGTAAAAAAAATATGCGCAATTCGATCCCTAACTACATTTTTTTGTAAAGAACGCCCGTTTGCTTTAAATTTGTAAAAATATAATTATTTTTTTAATTTGTTTACGTCTGTCATTTGTTACAAATGAAGAAAAGTCCAAGAGTTGCCAAGTATAAATATCTTTATATCTATTTATTAAAATAATAATTTACAATAATAATTTATTTAATTAATACTTTATTAAAATACAAATTTGAAGTGCAAATACATTTGTAAAACTGTTTATCACAAAATGTTATTAATTGTTTGCAAGCATACTATAGTTTTCATGCATTTTGAGAATAAATAATCTAATATGTGTACATATATATCGTCGTTTAAAGTACAAAACCGCCTATCGTCATTCTTGAAAACCGTGTGACTGACATTGGCTGCCAAAAATTGGATTTGCTCACAAAAACTCTTGGCTCAATTCTTATCCATTCGTCCTGAAATATACTAGCCAGAATACGTTTGCTTTATAAAAAAAGATAACCATTTTGAAATATGGGTGACTTTACTCTCTAGAAAATAATTTATGCAATTACGCGGTTTTGCATTTTCTTGATACGCGGTTTTGTACTTTAAACGACGATTTGTATAGCATGTACTTACGGCGGCCGCCGTAGCAGAGTGATTACATGTGCGTACTTCCACTCCATAGGACCATGGTTAAATACCTGGTCAGATCATAGCCCAAAATAGCAGTCGTCCTTCGGCACGCAATGGCAAACCTTCGAGTATATTTCTGCCTTGAAAACTCTTCTTATAAAATTAGAACTCATGCCTCAAGTTTGAGCAGAAGTTCGGCCAAACACTTAGAAAAATATTTTAGCACCAAATATTTATTTGTTTACTTATTTTAAGGGAGATGGCAATCTTCTGGTTTCACATTTTGAGTACAAAAATTTCAACCCTGATACAACAAATAGTATTAGTACTGAATGATAATGACAGATTGCATTCCCATAAACGTCCAATCATACATGATTGAGTTTTTTTTTTGCATTCACATTCTCTATGTGAATGGGTGTCAACCATTCCATAACACACTACATATTTTGTGTTTACAATTTGTAACCAATCTCAAGAGTGGTTGTTAAATTTTTTAAATCAAACAATCACATTTTTGAAACGAAAAAAAATGAGAATGCACACTCAATTGATTCAATCATTACACAGCTCTGGTATGTATATACAGAAGCTATGGCAAAGATTCCGCCATATTTTTGGTTGGAAGAATGGCGGTAAAAATCACAATTTTCTCCTTAGGGTGGTTTAATTAAATGCTTGCACATCTTCGTGTTATACTAGACTTCCTCAATAAGCACTTTGCCTAGAGCTGAAGTCCTGTAATGCACCATCATCAGTGACAATTTCTCATTCCTCTTCCATTTTTCTTGTACTTTTCCACTATCGCTTTGGACGTATCGTAAACAAAGCCTAAGTACGGGTTGAGATTTTGACCATTGCTTCTTTGGCTAAACTGTCTGCTGCCATATCTCTCGCTATACTTTTTTGGCGTTGTACCAAAGATAGTCGTATGTATGCTTATATATATAGAGAGTGCCAGTTAGCGTCCAAATTTGGCCGTTTTTAAGGGTACAGAAGAACTTTTAGTCTACGTTTTGGTTGTTGGTATTCCACTTCGTATTCGTCGTCATATTCTTCATCTTATTCATCTTCGACTTCGTCATCGTTTTCGGCTTCGTATACGTCTTGTCTTTAGATCCTTTACATATGCGCATTTATGTTCGGATTAGTTTTCGTATTTATCTTCGTATTCGTTTTAGTCGCTGCCTTCGTATTGGTCCTCGGATCGTATGCGTATTCCACTTTCGTATTCGTCGTTGTATTCTTCTTCGTACTTATCTTCTTCGTCGTCTTTGTACTCACCCCCGTTTGCATCCTCGCATTTGCATTCGTCTTCGTTTCAGTGCTGTCTTTGCTTTCGAATCAAAATCATCTTCGTATTCGTTCTCTTCTTCGTATTGCTATTTGTATTCGTCTTCGTATCCTGTGTTTCCTCGTATTCGTCCCCGTATTCGAAATCAGCTATTAGTATTATCATACAAGCTTGATATTTTTTTTGGTAATACACAGGGCTTTCGCAGGGTAATTGGGCTGGAAGGCGGTGTCCTCGGTAAATGTCTTTTAAGGCCCATCTCCTAACTTTGGAGTCAGAGCGCGAGATTAGTGGTTGAATGGAAGGATTGCCCCTTAAAAAGGTTTGAATTTAATTTTTCGTAGTCATTTCATCGTTGATAATATACAAACATATATATTTCATACATTTCCAAGTATTTTATAGAGGATATAAGAACCTTTTGGCGCCGCACACTGTTTCGACTATATGGAGGCAGA
This sequence comes from Rhagoletis pomonella, assembly GCF_013731165.1. Lineage (NCBI taxonomy): Eukaryota > Metazoa > Arthropoda > Insecta > Diptera > Tephritidae > Rhagoletis > Rhagoletis pomonella. The sequence continues at coordinate 83,611,743 of NW_023458557.1, forward strand.
TGGAAAGAATAGTTAACCTGCCCTGGGAATAGGGAATTATAAAATATGGTAAAGATGGGTTAATTGCCACGCCCTCTACTCTACTGGGTGGAAACATTAAATTTCATCTGATTTCGATATAATTTAGTTTTACTGTCACTTTTGTTAAAAAAAAAAACCCCAAATATAAAATATTGTAAAGATTATATCGCTATAACGTCTACAACTGGCATAAAATGTTGGCCCAATCATTAAATATAATGAAATTTTGGCTAATTTTTGTTTTCTGCTTTACAGTCTCAAAAAAGAAAAGCTGTGAAATTTTGTATTTATGATTGAAGCTCAAATGCTATTCAAATTTTATTAAAAGCCGTTAGCATTTACTATTTCCGCCGTCTAGTGTAGTGGGCGTGGCAGTTTTCAAGCTATGCCACTTTTCATATTTCTTCATTGCTAAGCAATGTGGCATATATTAGCGAAATCGGAGCACGCTTGCTACATTTTGCCTTTGTGCTTATAAGGGGATTTTCCACTATGCGGCAGGCCTCTACACCTCAGTTGCAATGGAGGTACTTCAGGCTGATTTGTCGAATAATTCTTTTTCGTATCTAGTCAAGGCACATTAAACAGGTAGTATCAGTAGAGCAAAAACAACATTTGCGTGTATTTTGTTGTTGCTTCTGGTATCGAAAGTGTCAACAACTGTTCTGAATTTTTTCTTCTAAATCAAAGCGTGCCATGTGAAATACAAAAAAATTATAAAAAATAAAAAATTGAAATTGGAAAAAATAAAAATTGATGCAACTTTCTTTCCTAGTAAATTTGTTTGCTTCTCGAAGCATTGATCCATCCTTTGCAAGGCCCAGTAATCAGCGGTCGTGCTGCCGAGTTGGGCGAACGTTCCAAAAGCTGCTATTCAATCGCTTGTTTTGTATGGAAAAAGGTTTCACAAGCAAATGGATTTTAACAACTTATAATTTTCGTGAGAAAAAATTAAAAATATTTGACATTTTCGAGACCAAATAATTTGAAAATAAATCAAATCAGCTGCTCTACTGATACTACCTGTTCAATGTACCTTGCATCTAGTAAGTAAAGCCAGTAAGAGCTGAGAGCTCAGCTTTTCTCTACGTTCCTTGATGACATGATTTTTAATAAAGTGCGTTTCACCAACTAACTAGTGCACCGCTAAATGTACAAATAGCGTCTACAGCACGAATATTACCACAATCGGTTTTGATCGACATTTCTGCATTCATTAGATTAAAAAATTGGGACATTTTTATTATGAGATACTAACGTTTGTTTTTTCTACTATTTCGTTCCAGAAATATCGTGTTCAATCTGAGCATACACGATCTAACGGAACAGCAGCGCTTGGTGTGGCAATCCACCGAGGATGACGTCAAGATGTGTATTATTAAAGGCAAGGCCGAGGTAAGTGCAATTAAATTTAATAAATTAAAATTTTTTTTTTCTATTTATGAAATTTAGCTAATACGCGTATGTACTTGTATGTATGTATGTACATATATGTGAGCCTACAAAGTTTTATTTATGTTTGCAATGACATAGTGAAATCATAACAAAAAAAAAAAAAAATATGAAGGATAATATAATGAAATAGAGGTAAAAATAAATTTACGTCATTTCAAGTTCTACACCCGTTGCCGCCGTCGCACAATAGCCACGTAGCTATAATACGTGTGTCATTAACAACAAAAGTGCTTACGTGCGCCGCACAATGGGCCAGATACCATCAAGAACTGCCAAAAAAAAAATCAAAATTTTTTCACTCTGACTCTTAAAAAAGTTTTAACGTCTAAATTCTTTAATTTTAGGTTTTATTTTTTTTGAGCTCGAATTCATGGGGAAAGAAACAAGGACTTACAATTCCATTCTGGCTAAGATAGTAAAAAGTCTTTGCTAAGGCAAATGAAATACGGATGGCAAGATAGTTCGAAAGACTTTTAAAAACTTTTTAACAATTGTTATTCTAGCACAAAAAGTCTTAGAAAGAAGCACACTCATCCACCACTCGTGGTGAAAAGCTCTTTTGCCATAATGCACTTGTACATATTCCACTTTGCTTGCGCAGCTCCTACAGCCGAAAACTGGTGCCCTACTCGAGAGATACGTATTCGAGTACTCGGGGAGCTGCTTTTTTATTATTTTTCCTATTTAATTTTTTATTTTCTTTTTTAATTTTATGGTTTGAAACGCAAAAATATATATTTTTTTTATATTTGCTTAATTTTTTGGAAAGTTTGTACATATGTATTTTTTTAGTTTTTGTTTATTTTTTAGTTTCCTTTTAATTTATAGGCTTGATTGTTTTAAAAAGCAAAATATATATTTATAGTTTCCTTTTCGTTTTCTGATTTTCTTTTAAAAAGAAAAAAAAGTTATGTATTTTTTTGAACTTGTTTTCTTTTTATCTACTTTTTTCATTTTTAATTAATTTTTTTCTATTTTAGTATTTAAAAAAAGTTTTTTAAATTTTATTTTTCTCTTTTAGGTTTAATATTTTTGTTTTTTAAGAATCTTTTTCCTAATTTGGTTTTCTCTTTACTTTTAATTATTTTTTTTAATTGTTAGTTTTTATTATTTTAAAAAGCAAAATATGCATATAAATATTTTTAGTTTTATTTAATTTTTAAATAAACTTATTGCTTAAAGACAAACAGAATAACAGAATAACGCTAAGCCCTCCTCTTTGGCAGATCTTTCATTTAGTCTTTCGAATGACAGTAAAGAGCTTTCTAGATAGTTACCAGAATTGGCAATAGTCTTACGAAAAACTTTTTCCTTTCGAAAGACTGTGGTGAGTTGAAAGGCAGTTGCCAGAATTGCCCTGCTTTAGCATAACCCGAGAAAATGTAACCTAGAAAAACCTAATAGGGATATTTTTAACTGAGCTCTAATCCGGTAATTACCAGTAAAAAAAAAACAGTGGTAGCACTATTAAGTAAGATGATAACGCAACAGTTGATGACGATGACAGTGGTGAAGATGATAATGCTTTAACATATCTTCAATAATAAACTTTTATAACATATACACCTCGTGTCAAAATAATAAGTGCACCACAAATCAAGTCAAGTTTGGACAATTTATTTTTTTTTTAGTTATTTTCTAATTTCAGAGTTTTTTTTATAAAAAACTATATAAGTTCAAGTTTTAGGCTTTGCACAATATTTAAAAACTATTCAACAAATTTTGATAAAAATTTCAAGTTTTTAACTTAGATTTCTTTGAAAGATTTTGATATTGCAATTCTGGAGCCAACTAAATTTTAATATAATGGGGTGCAAGCTTGAAGTAGCTACGTAGGTCTTACCATTGATTTTTGGTATTTCTTTTTCCTATATAAAAATAATTTTTAACGATTTTTAATTGATACAAATAAGTTCTTTCTCAAATTTGTTTTTTTTTTTGTAATAGTGGCTATGTCTAGGAAAACATTCGATCAACTTTAGAAAATCTAAAACCTTTAGTTTTAGTGTTTGATGGCAATTATGAGGGTCTCCTGTCCCAGTGTGCAACGTTCAGCTGTTTGTATAAATTGTATGGTGTTGTACTGTGTGCGCGCGTTTCGTGCTTGCAGCTGTAATTAATTGTACTTTTTTTTTTAATTTTTCGCGTCTTGAGCGCTAAGCGCGCCGTAAAACTTTTATCAATTAAAAATAAACATGACATAATATGGTAACGGCAACTGCCACGGACGGCGACGCAATCAAAATGGCAAGCAATGTGTTTAAGCGCCTAAAAGCATACATAAGCAAATGCAAACACGCGCAGACACACACACACACACACACGGAGATCGGCGGTGCAAATGTGTGGCATATGATGTATGCATCTGCATGGTCGTCGCATAATTATAGGCGTTTCAAAGTGCACTTGAACATGCGAACGGCGCTGCAAGGCGCTTGAGACTACAGACATACTTACATACTACATTTAAGGAAGCCGTGCTGGCACAATAATGGCTACAAAGCAGAAAGTGCGCGAGACGCAAACGAAAGCGTCGACCACCTGCCAAGAAAAACAGCTTACTTCAAGCGCTCTACATAAATTAAGAAATATGTATGTATGCATGTGTGTAGTGAAAAAAGAGAACGCACATTTTTCTCGTCAGATTGTAGGTCAAAAGGTCATGCGGCAGCAAACGTTGATTGCTTAGTTTAACGCCATCAAGCAGCTGCCTTTCTCACTTAGTTATTTCATAGGCAATTAAATCCGAAGAGCTTACAGAAGATATCTCATATCGATTTATGTGCATAATTTTAGGCTCAACCACATTTTCACTTAATCAGTTATGACGACACGTCGCGCGCATTTTAGCGCTAATTAACTATGTACTTCAAATCTAATACGCGCTCACATCACATCACATCAAAGAAAAGCCACAGCTTTGTTGAGCGTGCGCGATAAGCACTTAAAACCCAACCACATTTAAGGCACCATAAAGCATGTCAGCTCCTCACCACACCGCTTCTTCCTTGGGCTTTGTCGCACGGAAGTCACAACAATTGGAATTCGTGTACTATTTTACGGCAATTTGTATGCCAACTTTGATGGCATTTTTGTCTGTCCGTACATCGGCTTTATCAGGCAATGCCATGCCAGTGACACAACTCAGCTTACCGCTTTACATAGTTGTTCGCAGGTTCGCAGTTAAAGGGCCACCACACTACTTTCGATTCATTTGTGCTGCATACCGGCAGTATTGTAAATAAGTTTATTTAAATGCATGTATCTGCAAGCGTTTGTGTGTGTACGAATCTTTGTTGGAATGCAATTAGAGTTGGCGAAATATTTTGCATAGTCACGCAATTAGAAAACGTCGTCGTCGTAGTCGCCAATGTCGTTGTCGTTGGCGCACAGCAAAGAATGAATGGGTGAATGAACGAGTCACAGTGGGCGATTTTGATAACATTTTGAGACTTACAAATACTTTAAAAAAAATTGCTGAAATGGGAAATGCGCTAGAAACAAGGAAGTATTTTGAAAATAGTTACTGAACTGTTAACAATTTTATGGAAAGCACTTCTCTAGTTTTGCAGTTTCCAGCACCGGCCCACATCAAACTCTCCGATAAAAAACATATAATTTTTCCTGAGATATAAGAAAAAATGATTTTACAATTAAATTTCTTAAACAATTTTTTCTATAAACTTTTGTATGTTTGGCTTTTGGTAAAATGATTTCTTCTAGGAATTACCTTTTAAACTTCTTTAAAACAAATTTTCTCTCAAAAATGCAAACTCCTCAAAAATGTTTTCTAAAAATGTTTCTATGTATAAGCTTCCATAAATTTTTGTTTATGTAATTTATTTTACTCTTAAAATTGTATTCGATACTTTTTATATAATACATTTTTTTCTAGATAAAAGAAAAATTATTTTTTACAATTCGATTTCTTCAAACATTTGTTTTCTATAAACATTTTTTATCCAAAATTATTTCTTCTAGGAAATACTTTTTTAAATTTATTTTCTATCAAACAACAATTAATACATTTTCCAAAAAATGGTTTCTAAAAATTTCTCTATATTTTTATAAAAAATTATGTTTATGTAATTGCTTTTATTCTTAAAAGTTTATTATTTTTTATATAATAATTTTTTCTAGATAAAAGAAAAAAATGACTTTAAAATTCAATTTCTTCAATTTTTTTTCAATGAAATTTTTTATGTTTGGTTTTTGGTAACATTTTTTCTTCTAGGAAATAATTTATTTTTTTTCTTTGAAACAAGTTTTTTCTAAAAATTGCTAGATCCTCCAAAGAATGTTTTCTAAAAATATCTATACATATTTTTCTTAAAATTTATGTTTATGTAATTTATTGTATTCTTAAAAGTTACTATTTTTATATAATGCATTTTTTTAAGTAGTTTTATTCAGGTTTTTTTTTTTAATTTTTCTTGTTTTGGTGAAGGTTCTTATTTCTAAATTTGTATGATAAAAATACCTAAGTAAAGATGGAGCACATTGTAAAAAACAGAAAAAATTAAACTGATTCACACAATTTTCTTATGAGTGGAGAAATTCTTTGGGTAGCATGTTTCGCTTGGTCCTGAAAGGGGTAAGATTCTAAAGTTTACAAGTATACTCGCAGCGGAATAGATCACTGATCGGTACACCTTTATGTCCAGGTCACTTTACTAGCATTCGATCAGGCTGCCCTATGTTAACTGTATCTTTTCTTATGTTCCGTGTTCATCCACTGTCCCCAAAGTTAATGGGAGAGTCTGGATGAAGCTTTACGTCTCCATTGAACCCTAACAACTGGTCGTAAAATCGACCTCTCTACTATTATGACCGGGTGACTCCTCTTACTATTTCGATTACCAAAAACCCTATTCATTGAAAGCGCTGGCAGCCGCTGAACTGGTAGCCTCCCAAGGAAATTATTCGCTGTTGTTGTTTTGAATTCTACGGGTCCCTTGATTTCATTCAGTTTCCCGCCTGCATTAACTAATCTTTGGCCGACTCAACCAGCTCACCACTGCTCCTCATTAGTTAGGAGCTCAGCTTAGTTCTTGAGGAGTACATATGTAGGCAGCTCTTCGTTTTCACTACTCACTTACGACTGGACGAGGCGTCAAGTTTCGCAACTCGCGGAGAGAGTGGTCCTAAATGTTTCGGATAAGACGGTTGTTTAGTCTCAGAATAATCTCAGAGGGAGGTCCTTTTTGCCGGCGGTGCCCTAAACTCGTTGTGTTCTAGCCTACCTCTAGGTATTTACATCTGCCGTCGTTGGACACGACGGTATAGCCGTGGCTATGTTGGCTATGTTGTTTTTAGATTTGGTAACGCCTTATCTGTCAGCAGCAGCTTTGCCCTGCGTTATGGAGCTAAAATATTACTACCAACTTTGAAACTTTGGTTCCGCAATAATTCTTTTGGCGATCAAGTGAATGGGAAGGAATCGGTCGAGTACAGTACAGCCATCGAGTAACTACACCCAAAAAGTTCCCTGAAGGTATGCCTTTCAGTAAGCAAAGCAACACATGACTCGCTGGATGAGAATGAGAGGGTACTGGTACTCTGGACACACTTAAGGTTAAGGGTTAAGATTGTCAGTGTTCATGAAAAATTTTTTTTGTGTATTTTTCATCAAAGCTCCACCACTGTGCGACGTTGCTTACCCACTATGTATTACAAATCTGCATGGGTACATTAAGGTGCATCAGTGTCCATACACAAAAATCGGTATTGTTTTTTCATCGGAATTATACAATGTTTTTGAATTGGAGACCTTCGCTAAAATATTTCGGAAAAATATTAGGTTTTACGTGAGCTGAACCGACTTGAAAATATTTACCTACAAAATTCTCATTATTTTTTTTCCGTCGATAAAATTTTCAAACATTTTATGAAGACCTTTTAAGCTTAAACGCTGCCACGTATTATCTAAGGCAATTTATTTGGAACAAAAAAAAAAAAATTTTTTAAATAATTTTATTTACAAAAAAATCGTTTTTTGGAGGTCTTTACAAATTGCAATACTTTTACGAAACATTTTAGCTGAATTCTTCAAATATAATAAATTTTACGACGACATTTTTAGTGACACACCCTAATGTGGATTTGTGTGTCGGTTGTCAAGCAAGTTTATGTTTGGGTTTGTACGAGTAAAAAGCACTTGAATATAGTCGTTGGCAATTTGCGCTGCATATTTTTAGGTGTTAAGTTGAAACTGGGCGAGTGCGATTACTTTGAAATGCCAAGTAGGCATTGTTTGCTGGTAAACTCGCTATTTCATACACTACCTTTTCCCCAGCCGACTCCCCGTCACCTATGCTCTAACTATTTTTTACACATTTTATTTTAGTTTTTGTTCACTATTTTCTATTTTTCTGGTTTTCTCAGCCCTGCACAGCTGCACGTTAGCGCTTTTACATTTCCGTTCTCGCGTGATATTTTTACCTTACTACAAAGAAATTGTTTGCATTTTGCGATTTTGCGGTAATTTAAACAACTGCATACAACTAACGCCCATGCATATGTATATATGTATGTATGTGTGTGCAATTTTATTATACGCTCGGTGCATTAACATTTAAATAAAGTCAAAATTTCTTATTGTATTATGTGCGGTTGGAAGCGCTACTTTGCAACACAGCGCGGATTTTGCATGGCTTGGCAGCTACATATGTATGTATGTAGTTTGTATGCCATGCGCTTAATTGGTTAATATTGTGCATAGTTTTTTTTCTTGTTTTCATTAAAATATTTGGTATGAAAAATATTTCATATGCGAATTTAATTAATTCCAGTGGAATGCTTTTGTTTTCTTTTTTATTGCAAATAAATGAGCAAGCTGGAAATATTTTATGATTTAAAAAAATTAAGCAGGTTCGGTTCGGTTCGCTCATTTTTCCAGCTTTTATTTTTGGCAGCTTTTATTATTTTTACGCATATTTGTATGGAATTTCTTAATTATGATCTGTGTAAATAGTTTAACTATCTGTGGACTACCCTTGAAAATATGGGTCGCATGTCAGCTCAACAGCCAGCGATGGGCAAACACTAGGACAGCTGCAAGATTTTTATGTCCTAAGGAGCAGCTGAGGCATTCCGTTAGCCTCAGAAGCTGCCAAGGGCTTCCTATGCAGTCGATCTTTTTGTAGGTTTTGACTGGAAACTATCTGCGTTTCAGTTTCGGGTTATCAATGAAAACTTATTTCCTTACGCTATAAAAAAAAAAAAACGTTCAAGCGACCACAGCGTTTTTTCACTGCTAATGGCTTTACCAATTACCCTTCCTGGCACAATGGTAGTCACAAACGATCGCTTTCTGATGGTCAAAGTGTACCCCATTGTCGAACACAACCATCATTACCTAGCCTAACTTTATGCTATGCTTGTTGAAAAGATCAATTATGTGATTGAAACGTAAAAGTATTTAAGCATAATTGTCCTGATCAGTAAATGTTCCCTATTCTAAATAAGTGAGATAGTTCCAAACTAATTTTCAAGTTATAAGATACACTACTATCGTTTTTGCTGTACTCCATCCAGTTGTTTAATAGACGCCATTTCTTGCTGCGCCTGACTATCTAACAAGCTAAGCTTTCTTTTAAAAAGTACAGATTTGTATGCATTTCCGTACACGATTTCAACACAAGAACACATTCCACTAAGTATTTGTATCTTTATGGTTAGGAAGCTACGGTGGACCCACTCCGACTGCAAACGGACGTCTGTCTTGGAGCAAGCGGCTCGCTATATAAACGTGTATCCGGTTGAAAAAGCATTCACCCCTGCAATGGTTTTGAGCTCAAAAAAATACATATTTGGTCCAACAGTCGGAAAATACAGCCTTCATGACTGCACCTCCGACAATAGAGATAGGCTGATCGAGTTGCTCACGCCGCGAAACATGGTAGTTAGTAGTACCAGACACCTGCACCGAAACATCCACAAAGCCAGTTGGGTGTGCCCTGATCAAAGAATGAAGAACGAAATTGATAATGCTGTAATAATACGCTTCTAACGTTTTTGACGTGTGCGCTATCCGACGTGCCAACATCAACTCGGATCACTTCCTTGTTACAGCTAAGATCCGTATGCGCCTCTGGGCAATAGAAAAACGTACGTGAGGCAACGTGGCGAACAGAAAAATTTTGCAATCTACTGTCAGCCCTGCAGTAGGATTCCATCTCCCAATCACTTCGTACCGCTGCGGAGGAAGTTTTTGGTTATTACACGCAGAACTAACGGAAAAATGCGCAGAATACATCGTACCTTGCAGCCAATGGCGACACGCGCTATAATTGAGTAATACCGCGAAAAAAGGAGGAAAGATAGAGGCATTTCAAGAGTAAGAAAAGAGAGGCTGAAAGGCGTCCGCAATGGGTCGCCTTGAGGAGCTCTGGCCAGGGCCACGCCTCGACGTAGACAAGCGGGAAAACATATCTAATGGGCCAAGATCCAGGGCCTGGGTCCTAGACTTCCACACCGACCCACAGAAAATGCTGGCATGGATACGTAAGGGCAACCCTGAGTTACCCACCCATGATTGGAAAGTAGCAAAGATAGTCGAAATTGACGGCAAACGAAGGCTGGCCGTGATAATCCTCTGGATGGTAAACTACGGCTTTCAGGCCCTGAACCTTCATATCTATAGACAGGACGTGTCGGGGAAGCAAATCTCGGCTGACACAGCAGAGGCAGTAGAAAGCGCTAACGAGCACGAAGTGGAATCCAACGCAGGCATGGTAGGCGATCTCTTCGAGAGGGTAACTCTGGAAGAGATGGCTGGGGAGCACTCCGACTTCTCCGACACCAGGGTCTAAGGGGAAGGAGAAGATTATGCACCTGTTGTGCCAGTGCCCTGCTCTATCCAGGCGAAGACTCTCCACGCTGGGTAGACAATGCATCGATAATCTGGAGGACCTCAGATGTGTCGAAATCAGGGATCTTCTAATTCTTCCTACGAAGCTCCAAATGATTTTTGGGGGGGATTGAAAGTTACTGACCACCATGCGGCATCACAATGGGCCCGGAGCATAAGTGTGTCTTATAGACGACCGCGACAACCTAACCTAGCCTAAGCTATACTTTCATAAAAAAATAATAAAAAAAAAAATTGGACAAAGAAAAATAGCCAATGTTTGTTTAAATTTCTGTTCCCTTATTAACATTCTCGGCACGGTACATTTATCATGTCGTGAATTCCCAATAAATGAAAGGCGAAAGCTAGTGCCACATAAATTTGAACGATCACCAGCCAGTCAATAGCCTACCACAACACATTGCAGGCAAACAACAAAGGTGTTCAACTCTACGTCAAAGCTTCCATAATCCACTCCAGCTGCCACCAGCCCAGCCAATCTTGCCGGTGTCGAGGCTCATCATTTAAGCGCTTACTAACTTAAATGAAATTCGGATTTCTAAACCAATGCTTTTTACATACTTAATTCCAAATAACATTATGCTATAGTACTTGTAAATGTGAAAGCCACAGCGTGCAACTCGTGTGGCATAATCGCCACTTGATCTTTATGCATTTATGTAATTATTTTGGGCAAATGCATGCACGTTGCTTACCACTACTTATGTGTAAAATTATATTGGATTGCGATTTATATGGCAAAAATTATAATTTTTGTTATCAAAATGCTAGGCTGCATAGTTTTTAATTATAAAATCAAATTACTAGCATGTAAACTATAGTTTTGTATTTATATATTTGTATGTGGGTAAGTGAGTGTGCGTGCGTGATTTGCACGACTAGCTAAAACAGCTGAATAGCAATTAATTAATTTTATAATTATTGTATGTAAAAGAGCGACACCCTCTGACGACCTCTAACCCACACCCACATACATATGTGGCTCATTGCGTTGCAACCCTCGTCATCTGGCTATTTAAGCTACTTTAATTCTGTATACATATACATATGTATGTATGTGTTTGTATGTACTAGTTCCACGTGTGCATGCTGCATACCGTTTCCTTGTCTTACATTACCGTTGTCGTTTTGCAAGCCATTTTGCATTCAAAATTGCATCTGCTAAATATTCCCCAGCCAGCCGCCCGCAACTCACTTCGTTGAACTTTTCGAGGGGACAAAACAGCTTACTGCTCCAGAGTGCAACCACCTGTCAACGGAGTTTAGAGGCCAGTATTGATGTCAAAAACGCTCGACCCTACTTTTGCATATTTTTTGGTGCTTGACAGCTAAGTGGTTGAGGATAAGGGTGTTTGTACACCAGCTTTGACACAATTTACTATATTTGGTTAATTTATGCAAACAGCTTTATGCCCATGTAACAGTAACAGCAACAACAACGAAGGTATTAGAAAACAATAACAATAAAACAAAAAGAAATACAATAATCGGATTGTTTGGGTTGCACATTTTGGCCTGCACACATATACATACGTATGTATACATGTGTGCGTGCATGTAACTGTATGCTCTGCATAGGTTATTATGTTAAATATTTGAAATAATAAACAAAATCGTGCATATGTTGGTTTTAAATAGTAATTAAGCCTTAGGCCAGTGGCTGCAAATGCCCTGAAACTGAATATTTTATTACCCACGCATACCAATATACATACATACATAAATCCCTGCAGGAAATTGGATTAGTTTGAAAATAATTTATAAACTACTTTATTTCCAATGATAACTAATTGAAATTCTCACTATTTTACCTGCAACGAACTTATTTATTTAGCATGGCGATGTCCTATGAAGCAGTCAATTTCCTTTTCCTGCACGTATTTTCAACTAATTTCAAATTCATTTGGATTAAACAACTTTAAGGTCAGTCGTTTGAATTCGCTTTCGTTCTGCTGCACTTCACATATGCTTTTTCATACTACCAAGCCACAAATTGTTTCTTTGAGTAAAAAAAGTATCGAAATTCGAAACATTTACTCATTGCATATTTTTTAAAGTAGTCCTTCAATTAGTTGATTAAAAAAAAATCACTAGCTTTCGTCAGGGATATGTATGTATTAGGGTGTCCATTGACTTTTTTTTGGAAATTTCAAGACCCTACCCCCTAATTTTATTAATTAGGCGCAATGTGTATACCAAATATGGTCGATATCGGCCACCCCCATTTTCTTAAATTTCTTGAAAAACCACTTTTTTTTTGCTAAAGAGCGATTGTAGTTATATATTAATTTTGAATAAATATTGCTGAGCTCCTTAGCCACACTGCTCAAAAATTCTGAAAATCCGGTACATAAACAATATAAATTCAAGGCCGTATTTAAGAAAATAAAAATGTTTATGCGATTGAAATAAATCAGGCATCAGTTTATTTGAAAATAGATTTAATTTTAGATGGTACTCCATATTTTGAAATTGTAGAATTTATCGATGGTCAAAATGTTAAAAATTAAGAGAAATAGGGGTCTTTTTTTAATTTACCCGATAAAAAATCCCAACAAGCCTAGTGCGACAATAGATTTTTATATAACATTTTAAAGGTCTCAGATCATATTCGATCTTTGAACTAGATCAAAACTAGTCGTAATAATATTTCTCATAAAAACGAATAAAATTAGGGGGGCATTTTCGATGGGCACCCTAATATGTATGTATGCAAATACATAAAATTTTACCAGTGCGTATTTAATGCTTTTGTATGTGTACACTAGGGTGGTCCAAAAACAGTAAAGTGGGAATTGTAATGCTCTCACCCCCTAAGATTGTTTTATATCGAAAAAAAGTATACCCTTTTTTTATTTTGAAATCAAAAAAAAAATAATAATTAGAGGTCGCCCAAAGCGTTCAAAGTTTTCTATGTATTTTTAAATTGGAAAAAACAACTTTTCGTAAAAAATCAATATTTTCGATCGGAAAACTCTGGTTTTAATAAGTAATACCCAATTATTTATTTAACCATTTTTTAATACTAACGGTTTTTTATTGGTCCCCCTTTTGCATTTTTCGGGGTTTTTGTGGGTTTTTGGCGGACCTATAAATTATAGTTGCTATGAAAAATAGGTAAAATAAACAATTGGGTATTATTACTGAGGATCTTCTGCAGATAAACAAAGTTTTCCGATCGAAAAATATTGATATTTAAGAATTCTATGCCATTTCTACGAACATGGAAAACTTTGGGAGCTTTGAGCGTTATCGATAACAACAGCCATAAAAAGCGCTAACAATAGTGATAAATTATCGATAACAGCGTCGCTGAATAATCAATAACTTTTTCGAGAACAATATCGATGCATCTTTTTTCTTGGTTTGTTGATGTTAAACAAGCAATTAAACTTTTTATCGATAAAAATATCGATAATAAATCGATAAAAACATACAGAACTACAGTATATCGGTAGTAATATCGAGAACACTTACAAAAAGTTATCGAAAAAAATATACCGATACGGCTATCGATAAAAAAATCGATAAGTAAATTAGAAAAAATCACATGTCCGCCACGTGCATATTTTTTGTAATTTTACCGATATACCTAACTATACTTTTGTCGGTTGATTATCGATGCTGTTTTCGATATAAAATGTCAAAAACCTGCTTCGCAACAAAAAAATAAAGGAAATGTAAACGATATTGTTATCGACTTTGTCATCGATTATTTATTGAAGTAGTTATATCGGAAGTATGTATATCTGTAGGTATGTATGTCAAAAAAATTTAAAAAGTTATCGATCAAACTATGAGAATGCGTATATCCATAAAAAATTTACAAGCAAATTAGAAAAAAAATCACATGTCCGCGACCTGCCTATATTTTGATATTCCTACGAATATAATCTATTTAAATATGAAATGATTATCGATGCTTTTATCCAAACAAACGTAAAAAACATGCTTCACAACTAAAAGATAATTAAATGTAACCGATTTCTTTATTAATTCTTGTCTCGATATTGTTATCGGATTGGTTATCGATTATTTATAGAAGTAGTTATCGATCATTTATCACTATTGTTATCGATTTTGTTTACTCTAAATTAAATCTTATGTTAACAAGATCGTTTGCTTCAATAAATCGTTGACCAGATGCCAAATGTTGTCATACTTACAAATTTAGTTTTATATTTTGGGAGCGTGACACACTAGCGGGGACAGCTTGGTGCTTTGGCTATCAGGGCTACTATAATACGTTTATTAATACCTCAGTTTATTTTATGTGTAAATAAGCTATGCCGTGAAGCCAAAAGTCGTAGGTGGCAAAAAGTTTTCGAGGCCGTTTAAGCAGCCTGTGGATAGCGTTTACCCCAAATGCGTTACTTATTCTCGATGGTCAAGCCCGTTTGCCATCTAAACTGATCTCCGATACCGTTAATTACCGAGGGACTGTCGACATAGTAAGACCTCTTGACGAAATATACATTAAGACCTTTCGCGCACAAATCGTCTGGGTCCCTGGAGATTGCGACAGTAACGGAAGTTCAAGGACTTGCAAACAGAAAGAACAGCATTCGCTTAGTTACTGGAGCTCTTACCGAATATTATCTGAGTAGATTACGAGCAGCCAGACTGGTCGCACCCAGCTAAACGGATAGCCAAAGCTCTTGGTTGCCATATCTCCAATGGACTTGGTGACCTCAAAGCAATGGGTATGAGGAGAATATGCACTTTCTTTTGGAGCACCAAGTGAATTTTAGGGGAATGGGATTAACTATAAATATCAGGCGGTATCACAAAGGACCCTGAATCTAAGTGAACACAACAGAGAACTGCCACCCAACCCAGTCTAAGCGAAATCAAATTCGTTCCCTTTTAGTTATAGTGTATTTCCTGCCGAACTCCTCATTCATGTAACTTTCATATATATGTATGTTTGTATGTACTACGTACATATGTAGATCCCATTCGCAAATACATAGACAAGCAAATTTTAAATCGGAACACAAAATATTGGTGTTTTATGTGACATATTTAATGGTCGAAAACACAATGAAAAGGCAATAAAATGGAAATGTTGCGGCTTTTGTTTGAAGCTAACAACAAAACCACTTTCAACTTTCTGATAATCAGAGCGTTTTAAATTTAAATTAAAATTTAACTTTAGTTAACCTAATCCTGGTGTATTGAAATTTTTGAAACTAAAAATGGTAGTAGTAAATTTCGGAGGTTCTGATAAAACTCCTCTAATTACAGTTAAAAAAAAATCGAAAAACGGTTTAGTCAGATACTTAAATAGCATTAATTTGTGTAAATTGGTACTCACTGAATAATCATTGTCATATTGCATTAAAGTGAAACCTCGATAACGAAGTTGAAGGAGTTTGAAAAATGCTTCGTTATACATACATACCTATAGTTTCGTTATATTTATAGAATACCAAAAAACAAGGAAAAATTAAAATTTTTTCAATATATTCAGAATTCGCTATGTAAAGGCTTTTGTGCCGGGATTTTATCATAGAGTGCTTTTTGCTAACGAACCTTTAAACGTCAATATATTTCGATGGTTTTCATTCTCAAAATTCCTTCATTATATCTATGAAGCCTTCTTGTATGGAAAATCTCGCACCAGCGAAGTTTTTCACGGGACTCAACAAAACAAAATTTTTGTTCTATCTTTTTATAATGATTTTTCACTGTACTGCTTGCCTAAAATTTCCCATGCTAAATTATGAACCCTAAAAATATGCTACGTTTCTAGAGGAATATTATCTATATTTTATATAAGTGACACTCTAAAAATCGGTACAATAAATCTCTCTTCCCCAAAAAAAGCCCACGTCTATTTTCTTACCTCTCCTACTGTCAGAAATAGCTGATTTCTAGGCTTCGGATATTTGTGCTAAAAAGTAAAAAGTAAGTAAGTAAAAGCAAATGATATACATCATTTTATACATAAATGAATTTATAAATTTTTCTTATATTTATGATCGTACATAATTTCGGGATTATCTTTAGCATAAAAATCCGTTGTCAACTGATTTCCCTTTGTGTTTCTTAGCTTTTCTTTTTGCATATATTTAGGCGCCAACGCCTTACGTTTAGATAATCGGGCGATGAAAATTGAGCAAACCATTTTCAAAATTACAACTTTTATACCACATTCCCAATGCACCTAAATCTGAGGTTTGGTGCAATCTTACAAAAGCCAGGAGGATTTCCCATATATATTAGTGATTTCGATTTCTGGGATTTCAATTAGATTTCAACGGAAAAATGCCATCGAAGTTCTCATGAAGAAAAAATGTATGTGTCATGTAGTTTGGGTGCCACTGTTGGGTAAAGTGCCTAAAGTTATGCCACCATTTTTATCGTAAAATGAAATACAAACCACTCATCCATACATGTCCTAACGTTATCGCAACCCTGCAGGGAAACCCCGAACTAGTGAACCAAACTTCTAGTTTAGTGCTAGATCTTATCGCCTAAAACGAACCAGTTCGACAGTAGATCCCCACCACTACGAAAGCAGCGAACTACTTTGTAAAAATATATATTTTTTCTACTTTTTAAAACTAGCTAGCTCTTAGATAGTTGCTGCTAAGTCCCCTTTTTCTAAAAGGTTATATTTTGATGTCCGAAGCAAGAACATTTACGCAAATTTGCTAAGTCCAAAATAGTCACAGAAAATGTGATAATCTATATCTGAGCTGATGAATTTAGAACTGGTTCGGAACTATAGAAAAAGGGATGCAGATCGTACTAGACACCATCTGTCGAATTTTAGACTGGTTCGGAACTATAAAAAAGGGATACCTACTTTCTTCAAGGTAACAGCAACGTCATCGAGGGTTAAACGATAGGCCCATTCTAGCTGCATATCCACGAATCAAGTCCAGTGATCTGTGATTGTGGCTACTAAACCGGGCTTGGTTAGGTCGATGTGGTTGACTGCATCCACTAGAGCAAAGATGCGCATTAAGGCCCAGTGCGCTCATTGTGGCACTTTTTGAGAGCTCGTCTACAATTCCGTCCACGTTAGACAGCTAAAGTGATGATGGTGAAATGAACGCCCTCCCGATAGGCCAAGTCGGTAACAGAGAGAATGAAACCAACGAAGACAGAGTCGTAGCTTTTCGTGTCCAAGCTGGGCTAGATTTGTCGTGTCGTCCTACACGTGGTTTCTTACGACCATTTTTTATGTGACTTAACTAATTAAGTTGAAGTCCTCGGAAGCTCGTACACACGCAGTTACCTTGTGTGATTCCGTGGCTGGGAAACACACTGTGGGTTGTTAGCTTATTGGCTGACTTGTTGAGAACTTGTCTGCCTTTTTGGCCAATTTGGAGAGGTCTCACAGCCTTCCCTGCACTTAATATTTTTGACAGATGAATGGGCGAAAAATTATTTCGGGGACTTGTGCAATAAAACAAAAGAAAGTTCTCATTTGTGCGCTATAAGCAGTGTTGCCAGATTTTGTTTAGACAAAACTGTGAATTCCACAAAAAAAACTGTATTTTCAAAAAAAAAAAAAACGTTTACCTACAAAAACGAAAGATTTTTTGGAAAATTAATGTTTTCCAATCGCACTACTGGAAAGGTGTTGCCATTGCTACCGAAAGTACTACGATAGGAGGTAACTGAAAATTGTGCAATTTTTGAAGTGAAATTAATTGGGAAATACTGTAATACGACTTAGAATACCGAAGGCTGCATACTGTCCTCGGACATTGAGGAAACGTCTAGATATCTGCCCCTATAACTTCAACGGTTGAAGTTCAACCTCACTCAACCTACTTCTTTTGAACCTTTAAGTGGCATTAAGTTTAGTTTAAAAGATTTCTAAAAATAATCCTCAATATACTACCCAAAAGTTTTTTTTTTACTCTTAAAAAAAAAAAAAGAAAACGGCAGCATTGGCTGCTGACTCCATTTTTCTCAAAAAAATAAAGACTGCACCTCCATCGCCCCTTTTTATTTTAAACATTTACTTCCAAAAGAACGAAGAAAATATTTTAATTTATTAATTCAAATCTGAAATTTTTAAAAACTATAAAATGTGCTAGGAGCTAGTTTTAAATCTGTACACTTGCCTTGAAAACTGTAATTTGCAATTGATACTGTGAATATGGCAACATGGTTTATAAGCACTTCTAATACGAATTCTAATGAAATTTCATATGTGTTGTATAAACTAAGTAATTTCACGAGTGAATATCAGATACTCAAAATAGCCGGGGGCGGCATAAGCAGCTTGAATATTTTGTATTCAAGACCATTTCGAAGGACTTAACAAATGCTTGGTGGTGAAATACTCCCGCAAGCACTTACACAGAAATACACCGATAAAGAGAGCTTAACACCCACACGCAATAATGTTTGCAACAAAGAACAATGAAGTTTTGGGAGTTGAAAAATTCGGAAGAAGAGCGTCCGAACAAACTTTGCGTCGAAATGGCTGTTGTAGCCTCCCTGTCAGCCTAGCAGTTGGCTATTGCTGATTGCACACTACTGAAGCTGTTCGCGACAATGATGGTGCTGATGACGTTGTATGTATGCGTGCTGTGGTTCACATTGTATTGTATATTTTTGCTGATTCGCGTGATGTAGTCAAGTGGCGATGATGGTGGAAAAAGTCACATAACCACCACTGCTAGCAAGCATTGCGATTACGTGCGGGTATGCCTTTTGGGTTTGCATATGTATGTATAGGTGTTTGTGGGTAAACCCGAGCGTAAAAACAATATGGCCGACATTTGACCTTTCCGCGCCCATTACACGCACACGCAATGAATAGCAAAGTGAAAACGCAGCCCGCAGTACAATTGTGACAAAATGCAATTGAAAGTAAATATGTAAGTAGTAAATACGAAAGTGCGCGGATTTTTTGCGCTGGAAAAATGCGTAAAAATGTATAAAAAAACGCAGCGTAAAAAAATTATGAAAAATAGCGTCACAGCCTCGTGAACATTTTGGGTGAGGCTCAGGCAATTTCATTTCCTTTTATTTTATTTATTTGTGTTTTTTTTTGGAGGAGAAAAAATTTTCGCACGGTCAATCAGTGATGACAAAATAAAACGCTGCAAAAAACCCAGCATCTCTGATATGCTTTGTATGGGGTTATGTAGAACAATAATGCTTCCGATACTGTGATGGACGTATTGTCAGTCAGTAAGTCATTTCAATGCAAGTCATCGAATTCGTAACGTAAAATAAATGAAATGAAAAAAAAAAAATAAAAAATTTCTGAAATTCATACTATTTCGATTTAAGTATTCCCACCAAATCGGTTCGCTTCTCTTCTATGTGAACATTAGTGCTGCTGAGAACGTTGACAACGGGAATTACACAAGAACAAAATCCTGGGAAACGTTCCCAAAGCGGACAAAATGCGAACAAAATTTTGGTGAACATTTTCAAGAGAACAAAATGGAAACCAAATTGTCCGGAACGTTCTGGCAATGAACAGAACGGAAAAAAAGTGTAAGGTACCTTCTCTCGAAGAACAATTTGGAGACTTAAGTCTCAGGAACGTTCTGAGAGAGAACGAAACAGGAACAAGTCTTCTCTGAACTATTCGGTAAGAATGGAAGCGAGAACAAAATTTTACTCATAGCGCTACATTAGTTTGAAATGTTTGAATATTAACTGAAAGATAATTGTGCAAATTAAGTCGACGAACTTTTCTTGCAACGAAACGAACTTTCGTGCAGAACGAAAGACACGAACTTTTCTTGTATAGGAAATGAAAAATTTTGCCATAAATGGACAGCTCACCCTAATGATAAACGATAAGAAAATTGAATTGAGCCAGCTTTCCTCTAGCTTAGAATTAACTGAAACGATTTTCCACCCCAAAATGCAGACACTCCTCTCATTCCTAACGTTGAGATCTTAGAACTTTTGTTCTCGATGTTTTCTCTAGCAAACCACAGTTTTGTTCTTATTTGATTCTGCCTGAAAACGTTTTCGATACATTCGTTCTTATGTTGTTTTCAATGGAAACGTTCCCAAAAGTTGCGTTCTCATACTGTTCTTATTGACAACGTTCTTGCGAGATTTGTTCTCATTTTGGCCTTATCGAGAACTTTCCCGAGTGATTAACTCAGTGTGAGGGCAGGACCAGGATGAATTTATTTGCATAATAATGTATTAAATCAAAAATGTTTGGGTAGGCGTCGGAGCCAATGATAACCATCAGTTATCACCTCTGCATGGTTGTAAGTCATGCAGAGCCCCAACAGCTGGTAGCGGCTCGGCTTTTGCTGTTTAAAAACCACTCCGGAGGAGTGGTGATGCATCAAGCGGGTTTGTTGAGCATCGGTTATTTATTTAGGTTCAAAAATTGGGTAGGCGCGGTGGCCAATGGTAGCTCTTGTACCACCTCTGTATGCTGAAAGTCATACAGAGCCCCCACAGCTGGTAGCGGCTTGGCTTTGGCTGTTTGAAACCACTCCGGAGGAGTGGTGATGCATCAAGCGGGATTGATGAGCATGATTTGGAGTGCCAGCAATTAACTACTTTAGTAGGTTTTGTTCTGCGGCAGTTGAGAAGTGCATTAAAAAATGCATACCCAATGAAGAACGAACGAATTATTTGTAAGCACAAGTGCGTGTGTTTATTCGCTGCACTTGGTTTTTGGGCGGGAGTGCAATATACAAGTGCGTGTGTGTGTTCGCTGTTCTTTGTTTATGCGGGATATGCATAAGTCGCTTAAACACCGAGAATTTCCCGAACCTTTTTTTCTCATTTTGTTCCCGTTCAAACTGCTGTTAGTACTTTTGTTCCCCTTTGGTTCTTTTGCGGAAACGTCCTTCACCTTACATTTTGTTCTCGTGCAGAACTAAAACCAAACGTCAACGCGTTCTCTATCCCTGCATAATATCCGTAAAAGCAAGAACAAAAAACATGCGCATTTGTGGTTAAAACGTTTAGACATTGGCATTAGTCATTAATTTTTTAATAACCAAGTAATCTAGTATTTTTATTAATCAATAATGGTCAAAAAATTATTCGATTAGTTATATTGTTTCACTTAAAGCTAGCTCAGGTTATTTAAGGCCAGATTAAAATGATTGCCGTACTCGTAGACCACAAACTGTAGTAATTTGTGATACCACCATATCGATGGTTAAATATTGACAATTCATAACTGACATTTTTTCCGAAATTGAATTATATACATAAAAAAAATTGCTAATAAAATTTGCAATATGTTTGGCCATCGATATATTAATGGTAACTGCTGAGCTATAAAAAACAGCGTTGTGTGTCAAGAATTGGTGTTGTGGCAGTGTTCTTTCAAAACACGCAACACGATTGAGAAGTCGACATTAAGGAGATACCTTGATCGCTTCCGGTTCTACCTGAGCCATGGTAACTTAGCGATAGGACATGACCTACCTGCCTTTAGTCGAGCGCTCGTTGTACTAAACGAAAGTTTTTATTGTGTCCAAGAAAAATCCGCAAGTCGTAAAAACCACTCGCACCCCCTCCTTCATCGGTAAGATAGTCTTGTGTGTGTATCGTTCCTAGCCAACTCATCCGCATGCAGTTTCTACCATTTATAAAATAGCATAAAAATCGTCACCTATATTTGCTTTTAACTTTAACCCATTGGTGTACCAATATACACATCTGGCACGGGCTCGTTTGCACAGAGTTTTACTTTAAATTTTCTGCTAAAGCAGACTTATTTTAGCAGTGACGTTTGATATTTCCATTGCATTTTCCATTTATCCTATCGGGAGCGAAACCAACCTTAAGAGTTTTTTAAATGACAGTTGTTTTTAATATTTTGGGCACTAAACTCTGAAAGCAACTTTATTAAAAGTTTTGTCCAAGTAGGAGTTCCAATTAAGCCTTTGATCAAAGTTTCCAAGATATTTGGCCTTATCAGATCATTCAGGTATCGCCCCTATCAAAGTATATCGTGAGTATCTTTAATAAAAGATTTTAAAAGCCGTACTGTAATGAGCAAAAATAAATGCAAAAAAAACCGCATTTTTCTATCCAAGCAGCCGCATTGGCCCACCGTTGACTTATAGACTAAACGAGTTGATTTTGAGGTCTGCAAATTATTATGGGCGCGATTAATCAGGAAAAAGCAACTGAAACCCAACAGATCCGCTGTGATGTTTCAAAACAGGACACAGTACTATTGATCTACAGCCTTATGTCAACGCATGACAATTATCATAACAACTGCGCCCAAAATTATACCTCAAAACCTGGATTATATTTAAAAATATATAAACATGTACATATTCTTAAATTTTTTGTACATCGGGCTTTATATTTATTAAAAAAAAAAATGAGCCAAAATACACACTCAAGTTTTTCTCAGATGAAATTAGCTTGAGCCTTATAGGGCAATTCTGGCTAAGATAGTAAAAATCTTTCGTAAGACAAATGAAAGAAGGATGGCAAGATAGTTCCAGATACTTTTGTTATTCTAACACAGCGCTAGTCGTGATGATCTATTTTGCGAGAAAATAATTGTATTCTATTTGAACAGAGCACAGGCGTGCCATTCGAGAGATACGAGTTCGGGTCCGCTGGCAGCTAATTTTATTTTTATTTTTTAATCTTATATATTTTTTATTTGGTTGTTCATTTTATGTATTTTTTTCTTTTTCAACTTAATTTTTTCCTTCTTAATTTATTTTTGTTTTTTACTTTTGATGTTATTCTTTTAACAAGAAGAATATTTTTTAATTTCATATAATTTTTTGGAAGTTATTTAATTTTACCCTTCTAGAGTTAATTATTTTTCATCTTTTAGTTAAAGAAAAGTACTTTTTAGTTATACTAAATTTTTAGAAACTTATTTTGTTTAGTTTCTTGTTTTAATTTGATTTGTTACTTTTTATTTAATTTGGTTTCTTTTTTGATTAAATTTTCTTTTAATTTTTAGTCTTAGTTTTAAAATTAAAAATAATTGTTTCTTAATTTCAATGTGCTATTTTCTTTTTGATTTAATGTTATTCTTTTTCTTATTTAATTTCTAGATTTACAGTCAATTTCACGAAAGTAATTTAAGTAAAAAATAATTTTAATTTTTTTAATAATTTGAAAAAATATTGTCCATTTAAATTGCTGTTGATACCGGCTGTTAATATTTTTAAAATAAAAAAAAAACATATTTCTTTTAATTTAACTTAATTTTTTAAAACATTTATATTTAGTTTTGATTTATTTCTATTTTATTTATTTTACTATTTGGCTTTTTTTATTAGTTTTTATTGTTTTAAAATCAAGTATAATTATATGTTTTAATATAATATGATTTATAAACTTATTGCTAAAAACCGAAAGACAGTAAAGAGCTTTGCAGATAGTTGCCAGAAAGGTTTGTGTCTTTCGAAAGACTGGGGTGAGTTGAAACACAGTTGCCACAATTGCCCTGTTAAGCTGCATACAAGCATACGCTTATCTGTGATCCTCGATGAAACAGTCACAGATAACACCGTGCCACAATAAATTTTACACACACAAAAATGAATGCATATATTCAAGAAAATATAAACAAAATATAGTAAAACTGCGTTTTCCATTTTTCACTCTGACGTCGGGATTTTTTAAAAGGACTTTGAAATTTAAGAAATATGATTATTTCTAAAAGTTATTACAAATACTCAGTGTAATGTAGAATTATAATGTATCAAATAAAAGATAAAATCCTGTAAAATTAACAATATTTATTAAAATTTTTGGTGCATAAGTGCTTATTGGCTTATATGCAATATTTTTTCTAAGCTCCATTTTTTTTCAAGAATTTAAGGTTTATTACCTGCATTTAACTATATTCGCATGGGTGTCAGTCACCACCCATTTATACATACAGTTTTGCCATTTTCAAATTCTCGATTTTTCTTCTTCTATTTTAAATGCTCACATTTTATTGAGTTAATTCCCTCGTATGTATCAGAGCCAAAAAATGTTGACTCATTCTTCTTTCTTTTTTACCTTTAATTTAACAGGAGGCATGTCAAAATTACATTCGCATCATGGTGGTGACGTCGCCGGGTCGTTTATTTATATGTGGCACCAATTCATTTCGGCCCATGTGCAATACATACATAATCAACGACAATAACTATACCCAAGAGGCGAGCAAAAGCGGCCAAGCGGTATGTCCCTACGATCCGCATCACAATTCAACGTCAGTATTTGCTGGTAAGTACAATGAAAATATCACTACTACCAACTTGTATGTATATTATCCTTATATACGCGGCTATTTGTGGGCCTACATACAAATATGCGCACATACAGTTGTGTTCAGGTTAATAGTAACATTAAACAAATTTTTACACAATAATACGTAGAAAATTTGGTGGATGATCAAGAAGATCAAGTTTATAGATGAGCAACGAGTGGCACACAATGGTATGTTAGAATTTGATTGGAAAACGCTCTATTTCTGCTGTCGATATTTTGAATTTACATTGAGTTTGGTTGCTCCTGAACCATCTGCTGAGTTAGGGCGTTTCCAAACCGGCTGCCTAGAGGCCGATCTTCCACTCAGCCGTCAAAATAAAGCAGTTCCTATTAATATGAACACAACTGTATATACTACTTTTTTCTTAGTTCATACAAACAAAAAATGTAGAGTTGTATTGTGTATCCGCCGCATATGCACAAAAAACGTCAATGCTGCATGTTAACCGGCTTGCCCATGTCGTTAGTTTTACATACACAAAACCCTTCTACTCTTCCTTGTGCTAACGCCATTTTCAGCGTAACGTTATCAACCAATTCACAAGTTAGCTTTTAACGTATGCAACGTCATGTTTTTTTCGTTAAAGTTTTTTTTTTTTTGGTTTTCACGTTTTTTTCCAGGTCTTTTTTCTTGTGTTCTTCATAAGTGGTTGTGTTAATTTTTTCGCTGATTTTTTTTTTCCTGTGCGCCTTTATTTAGCGATAGTTGCTCTCTTCTTGTTCTTTTTTTTTTTTGCTATTATTTGTTGCCACTATTGTCTATCTATTCTTTTCATTTCGTTTCATTTTATAACGTATCTTCTTCGTTGTTGTCAATTTGTTTGTTTTGCTTTCGTTTTTCAATTTTCTTTCTCTCTCACACTCCTCTGAGTCGCATTTTGTTTGTATTCGAATTCATGTACCATTCAAGGGTTCGAGTTTGGTTTTTGGTTCGCTTCATGCTGTTTGTGCCGCCACCGCCGCCGCCGCCGCCGCCGCCATCTATGTGCAACACTTTTCGCTCTTCTGTTCTTGCAAATTGATGCGCCATTTTGTTGCAATAACTGTGCATTCTTTATTGTCCTGTGCGCGGCTGGTGGAAGTATTCGCTGCTCAGCTTTTTTTCGCGTATGCCGTTAGCACTATTTTGTGGGTCGGTGTACCACCGATAGTTTTGCTATTATTCTTGTGCTCTAGAGTAGGGGAATTGTAGTGAGCTTACTTTTTCTAGCCGGGTTTTGGTTTTTCCTCCATTATTTTCACTTTGTTTCCGGTATTAAAATTTGTGTCTTGTTTGTTACCTCTTTTTAATGGGCCAATACCTTTGGTACTTCTCTGTTTTGTTATTTTATTTTCTTTTTGTTTTGTTTATAGTTTTGCAAATTTTGTCCTTTTATTTATTTTCATACAGTTTTTCAGTCCCTCTTCGCCACTTTTTCACTCATTTTTGGGTGTTTCAGATTTACCTTTTTCTATTACTATGGCGAGTAGATACGCGCTTTGTGAGAATTTTTAGCGCACAGGAATCGGATAAAAATTGTCATTCATCATCCGGCGCACTAGGACAGCCATACATGAGCCAAAACTAACTTTTTTTTTTTAGTTAAATATAAATGTATCTCGCACAACTACCAACTCGACAAGCGTGTCCTCTTCATCTACTATGTATGTATCTCTAAACCCCTTTTGCTTGTGCTCAGCACTACATTCAGACACTGTAGGGCTGCTTATGGCCGGCCACCAACTTGTCACGGATACTGCTGTATACCGTTAACTTTTTTTTATGAAAATTTAAAATTTTTTTTTTTAACATCCGCATATTTTCTGGCCGCAATGATAAATTTGCTACGCAGATCAACGCTCTAACGCTTTTCGGAAACATATTGGTTGGTTAGTGGGCAAAGTGCGGTTGATTAAACGAATAGAAAAAAAAAATCAAATATACTTTCAGGTTAGTTTTAGCAGTTGAAACTACTGACAGCGCTCTATGCGCGCTATGCTATGCCATATTTAGTTGCATATTTATTTGTTAGATAATTTATTTTCACATTTGCTTAAGTTATTTTCATGTTTGTTTTTATTTTATTGTGCACGACATTATTTTTTCGCACAATTTTTATTTGCCATAAATATTTTTATCACATTCAAATGGGGCCAATAACGATTTGTGGCCATTTCGGTTCCATTTCCTGGTGTTGGTGTTTTTTCTTCCTCGCTGACTGGCTGGCTGGCGCTGCAATGGCAACAGTAGCAGCGGATACACGCGTTTTTTTTTTTGTTGCCTCGGTTGCTCGCTTGACTAGGATTTGATGATAATTTATGACCAAATAAATGTGAACACAAATCTGCATATCATGGACATGTTTCACATATGCAATTTCAGCTTGTATGTAGTTTGTAATGCTTATGAGTGTAAAGGAAGCGGCTGTTAACGTAAAATACAATTGTGTCTGAAAAAAAAGCACATTACGACGGTAATATACAGATATGTATATATGTGTGCGTGGGTGTAGTAATAACATGAAAAGGATCTTTATGTGAATGTGTAGTTCTCCTCTGCTGGTGGCAATACCCGATTAGAATGCAAAATATTCAAATTGATAACCATAAAATTTATTTATTTTATTTAGAAAAAAACAAATTCACAAAAACTGCCTTTGCGTATTACATACATATATGGTGGCACACTTATCTCAAACAATGCATTATCTACAGTTTTGCCTAAAGAATAAGATTCCAAAGCGAAATCGTATTTAAATATAAACTTAAAAAAGATATACTAAGAAAGTCAAAGTAACAACTCGCGTTCATACATATACCCGTAGTTCTGTAGGTAACGTACACGCCCCGTGACACCGTACACAGGCAGCTAACACATTTACTCGCACGCCTTAACTTAAAAGCCATAGATTTAACTTAAAAGTATTGGCGTGCAAGATTTTTACACCGTATTCCTTATGTACATATATATATATATAGGATGAAATTCGCCAAGAACTTAGAAAATTTAATAGCCTTTACTTGTGCAAAAAGAAATTCAAAATTCACCAACTACATTCAAAGAAACTTGCAATTAAGTGAGAGCACTTTTTTCAGATCCCAAAAACTCGAAATTTGGATACATCTCAAAAATTGTTATACTTTCTTGGTTCTGATTTCGTATTCGGATGCAGCGGAAAATTACAAAATTTTACATTAGAATGCATATAAAAATGTCGCTTGTCGGACAATTTTTTCAACTAAACAGGTTGCAGCCCTACTAAAAAATAATATATAAATATTAGGGCGGGTCAAATTTTTTGCATCAAAGGCACATCGCGATTATGGTTATTTGGGTAATTTCAAGCTAAATGAATTTCAAGCCAGTAGTTTTCTTTCAAAAAGTGGCTCAGCTAATGAAACAGCTCTAAATGTGTATCTGGGGGTTTTCGGGGTCGAGGAATCCATTTGGGGCATTAGTTTTTCCTTTTGAGGGCCGCCAGAGGGCGCTTCCGTACTTTTGTAGGATTTTAACGCCTTTTTAGGATTTTAACGCCTTTTTCCGAAAATCGACAGCATTGTTGCGCAAAACCAAGAATTTTGACTTTCTCATAATGTAATCTCAATTTTCAAATAGCCTAAATGTTCACAACTTATATCGATTTTATTCAATTTAGGACGAAAAAAATTCGTTTTTTTTTTATTTGTTCTCTGGGTTTTTACAAAACCTTTTTTTTCTTATTTTAATTTATTTTTTTATTTATTTTTTTATTCAAAAATTCAACTTAAAAGATAAAAACATATCGTCACTACACACGAATAAAGGCGCGCTAGTGTTTTGACGGCGAAAAAAGGCGCGTAAAAAAATTTTGCGAAAAAAAGATGCTTATGAAAAACTTCGGCGAAGTATGTTAAGAGTCTTTGACGCTGAAGTTTTTTATGCGTCTTTTTTCGCCGTCAACTTTTGAGCTCGTGCCTTTATTTGTGTCTAGTAATTTCTAATGTTTCAATTTTTAAATAGGTATATTGTATTTTTATTTTTTTTAATATTATGTTGGTAATATTGTTTATCGACATATTGTATGGCAAAAGACATGTGTGACAGCATGCTTTTTCATTTTCATACTGTGTTAAAATAAAAAAGAAATAAAAATAAAAAAATAATAAATAAAAATTTTCAACGCTGAACATTTTAGGCTGTTTAAAAATTAAAGTTGCATTATGATAAAGTCGAATTTCGTGGGTTTTCGCGACAATGTTGTCGATTTGCGGAAAAAAGGCGTTAAAAACCAAAATAAAAGTACGGAAGCGCCCTGTAGTGGTCCTCAAAAGAAAAAATTAATGCCAGAAATGGATTCCTCGATCCCAAAAACCCCCAGATACACATTTGGAACTAGTTTTAAATACAGGTATTTCAACAGGTGATCCACTTTTTGAAAAAAAAACTCTATAGAAAAAATCGCTGGCTCGAAATTCATTTTATGCCTACGCTGTCTTGGGCAAAAATGCCTGAAATGACCCAAATAATCATAATCGCGATGTGCCTCTGTTAATTTTTTTGGGCACCTACAAATCGGCCCGCCCTAATAATTATACATCTGGCGGCCAAGCCCTTTATTTGACACCTCATTTCTTGTAATCTAACCAACAGCCCAATTTTTTTAATTTTTCGCACATCTTGCAACCCTGTTCGAAAAATAAAATCTTAGTGCAAATCGTAAGGTCAAGCCTTTTCCTTTCACACCTCATTTTTTTAAATTGAATGAACTGTGCAAATCTAATGTCGTTAACAAAAGATGCCCTCGCGTATTATACATACATAATTTTTAAAGAGGTAGCAACCCCAAACAAATTAAAAAAAACACTTATTGCACATGCAGAGACCATCTCCTTTCACTTGTTACTTCAGTTTTTAGTCCAACAAACGGAGAAGAGCTTATCATTTTTAAAAAGTGGCAACCCTACTCAAAAAGTAATACATTATTGAACATCTAAAAGTCGATTCCTTTTATTTGACACCTAATTACTTGTAATCCAACGAACAGGGCGGATCTAATAATTTGTTAGACAGATGGCAACCATATAGGAATTTAAAGTACTAAAGAAAAATCTCGTATAAATCCGTTCAGTAGTAGTAGATTAGCGTAGTAAAAATAAGTCGACTTTTATTTATACTTTTTTATAGAAGATAGTAATTATTAAATAGTTGGCAACCCTATTCAAAAAATGAAAGCTTATGTAAATGCGAAGGCCAGGCCCTTTCATTTGGTATCTCTCGAACGGCGAAAATCGTTTAACTTTTTAATAGGTGGCAAACCTACTCAGAAAAATAATACATTGAGCCGTATGAATAAAAATAAATTTCAGACCTTTTACTAAATATATATTCAAA
This sequence comes from Rhagoletis pomonella, assembly GCF_013731165.1. Lineage (NCBI taxonomy): Eukaryota > Metazoa > Arthropoda > Insecta > Diptera > Tephritidae > Rhagoletis > Rhagoletis pomonella. Next base: position 83,641,658 of record NW_023458557.1, read on the forward strand.
AGGGCTGAAATTTAAAAACATTCTTTTACACATTGTTTACCAGTAACCAGGGCTGCCAATGTACTTAGGTATGAATATTATATATATTGAGGATAAAAACGTTCCAAAATCTGTAAAAATAAAAAATAAAAAAAAAGTGCCGAAAAAGGTACATTTAGCATTAAGATTAGAAACACATTGCCAGAAACAAAAGTCCAAGGCCAAAAATAAGACAAACCAGTTGTATACACTATAGAAATTAGAAAATTTTAGTTGAGAAAAAGAACTACCTGCAAAGGAGTACACAGAAGTGTATTGAAATATTATTTTTATTTTTCAAAAGTGCCATTTGAAATAAAATAGGGCCAAAAATGCCACGGTTTGAGCCAAGTTGGCAGCCCTGCCAGTAACCATAGCAACAACGTGGTGAAGTTTGAACAAAATGCTGCCATACAATTTTTTTCCTAGAACACTTGGCGAATTTTGCCCCATATATATTACTTTCTTCATGTACAGTGGCGGTCAAAAAAATAGCAGCAAAATTCAAAATGATGCTGTTTGCAACTTATCTTTATTTATTTATTGTTAATAATTTCCATTTAAAATATGGGTCGATCTATATCAGATACCACATTAACAAAATTTTCAAAGCCTTCACAAAGTTCAAAACTAATTAAACTTATAAAAGTGTTCAACAAAATTTCGATTTTTGTCGGCTGAAAAAAAAAATTCCATCGATAACTTAAATCTATGACACACAATGGCTAGAGGTGTCACCTGAGTGCATTCTTTCATATATTTATGTATTTGCCAGTTTTACCGTTATATATTTTGTATCTACTCCTTTATTCCATGGGGTCTTCATGCTTTATTTAAATTTAAAAAATTAAATTACTATACCGTTTTAAAAATCATTCACTGCGGGACATTCTTTTATTCTCTTTTTGTCTTCGCCTCCTCGTTTTTGCCTTTATAAGTTTTGAAAAAAGGTTTGAACGAGCCATTATATCACATTCCTTGGCAAGTTTTGACCGAATATTTTCGATACTAAATTTTATAAAAACAAAATGTCGAAATCAGCTTCATATAGAAACAGTGTCATCGTTAATTAAGAAAGAGATGTTCTTAAATATCATAACTTTACGACACTCACATATTGACTAGATTTGACTATTTATTTTATTATATTTTAATTTCAATTATTTGTGTATAAAAATATAGTTTATTCCTTAACAAACACTAAATGAAAATAGGTTTAATCTTTGAACAACATTAAAAAAAAAATCGACAAACTTTCGTAAAAATTTCGAACTTTCTATTTCAATTGTATCTCTTAACCCTCTAGTAGGCTGAACCGCCTCCAGACGGTCGTTAACTAAACACCTTTTTAGTGCACCAATAATAACTTGTTTCTATATTCGTAAGGCACGATCTTTAGACAAAAATCATACCCTTACGGCGAAGTAAATTTGAATCCGTTTTGTCAATCCGTTTTAGATTTTGAAAGACACGGTTAAAATTAATTATTTCTTGCTATTTAGTAATTTCGTAATTAAAGAAATTTTTTCTTTTGAAAAATTTTTTGATATACAAAAATTCGGTATATTTCGTAGTTAAAAGCACCGTATTTTGATATAAGTTTTATAATTTTGTCACCATTCGAAATGGAGAAAATTGCTTTCGAACACAGACTGTCTACAGACCGGCTTGCCGACATATGAAAACCCAGTTTGCATTTTTGACCATCTGCAGACGGGATTGTGTAAGAGAAAGCTGAAAATATGTCAAAGTATATGGCGAGCCCGTTATAATTTTTGAATTTCTCGTGCTAAAATCACCCTTTCCTGAATTTTTCAAAATTGGCCTACTAGAGGGGTAAATGTTTCTCCTAAATTGGTCGATGGACTTGATTGATCCGTTACTAAGCGAAGTAAATTTGAGAAAGAGTTGTTAAGCTAAGAATTGTTTATTTTTTATTTTCTTGGTTTCGTTCACAAACTACAAAATTACATTCAAATCGAATCAAATTGAGCACACAAAGATCTTACAAAAGATCGTATTTGATACAAATTTGATAATTGGAAATAAATTTCGAAGAACAATATTTCAACATTTCAAATATCGACGCATCCATGCATTGTTTTCTAGAAAAAATATTGCTATTTTTATATCTCGATATTTTTTACCCAAGCGCCTATTTTGGAAAGTGAAGTAAAATGCAGTGACGAAGTGGCGCCTTCCAAAGTGTGAGGTGAAAAACTTCAATTGAAGTGACAGCGACAGCACCGAGAAATAAGTTCAAAAAGCGCTCACTGAACATGTTTACTGAGCGCTGAGTGCGCTGAACGCACCCAATGAAATAGTGCCCCGCTTTCTTATAGGTCACTGCTTAAATACTGACACACTAGACCCACCCGTGTGTACCACATTTTGATCGGTGTAGGTTATATTACTGGACTCAGCAAACATTGCATAAAGTACATTTTAAAATTTGAAAGAAAATTTCGGAATTAACGCAATCAAATAAAACCATGGTACTCCACCTTGCATGCGTATGCAAACCTCCAGCATTACATGTTACGGCGAAAGATACATATGTAAATAATAAGCCCTTTTGCCATAGCTTTTCAAGCATCCACTGCCATGTCAGCACTGCAATACAGGAAAGCAAATATCACGCTTACAGCAAAGTCACGCGTTATGAGCTGCGAGTACATACATACGTGCAACAGACCATCCACGAGCGGCATGCTCATCAAAACAAACTTTAATTTTCAAATTTAATTGCAACTTAATGAAACAACAACGACGCTACAAAGGCATCAAAGTCTACAACAACACTGTGGCCATACCTATGTATGAATATGCTCATTATCCTTAATGTCGATTTACATACATACATACACATTTCAGTTTAAGGGATAAAGCGCTTTTGGCTTGGCATGCGTTGCAGGACGGTATGACGTGCAGCAAAAGTGAACGCGCGGCTGAAGTGTAAGCAAACCAGAGAGACGAGAGATGTTGGGACTGCGTGCTTTTATCTCGAAAACAAATACCATCTTTAAATTCAATTTGGCAACATTTGAAAACATTCCTGGCATACGAGTATGTATTCGGCGTGCACGTACGTGTTATTACTGAAACCGCTGCTGCCGCCGTTGGCTTTACCCGTAATGCTAATACAACCAACAAGGCTGGCACGCGTTGGTGGAGTCGATGAACCTGGAAGGGCAAGCCATAGATAGCACAGTGCTGCAAGACAGCGTGTGCAGGGTGCAGCATACCATTGCAATGTGCGAATATATCCATATGTACAGTTAGCATCAAAAATATGCATACGCTGACGTTGTGACGATTTTATTTATTTATATTTTCCATACCAAATATTTCTTATTTTGCTTTTTAAACTTTTTTAGGACCTTTGGAGAGGCTTTCTAACTAAGCATGTCGTTTAACTATGAGGTAAAAAAATACTTACCGGATGGTCACCTGTCTTGAAACTAAGTAAAACGCGACAAAAATTTTTTATGTCTTTGAAAGTCTTTGTAGGATCTTGGCAGACCTGGAGTTGACCCGATAAATTTGAATTTCAACAAGTAAGAAAGTCTAGATGGTAAGCCGGGGTGTATCAATTTTGCGGAAATTAGCGTCCATAAATTTCGAAATATTGCAGTTTCAAGCATTTCTGAAATTTACTGTTATATGAAAAGCGGCCGTAATTTTAGTCCGATTTCAATAATTTTCAACGTTTGGTACAAATTGGTAGAACGGTTAACGAGATACATATATGTGATCATAAGTAGGCGGTGCCGCGCCCATTTTCCAAAATTCTACCATAAACATATTTCTTGGTAAAGAATTGTTGCAAGCATCAATTTTTAATAAATTAGCTTTCATATTTACTGATTTATCAAAGATTTTGTATTTCTCTAAATTACCGTTATATGGGATGTGGGCGTGGTTATTGTCCAATTTTTTATATTTTCGGCCATTTAGTATGCTGTACCAAGGCCAACAACTGTGGCAAGTTTGGAAGAAATTGGTGCAGCGGTTACCAAGATATACACATGTAACCATAAGTGGGCGTGGCTACGCCCATTTTCCAAAAATTTATAATATTCTTATTTTTCGTCTGAAAATTATTGTAAATATCAATTTTGAGCGAATTATCTTCAGTAGTTACTAAAATATCGCAGTTTTCGTATTTCTGGAAATTACCGTTATATGGGAAGTGTGCGTGGTTACAGTCCGATTTCGCCCATTTTCAATACTAACCTACCTTGGATTAATGGAAACCTACATACCAAATTTCGTTGAGATATCTCAATTTTTGCTCGAGTTATCGTGAACACGGACGGACGGACAGACGGACAGACGGACAGACGGACGTACAGACAGACATGGTAATCGACTTCTCTATTCATTCTGAGCATTTATGTATACATTTGTCTATATCTATCTCGATTCGTTTTGGCCGTTACAAACAACCGTTATGTGAACAAAATTAATATACCCTTGTGCACAAGTGCGCTCGGGTATAAAAACACTAAAATCCGATAACTGATCAAAATTCGATAACTCGCCCAATTTCGGTAAATTTCGATAACTGTGCATTACGAGGGCTCAGTAAATTTCGATAACTGCAAAATGTATACATCTCGATTTAAATCGATAACTCGATAAACTTTGGATACCTTTATAAATTTCGATGACTCGATTAATTTTTATAGCTTCATATTTGTCGAAAGCTATACACAAATTTTTATAACTCCATACAGTCTGGTAACACTTTAAAATTTGATAAGCAGTGATAACTCGATAAATTTATATAACCATGAACTTTCGACAACTCGATATATTTTGAAATTTCCTTCGAACTTCTCTTCGATAAATCGACAAATTATATTAAGTCAATAAATATCGATAACTCGATAAGTTCAAAGAACTCGATGTTGTGCTATAACTTGATAAATTTCGTTCACTCTATAAATAACTATAATACAATAAATATCGATAACTTGGTAAATTTCATTGACTTAATAAATTTCGATAATCCAAATTAATGTCGATAACTACAAACTTCGATGATTCGATAAATATCGGTTTTTTTGATAACTTTCGATGACTAAATATTTTATGATTGAAAATATTACGATTCCTATCGAAAAATTTCAATAAATATTCTTACCCTTTCATTTACCCTAATTCCTATGTATTTCTCATTGAATTCATTTTCGTCAATTTTGCTTTAATTTTTTGTGTTAATCATTATCATTTATGAATTCATCATCACATTTTGAGTTTGGAGAATTTTTTTCGCTAACTGTGTTCAAGTCTTATATCGAAGAACATGCGCAACAGCCTCAGTAAAAAAAAAAATCTTAAAAAGCAACGGTAATCTTTAGCGACCGGAAGCGTGCACTTTATTGCACTAAAACTTGATGGATTACACAACTGTATACTCAAAAATTTTCTAAGATATCTAATTGAAAAATGTAAAATTTTGATGAAAGTTTCTTGCTCTTTCTAGAAATTTCCCGATTTCTGTATTATTTAAGTTAAAAAAATAGATTCTTGTGGTTTTTGCTAATGAATGAACAACCTATATTTTTATAAAAAAAAATATAAGAAAAATTGCGTATGGAAAATATCAATATTTAAATAAAATCGTCAAAAAGTCAGGGTATGCATTTTTTTGACGCTAACTGTATATGCACACGAGAGTGTGTGCGTATTTTCCCTATTTTAAGCTGCATTTTATAGCACAGTTGCTGGCGCACACACCCCCACTCGGTACCCACAGCATCGCGTAAACGACCATTGTAAGTGCCGTTACCCGTATTTGGTTGGTTGCTTACTGCTTCCCCAGCTATTTACGCCGGTAATGGTAATGTTGATGCTGGTGGCGTTAGTGGTGAAATTGCTATTTCTGATGCTGATGCTGAGTTGCTGATGTTGCATGCTGCCGCTGCCATATCAACTTAGTTCCGATGCGCCAACAACCGGTATACTACATACATACAAACATACGCGTAGGAGCTGTCGATATTGTCAAAAAAAAGCCTTGTGTTTTGTGTTTTTTTTTTGCTTTTCTTGTTGCTCTCGCAACATTTGCGGTGTTGCAAGTAAACGGTGCCATTTGCAAGGACACCACGTGCGCTAGGTAATGGGTTGACTTTGGGATTTTTTTTTTTTTTTTTTTGGCAGCAATGCGACACTGCGTATACGAGTCACATTTTTGTAGCGATAAGCAAGACGATGCGATGTTCTTCTTCCGCTCTTGACTTGGCGACGACATTTTGGCAAGGAAACTGCTGCTATGTACTTGTGTCCGCTATGAGAAGCACTTAAAGATTTCAAAAAATCGTGCGGGCTCTACGTGTTGTTGCTGGTTAGCTATCTAAGTACATAGCTGGAAGCTGGGTGAACGCTAATGCGACAATGTAAAGCGATAACATTTTTTGGATAAATGCTAAAGCAGTTAAATAAGAAACTGGTGGGGGCAGGTGAGCAGGGAGGCATACTATTTGAGTGGGGGCTTAATACGATAAAATTGGCTATTTAGTTGATGTGACTTAGGTATTTACCGTAGTGCGGCTTAAAGTGGCGAGCAATTTTTCGGTTTACCTTCCCGAGCAGGCAAATATAGATATGCACCTACTGAGTGTGCTTTAAGTGAGGTGAATGTTAAAATTTTTTTAGGCAAAAAATTTTAGATTCTTAATTTCAGTAACACTGACCAATACTGCGCTATCTAAATATATATTAATACGCTCTCATACATTTTGTAACCGCTTCAAAACCAAGAAGACCATGGGAAATGTATTTTTCTGTAGATTAGGAGAGATTTTATGGTTTCGTATTTGAAAAATTTCCGTATTTTTGCATCCTCTTCAATTGTTGCAACCTCTTCAATTTTTAGGGTACCTGAAAGAGTAAGAAAATTCATTGAGAGTTAGTTTGTTATAGTTATCGAAATATATCGAACCATCCAGGTTTATTGAGTTATCGAAATTTATCGAGACGCAGAAACTGTGTTGTCGAAATGTACCGATAGTGTTCGCGTGGTAAGCATTGCTCGGATTATAGAAATTTATCGAGTTAATGAAATTTTATTTTTTATGATATTCAGTACTTATCGAGTGATCAACATTTATAGACTTATCGAAGTTTGTCGAGTTACCGAAATTTATCGAGTAGTCATGATGTATCGAGTTCTTTCAAATTATTGAGTTCTCAATCTTTCTTGATAAATCGAATTTGTCGGTTTATGGAATCGAATTGTTTGGAATTTTCAAAATATATCGGGATATTGAAACTTCTATAATTACATACATGGATTTATCGATTTATCACTATTTATCGAATTTTATCGAGTTACCAGAGTGTATCGAGTTTTCGAAATTTTTATGATAGATATGTAAATTTATGGAGCTATTTAAATCGAGTTATCGATATATGTATGTATATCGAGATATGTAAATTCATCCAGTTCTGTAAAGGCACAGTTATCTAAATTTATCGATAGTTATCGAAATTTGTAGAGTTATATAATTTTATCGAGTTATCGGTTTTTTGTGCTTTTGAAATTCGTTAAGCTATCTACACATATCGAATTGTCGAAATTTATCGACTAACTGAAATCTATCGAGTTCTCTAAATTTATAAACTTTTTAAAATTTGTCGAATTATCGAGAATTATCGATATATATATATATAGTGCCCCATGGTTCCCGTGCCACCCTATCTGAAAATTCTGTTAAATCTTGATCTGAATTTTCCCCATTCCATCATTTGACTTTGACGCGTCGTATTAGAGCCCCCCACATGAAATTGAATTTGTAAAGTTTCGCAAATCACTTGGTAATGTCAATTTCTCGTGAAATTAAAAAAAAATTACGTTTGCTCCTTTATCAATTAATAAAAATCGTACCTTGGTGTTGGTAAAATTAATTCTGATAAAGTTCGGGAGCACTACCATTACCCTATTGAATTAATGAAGGATTTGATTGCCAACGGATTGCCTCTACATAAACTGGTACGCAAAAAAAGTGTATGAAATATCTTATCCTTACAAAAATAATTAGGCTAAAGTCTACAGAAAATTTTCTTAATCATTTAGTTTGTCGTCAGTTTATCTATCGATAAATACGACGCTACCGATAAATTAACCGGTAATTGTACCTACATATCTACAATGGCAAATATATCGGTACGTATAGCGACATTTTCATTATTACGGTTATCGATAATTACAAAAATATCGAAATCGATAAAAGTATCGATATGTGCATCTATAGTAAAATTAAATCGAAAATAAAATCGATATCCTATTGATCCTAGTGATGATGAGTATATAAGTTCCGATTACGAAACCATTAAAAAATCCATGCATACATACATACATACATATATACATACTTATATACTTTTTAAATCGGTCAAGAACTATTTATGCATTTAAGCAAAGCATCAGGATAAATCAGGAATTTGTACAGTGTCTCTGCATTTAAAAAATATTCTGATTCGCCACCTGTTGCATATAAAATCCATTTTTAATTAATTCAAAATAGAATAATGAATTGAACGGCCTAGCAGAGTTCAGGTGAAGCGTTGAACCGAAACCAGCAACTTCCACAATTTTTATCGATCAGCGCTTAAGCTGTCAAATAATAATTATGTTCAAAACATAAACAAAAAGAAATCACATCATAAATCAGCAAATAAACGTCCGTTTTGCGCTGCCTACCTACACTCTGCAAAAAAATATTTAAGAAAAAAAGTCCCCCAAACAACTAAATGCAACCCTTCTGCATAGTTACTTCTTCGCTGTGCGCGCACCGGGCGGTAGTAATAATTTTCCACTCAATTTAAATTTGAAGGGGTCCTGTCAAATTGTTTAAATGTCAAAGTGACTTGTAATACATAACCACACCTTCGCTCGAATATTCTACAAATACACACATACACAATTACGATTCCCTTTGTTTATGGGTTGCGATGGTACAAGCATATCGCCCTTTTCGTGCAAAATATTATTTGTTTTGCAATTTTCGAGTGGCTCATTAAAGTTCAAATGCGACCACCGAAACTAAGGGTGAAATTATAACGGTGTGTTGCACGCTTCACTTCACGTGTTTATTGTCCTTTTCGCAACTCAACGTACATACATAAATACTTAAATATACTCATAAATATTTGCATATTATATCGCAGCAATAATCTGACCTTCGCTTGCGTAACAAGTGGGAATTGGAGGGGTGGGGGTGTGGGAGAGTGATCGTTTGTCAAAGGTTTTGCTATTTGCATGCACCCTGAATTGCGCACTCACACTATTTATTTTTCCCGCCTGCATTTTAAGACCCAAGTCAGCTTTTATTGACACTAAAGCGAGCGACCAAAGCGCAAAGTCGAAGAAAATTTGAGCAAAAATAACGCAAAATTGCAGTTATGCAAACGACGAATACATATCTATCAATATGCACTTGCTATGTACGTGGATGTGCGTTTTATCTCTTACATAAATACAACATACATACAATGGGGAGCAGTGATAAGTACAGGTTAAATATTTGTTGAATTTTTTCTTTGTTATTTTCTAACCAAAATACGGCTCATGCTTTAACCAAAACCATATAAATCAAACTTTCAAACCTTATGCAGAACTTAGAAAATTAAAAAAAAAAAAAAATTTATCAGCACTTCAACTTTCAATCAGCTTTTTTGCAACTTTTTTGAGTATGCAATTTTGTAAATTTAACAATTTTAGTATAGTAAAGTGCAAGTTTTAAGCGGCTGCAAAAACTCGTGAATTTTTGAGAATTTCTTGCATAAAAGCATGCATTTCTCTTATGGAAGCAAATGCACGAGACCGTTTGCAAAGAAAATTAGAAAAAAAAATCAACTCCAGTTTTTATAAATTGCACTTGTTATATAAAAAAAAAACCGCAAAAGTCGTCAGCAAAAAAAAAAATAATTAAAAATTAACGCGATTTTGTACCCGCTAAAAACTTGCTTACATTTAAACAACAAATGTTGTTAACAAAGGGATATTTCGCTGAAATCCGCAATAAAATATGCGTTTCGCTAATTTTAGTCCTACAACTGGCCGGCATAAACAAAACAAAATATTTTCAAAATAGTTCTTAAAAAACGCCCATTTTTACCTCGCTGGGGGTTTTCAACGAAGGCAACCTTCAGCGCAATGTTCGGAATGCCGTCTGGACAAAACAGAGCGCTTTGGAGGAGTTGTGCTGCGTTCTGAGGAGAAACGAAGGGTGTACCATTGGTCACATATGATCTGCTACTGGAAATCTAGACATTTTAGTCCGCTCAAAGGGTACTGGAAAAAATGTTGAAAGTCTAAAGAGTATATATCTCTCAAATCGCAGGTAGACGTAAGAATTTATTAAGTCTAAGCAAACCACAGCTTCCGTTACCATTGAGCATGTAATTGGTGATAGTCGGTAAATCCAATAAAGTGCCAAGTACTCAGGATATACTGTCAATTGTACCTAATGTCTAGATTAGGATTTAAAGAATTTGAAAAGTCAAATGGTGGTAAGGCCAATTACTCCTCTGCAAACTTACCATTCTATTTTTGCCTGCGGTTCGTCAATTCATCAGCTAGTTCACTGCCTCGAACTCCAAAATGTCCCGATACGCAGAGAAGTTCTGGCTCATTCCATTTTGCAACGGATTTTAGCCTCAACTTTAACAGGCGTAGCATCTGTTTGTCCATTTCGAAAAGGCGTTCAATAGTATTGATAGAGATAGAGAGAGAGATGGGCAGCTATGCCGAAAGAAATCGTCGCTGATATTAACTCTACATACGACGGAGTTAGTTGTCGTGCACTACACAAAGGAAATTCAGCTGAGGACATTCCCAGCGGGCTACGACAAGGTTGCCTACTCTCACCTCTTCTCTTTCTTTTCGTGATCGGGGATGTGCTGGATGCTGCCATGAAGCCATGGGCTTGGTGGCCCATCTCCAGTTCATTGCAGTAAATTGACTTATGTCTTTAGGCGCATCGTCTTCCTGATCTGTCCAAAATGTGCAAGAATTTACACAGAGAAGCTAAGGCGGCAGGCCTGAGAATCAACTCCAATAAATCCAAGGTGCTAAATATGCTGCATAGCAAAGTCGTGTAAGGTAACGTGCTGAGACTGTGAGGAATTTCACATACCTTGGCAGCGAAGTAGCCCGCAATGACGGTCTAAAATAATCACTAATGAGGAGTTGCTCAGAAAGGCTAACATGGTGTCACTTGGAATCTGGATTGGACAGAAATAGAAGTGGATAGGCCACACTATGCGCAAAAAAAGCCTTTAAGTGGAATACCCTAAACGGCAGACAGTAGTCTCCCGGCAGACCGCGCGAGAGGTGCTGAAGAACAGTTAATCGAGTGGCGACGCAACCCGAGTTAAGCTGGCAGATGTTAATATATGCCTTATGTCCCGCTTGGGAATAAAGGAAACGAGGAGGGCATTTTAGTTAAGCTCTATTTACAAAACTTCAACTACTCTTAAGAGAACACTTGCGGCACTTCTCCGAAGTGTATTTGTTCTTTTTTTTTTGTTAACTTTTGTTACAGTAACTTAAATCTTACTCGCTAAGCAATTTAAATTGATTAAATTTGTAAGCCAAGTACTTGACATAAGCGAACACAAACAAAGGACAGGGTTTACTTGCAAATTAAATTCTTCTAAAAAGTTCTAATTCCATGTATACAATAACTTTCAATTGCTCATATCGTTAACGATACATTCGAGCTTTTTGTAATCGGGAGCGAGCGCGCGCGCTTCACCAACCAAACGCCAATTCATTCATACGCTACTTAAACCATTCTTGTTGTGTTTCATTTCATTGTTTTTTTTTTCTTCTTCTTATTGTTGTTAAATGGGACAATTGTGAAAAAGTGACGATGGCAGGTTGAGTCAGGAGTGAGGGAATGAGCGAAATCTAAAGCGATTGTGCTCCACTTATGAAAGTCTGCAGCGATTTCATTTTTAATTCCTGCTCATTTGTTTCCATTTTGCAGCAGCAGCCAGAAGAATGTGGAGCAAACAAAACAAGCACAAACATGCACACATACGCACCGATTTGCGCATTTCGAGCAATATAACACACACAAAAGAACGGGGGGAAAAGGGGAACTGTAGCAAGGCAAAGTGAAAGAAATAAAAAGTAGATACTTACATACAGTGCGGAGTGAGTGGGTTGAGAGGAGAGGGCGGCAAAGCAATCGGGGTTAGTGAATTTGTAGGTGGGTTGCGGCTCATTTATTTTCAGCGAACAACGGTAGGTATGTACATATGCTTCTACACAAATACACGCCAGCATATTTTCAAACAGAAATTCAAATACATACATTAGTACTAGGGTGGTTCTTAAAAATAATTACAACTAAATTTTGTATGCCATAAAGAAATTCAGGAAAATCTTGAAATCTTAAGACAATTTTTGGGGGTCGCTACTAGGGTTTTTTTAAATCGCAAAAATTCAACAAAATTTCGAATTTGAGCAGCTATAGCTCAAAAAGTTTTGGTCCGGTCGAAACGGTATGTTTTCCAACGAAGTACTGATTGGTATTGATCGGACTTAGTCATGCATGAAATCATACACCCGAAAAATCACAAAAATACCGTTACCTCCAAAAACTGCCCTAAGAAAAAATAAATAAAAATTCTTTTGAGGAAGTCCATACTAACACTGCCCTATACGTGAGTTTCTGGGTATTTTTTCAAAATAATTATTTGTTAATTAGAAAGTGTGGTCAAACTTCAACGAAACTGCACTTATTCAAAAAAAACTTGAACAAATAAAATCTTTGAATCTCAATATTGCATGATAAGTTCATTTGGCGGTGACTGTGAATTTCTATGAATAGTTTTCAATAACTAGCGAACTTTTTAAAAAGGTGGCGACTCTGTTCAAAAACCTAAAAAAATATGCCAAATATTTCATCTAAGACCTTCCAGCCGTTTCTGAGTGAAGAGAGTTCTCGTATGGTGTCGGTTTTTCATATCATCAATTTTCAAATCACGCTGTACCGCTAAAAAAGTTCTAACTTAGAAAAAGATGCATTGCACATAAACATAATTAAAGGCTAATTTTTTAAATTTTATATCTCATTATTTAAATTCGAAATAACGGTGCAGATCTCTTGATCTTCACAAGAAATGCTTCCGCGTATTATGTATATGTTAGCTAGATAGATACTACTTTTCGAATAGGTGGCAACCCCAATCAAAAAAAGTTCAAACTAAAGTTTTCTTTAAAACTGTTTCGTAGGACAATGATATTTTAATATATTATTTAACTTTATAAGTTAAATTAATTTGAAATTTAAAGCCAGTGGCAACTCTCTTTGAACATATTTTCAAACTAAAATCTTTTCACATCTCTTTCATCTGACATTGTGATACATATTTTAATTAACTGATGAACTTGGTTGTATTTGATTTCTTAAACACGTGGCAACTCTCCAAAATACACTTCAGAAATAAATACTTTCTGAGCTCATTTCGATTTATACCCATCCTTTAATAATTCATATAAATTATAAAAATTTTTTCATTTGTGGCATTGATTACTTAACAATTTGAATTTAATTTTTCAACTGGTGGCAACCCTTTTCCAAAAAATAAAACAGACCATGCCTTTAATATGACACCTCACTTTTGAAAATCGGCTTAAAAATTATTTAAAAAATTTTAATTTTCGCGGTCATACATTTATTTCAGGGACCGAAAAAATCCGTTATTGGATTTTTTTCGATCAAGAATAGTCAAATAATCTTTAAATATAGATTTTTATATTTGTGGTCAAATTTAAGCGTTATTTCGTGATTTAAATTTTTTTTCGATATAAAATAATCGTTACTTTGCAATTTTATTTGTTCGATAATTTTTAACCGTTATGATGGATACTGGGTTTTTTTTAACCGATTTAAGTATTTTATGATCTAAAAAATTAAGTCTGAAAATAACGGTTATACAAAAAATAAATCGAAAAAAATAAAAAAAAATTGAAACTAACGATAAAAAATGTACCGAAAAAATAGACATCCAAAAATTACCATTATTTTTGACCGAAAAAATAAAAATCCTTGCATAACGGTTAAATTTGATGGGAGCAGATAGAAATCCATTTTTAACGGTTAAATTATGATTTTTGTTATAAAGGTCATAAAGGTTACGACGGTACCTTTTTATTTTGTACGCCAAACAAAATTAAAGAATGCCTCATAGAAAATTTAGATGTGGACAATTTAAGGACCACCCTAATAAGTACATGCTACAAAATAATGTATGGATATGTTCATATGTGGGTGTAAGTATTAACATACATACATACATATGTAGAAGTGTATGTGTGCTTTGCTTGCTTCTATCAATTTTTTGTTAGCTTCCACATTGCTCCCGACTCCTGCCCCGATTTTTTGCCATCCGCTTGTTGTTTATTGTTTGCCGTCGGCGCAATTGTTGTTGTAGATACATACATATATATATATATGTACGTACGTGCCAGTGCAAAAATGTACGCATTATGCAGCGTTGTTGTTGTTGTAATATTAATGGTTCTTCTGACACAATTTTCGATTCATCGCTTCTGCTTCGGCAAAGGCATCACCTCTCTACTCCCAAAGTCCTGCCAACCATCATCTACGCGTTTGCCTTTTGCTTCCTCTCTTGCTTCCCTAGTAGCGCGTTGTTCACTATGTGTGTTCGCCCACTCTTTGCCGCTGGTCTTATCGCGTTTCCTACAAACATGCTGGCAGATACCCTTCCGCTTTAACATCTCAACTTATCCGCTTTGTTCGTACATGCATGTTTTATGTTGTTGTGATTATTCTTGTTTCTGTTTTTGTTTTTGTTTTTGTTTTGTTTTTGCAACTTTTCACAGTTCATCGAAATCGTAAGTTCTGTTTTTCTACTTATTAAATTTTCCCTCGCCGGCAGCTAAGTATACCATCAGCTTCAGTAACATAGAATGTTTTTGTGTCAGTGTGGGTGTATGAAAAGGCGAGGGAAACTTGCTGTGTGCACATGAATTTGTTTCAAATTAAAATGCGTAGCGGTGCTGATTTCGCTCCAAATAAGCTCTTAAACCAGTTGTTTTTAAACAATTGAATCACAGTTCAATATTCAAGCAACTATCTGCAAAAAGTGCCAAGAAATGCTTCTTTATAAAACGCTTTCCCTGCAACTGCTTGATTATTGAGAGCAGTGGAATGTCTTCTTTGAAACGTCTTTATTATGAGAAGTACACCTCTTTTGTTGTGGCTAAGCAGACCGGAGAACCTGAGTTTGATCGCTACAGCCTACAACAGACTTGGACGGCTGATGGAGTTCATTTGAATGCAATTCAGCAGAGAGTGAAGAGAAATGGTTCTATTGCTTATATTAAAATTAGCTCATAAATTTAGAATCGGTCTTATTATCCTCTGAGTACGCCTACTAACTTTGGCTTTGTGACAGCAAAGATGGCTTGAAACAAGTCATAGAGCTTTTCAGAACCCCTTGGAAATCTCTTAGCTCTATAGATCATATTAACTCTGTTGTAGACAAAGTTTATGGTACCCTTAGGTACCTTACACCCAGAAAAAAGTCAGCAAAAAAATCACATTATTTGGTACTTATAACCAAATAATATAACTTTAAGCAATGATGTGTTCAGAGAAATATATTAAGCTGATTTTTTTCTGGGTGTAGGCAATCGGGAGCTCTTACCCCATTTAGCACTAGGCGTAAACTTGCCGGACTATTAACCTTACCAATTATTACATACTCTAATTCCTGGGAAGTGAGATTTTAAACTATATATGTAGCAGCCAGAAACTGTATTACCTCTATAAACACATACATATGTATGTATGTACATACGAGTACCCCCGTTCTCTGTATGATAAATACATTTTTCCCAAGTCGGTACATACAATTTAAAATTCGACCAGCATTTTTTCATAAACGCTTTTCATATTTGGAATCCTATTCCTAATTGCGCCAACAGCAAAATCAACAAAAGCAACTTTAAAACGTTGCCGATAACAATTTCTCTTCTATTGGATGAACCAGCTAAATACGTATGTATATACATACATATATGTTTAATGTTTTATCTGGTCCATAATTTGTAGAAAAATATGCTAGGTTTTATTTGTTTGCTTTTTGCCAGTCAATGCCGGTTTTTTTTCTTATGCTGCCAAAAAAAATAGTTTGCCGAATTGGAGCGTTCTTTTGCAGCTCGCTTACAAATTATGAGGGCTATTAATTATAATGCTGTTTAATGTAATTATTGTTGTACTACAAATAAAACAGGCTGCCAGTTTCACCAGCAATTTAACTGAAAATGAGTTTTCCTCTCTGTCAGTTTTTATGTATATAAAATTAAAATTAAATTAGTGAATAGTAAACAAAATAATAATTTAAAAATACGCTTTGGAAATATGAACCAAATCGCAACATAAATACAGGTTTTCCAAATATCTCAACTTCTAATAGCTTCCGATTCTTGCATATAAAAAGATGTGGTTATATCCTTGATGTCGGACGAAACATTCGTACGAATTTAGAGTTAAATAAATTATACGAAAACGCAAGTGACTTATATAAACATATTGCCGTTGTGTAGCTTATCTAATTAGGCACTTTCTCCGAGTATGCTCATTGAAATTAGTTACAAATTAAATAAAACATCATGATAATCGGTACCAATTGGAAACTATTTTAATAATCCCCAAGGCAAATGATGGCCATATTATTGGGAATTCAGAAATTTTTTTGAACAGGGTTGCCACCTATTTTAAGTCTCATATTTTCTTAATTTATTGGTTAGAAAATTAATACAAAATTTTACTATTCATGGATACTAAAAGCAGACTCTTAAAAATGCTTTGCCTATTTAGTAATAACTGTTAATCCTTAGGATATTAGTGTAAAGTTGCCACTTATTTTCGATTCTGCCAAATTTAACTAAAACGCCGCAATATGGATATCAAGTTCTAGGTATTTTTGAGAACTTTTGGCCAAAAATATTTGCGATCCGGGTTGCCTCATTTTTTTTTTTAATACAAATGTGTATTTTTTTTAATTTCAATAAAAATTTATTATTGAATCATGGGAATTTTATACTAGAAACATCATATAATTTTCAAGAGACTATTAAATACGTTCTTTTGTATAATATTTCAAACCTTGCGACGTCGCCCGCCGCCTTTTCCTACCTATATTTACAAATGAGTACTACCGCAACTTTGAGTTCTGTGAATAACCAGTGCAAGATTTTAATGCTTTTAACCCAGTTTCTTTGTAAGACAACGAAACTCGTTTGATTTTATTGTAAGAAAACTGGCAATAGCTATTTCTACATACTGCATTGCTAATTGCCGCCTATCAAGTGCCAATCTAAAAATTTTGCAAAAAAATCAGTGCCAATCGACAAATACTGTAATGCACGGTAAAGTCCGTGGTGAACCTAATGAAATTCAAATTACACTAATTGTGCAATTATGGCCAGCAAAAGTAAGGAAACATATGTGTATGTACATTAGGGTAGTCCAAAAATGGAATTTTTATGCTCTCACCCGCTAAGATTGTTTTATACCGAAAAAAATGATACCCCAATTTTTTTTTTTAAATCAAAAAATATTTATAGATCGCTCAAAGCGCTCAAAGTTTTCCATGTATTTTTATATGGGGAAAAAACAACCAATTGTTTATTTAAGCACTTTTTCATCGCAACTATTCTTTATAGGTCCGCCAAAACTCACAAAAACCCCGAAATGG
The DNA here is from genome assembly GCF_013731165.1 of Rhagoletis pomonella. Classification (NCBI taxonomy): domain Eukaryota; kingdom Metazoa; phylum Arthropoda; class Insecta; order Diptera; family Tephritidae; genus Rhagoletis; species Rhagoletis pomonella. The sequence continues at coordinate 83,659,427 of NW_023458557.1, forward strand.
GAGTACCAATAAAAAATCCTTAATATTAAAAATATGGTTAAATAAACAATTGGGTATTATTATTGAAAGTCTTCTGAAGAGAAGCAAAGTTTTCCGATCGAAAAATATTGATTTGCCAGAATTTTATACCATTTCTATGAAAAGTTATTTTTTCCCATACAAAAATACATAGAAAACTTTGGGCGCTTTGAGCGATTTCAAAATAAATATTTTTCGATATAGAACAATCTAGGGTGTGAGAGAGGGGGTGAGAGCATTACATTTCCGACTTTACTGTTTTTGGACCACCCTAATGTACATACGTTACGCACACTCCAAGCCAGATGAGCTGCCTGACATACATACATACATACATTAGCGCACCCAAGGGGTGGGTTTTGGGGTTCAAACCCGCCCTCCCCCCCCCTAAAGCTAATAACCTCAAATACAAACTGTATCTTAAAGCTAAGAATCCAGCTCTCAAGGAAATTATAAGAAATATTTATTATAATTTCTGTTGCTTGAAAAAGCGCTTTGCTTTTGCTGTAAATTTTCATGAGGAAATGAATATACGAGCATTTTTTTCTTGAGAGCTGCAAACTGATTTAAGAAATTTTGGTAGAAGAAAATTTCTTTTCCATTTCTCGTCCGTCGTTTTATATGAATTTTTCGTCTTTCTTGAGAGTTCAGTTAATTTTTTCGGTATTCGAAATATTAAAAAAATTAGAAATCGTGAAAAATCACCATCTCTATCGAAAGCCAGAAACCAGAAATCGAAAAAAGGAACATAAAAGTGCAAAAATTCATGGAATCAATAAATTTATTTTTACTGAGTCTTATTTAAAATTTTTTCTTAGGTACTTTTGAAAGTTGAGCGCATCTTGAGTTTATAGCACTTTTTATTAAACAAGTAGGTTTTAAGGAAAGAACACAACGGACTTCAATTCTTATATTCAAATTTAGGGGTACCGTTAATTTCTTCATGATCCAATCATCAGATCTCTAAACCAAATTACGGGACGAACCTTGAGGTACCATCTTTCTACAAAAAAATGATTATTGAAATCGGTTCACGTGGTCCAAAGTTACGTATTCCGGCGAATTGATAACCTCCCCTTTTTATAAAGTCGGTTATAAGTGTTTGAGTTCTGTTAATCTTATGTAAATAAAGTGCAGTTTATGAATTTTAAAACGTTTATTTATTTATTACATACTGTACATAAAACTTGCGTAAATATATTTTAAAGAGCGTATCATCTGAAGAAAATTTTCAGTATTTTCCGGTGATATATCTTCAGAAATATAAAACCCCCCCTAAAATATATTCCTGGGTGCGCCCCTGCATACATACATACATACATACATCAAGCGTAACAAATGTGTTCATGTACCCACTTAGATATTTATTCAAGTGTTTCATTTGTTGGCAAAGCAGTGCTAAATTTCTTTGCTATTTCCGCTTTTTGCGCATAGAGCGAAAGCAAAAAAAAATAAAAATAAAAATTCAACCAAATTGCTTGCCAGCACGAAAGTAATTAAGTAAATCCTCCTGCGATAAAAGCCGCAACATACAATGCGCCAAATTAACCCAACGACCGCAAGACAAAGCGAAAAAAGTACGCGCATGTAGCATAAAGTAAGGCGAGAGAAGTTAGTTACAAAGTGGCAGCAGATAAAAAAAAATTAAAGGAAATGAAAATAAATAAACAAGTGAAATGAGTGGAGCGGGAATAAGGCAAGTGATGGTCATATCATACAGTGAATGGAGGGTGTGGCGGCTGAGAAAAGTCGGTACTAAGTCGAGTGTGTTTGCGGTAAACCCAGTGATCTAAATACAAATTTTTAACTGCAGCGTGCGATGCCAAGAAGTCGAGGAGCCAAATTTGTTTTCTTTCATCACGCCTTTGGCAGCCAAGCAAAGCGGAAGTGGTTTGCCAAATGAGAGTGCGGGCGAGCAAGTGGCCGATTGGAGATTGTATGAGGTAGAGAATGTGGCCAATTTGCTGTACTCAAAGTAGAACAGCAGCTGTGCCGCAGCTTCGGCAATGCCAAGCCTATGCCTGCCATGCCACATACATATTGCTGTGCAGTGCCAAATATAATGGCAAGCTTAATATGAGTTATAGAAAATGACCTTTCGAAAGTGTCAGACCCAAGTCATGTGTGTGTGTGATGGAAAGAGGGGAAGGAGAGAACGAGGAAAAGTGCGGCGAGAAACGTGTACGTACGTTATTGCTACCAGACAAGTAGTCAGCACGACCCTTGTTTGCGGCGGAACGGCCGGCTGTGGGGTCGAGACTTTAAATGTAATTATCGTAATTAATAGCAAAACATATTTAAAAATGATTAAGGAAGAAACACATGCGTGGGGTTTCATTTCGGCTGCCTATAAAAACTTTTTACAAGCTGGCGCTATTGATAGCACACGAGCATATACAGTGACTCAAGCAACTGTTGCACAGTGGTGCCAAAGCGTAATTTACTGTTCAAAATAGTTCAGGGCATTCACTTTTCAACCGATGCCGAACCGAATAAAATCTAAAAATTAAAAGAAAATAAATTAAAAAAGAAAAAAATTATAAAAATAAAATTAAGTTTATAAAACCATTTTTCTTTTTAAATATATAAAATCTAAAACCAAATGAAAAAAATAGCAAAAAAAGTCTAAGAATTAAATGAAATGAAAAAAAATTTAATTTACGAAAAAAAATTGTAATTTAAAACAGAAGAAACTAAAATAAGTACCTAATCGTTAAAGGAAATTTAAAAACAGTAATAGTTTTTTTTTTCAAAAATGTTATATGACCTAAAAATTTACATAAAATTCATTTAGAAGAAAAAAATAACTTCCTTAAAACTAAACGAAATAAAAAGAAAATCAAATAAAAAATACCAAATTAAATACAAAATATTCTAAAAATTTAATTAAATTTAAAAATATTTAGATATTTCTATTTAAAACAAAAAATAAATGCTTGAAAAAGTTGATCAACATAAGAAAACCAAATTATTGTAGAAAAAGTTAACATAATAAGCTTATTAAAAGTTTTCTATTTATCGAAAATGTAATATGTATAACACAAAAATTAAAATAAAATTCGTTTAAAAAAAGGAAAAAATTTAACAAATTAATGCAAATTGAAAGAGGGTTAAATTAAAAAAAATTTAATAAAATTAAAAAGTAATACAAAAAATTCTAGCAATTAAATTAACTAAAGAAATACATAGACTTTTCTCTTTAAAATAGTTAAAAAAATAATAATTGTAGAAAAAGTTAATAAAATAAGTTTCTGAAAGTTATAAAATACTACCTCTAAAACTTTCAAAAAAATTATAAAAATAAAAAATTCTACAAGTTTAATTATTCTAAAAATTAATTAGTTAAATACATTTTCCTTTAAAAAAAAAATAAAAAAATACAAAAACAAAATAAAAAAATAAAATTTTCTAAAATTTTAAACTAAAATTTAAAAGAATATTAAATTAAAAAAAGAACAAAAAATCCGCATTCGAGTTTTTTTGTAAGACTCATGCTAAACTAAACGAAATCTTTCAAACTATCTATCACTTTATTATACTTATTATACTTAAATTAATATATACAACTACTTAAAAATCTAACAATTTTATAAAAATTCTAAAAAAAAGTTAGAAAATTTGGTGAAAATTTATTAAAACGTTTTCATTTGTTAAATTTTTCTATTTTGGGAAAACCTTATAACCATTAAAAACTAGTTTTTATTACGTAACATTTATTTATCTCAACTTTGTTCAAAATTGCTACATTCTCTGCACTTTGTACGAAGATTTTTTTGTATGTATGTATACAAATATCTTATAAATATTATTAGCGCTCATTTAAAAAAAATTAATAATCGATGCTCTAGAATTTTAATCGGTAAATTCCAATTTAGCCCCCCTGTGTCACGTGGTGATTTTTGTTTTTGATATTCACAACGATTTCATGTGAAGTCGTTTTTGAGTCACTGTATTTGTATGGCCGCGAGCTAAAAACTTCAGCAAGAGTTCCATTAAACATTTATGTAAGCTGCCGAAGAGCTTTGAGCGACCATAGGACCACGCCTAACATTAAGCTGAGTGTTTACAATTACCACAAGTTAGCCAGGCAAAATAGATCGCTGTAAAGTTAACGTGTAGAAGGAAAACCAAACAAAGGACCGACCTAATGTGTTAGATGACTAAGCGCCGAAAAGTATGCTTGTTCATATACATACATACATACATAGGAGTACGTCCCGCCAAACTTAAGTTTATTTTCTTAGCTAGCCGCACTTTTCGCGCCGCCGTTTTCATAAAACTAACTAAAATCAACCGAGCGTAAATGATAAGAAATCAGCCTACCCTAAAAATATTCACAAAAGTGAAAGCTTAGCGCAGCGCCTTCAAGTACACACTTGGCATTTCCACCGATTTCCTTTCTTCGAGCGCTACTTTGGCCTATACGTTGCCAGCTACTTACGGCAGCAAAATTCTTCATCATCAACATCCTCATCATCATCATCATCATCATTAGCATCATCAGCAGCAGCAGCATCAGCGCCATAGTGATTAGCTCTGGCATTAAAGTCCAAAGTTAAACAGAAAAGGCCAAAAGTGTACGAGCGAGAGTAGTGAAGTGTTTGCAAAGGCTGCATTATTCGGCGCACCGGGGCGTATGAGCGACAACTGCCACTCATTGAGTTTCTTTGAGTGCGTTTGCGCGTGTGTGTGTTGCGTTTGTAATTTATATGTTTGCTTATTGAGTTGAACTTCTTGTTTGTGCTTTTCTACCAAACTTCTTGAAAACAACTAAAGTAAGCATACAAAAAAAAAATACCCCTCAACAATTTAAGTGTGTATGTATGTTATGTTGTCTACAAAGCGTTTGTTGGTTGCAGCGCTTTTGGTGTTTGTGACAATCAAAATATTGCATAGCTTAGTTGTTAGGTGGGCGGCTCGTGTGGATTGTATGTATAAGTAACATAAACCATGAATTATAAATACAATAAAAACCATGACGGAAATTGTAGTGACGTTGTAAATGCGTGGTATTAACAGAGAGTTACTGAAAAATATTTAATTGGAAGTGCAGAAATAGAAGTACGATGCGTATCACATAGTATTTTATATGCTGGCGTGGTCCAAAAATGCATGTGAAAATGTAATGTCGGAATTATTATGCTCTCACCCCCTAGGTTTGTTCTATATAAAAAATTATACCCCTATTTTTTTTTTGCAACCAAAAATTACTAAGTGGTCGCGCGCTCAAAATTTTCCATGTGTTTTATATGAGAGAAAACTATTTTTCGTATAGAAAGTGGTATAGAATTCTTGAAAATCAATATTTTTCCATCGGAACACTCTGTTTCTCTACTGGATATTCCTAATATTAATAGCCAATTATTTCTTTAACCATCTTTTCATAGTAACTATATTTTATAGGTCCGCCACCCTATATTTTATAAGAAACCTCCAGAAAATAAATAAAAATTCAGTATTCTTATTGGAAGTCTCCTGAGGAGGACCAGAATTTTCCGATCGAAAAATATTGATTTGCAAGAATTCTATTCTATTTCTACGAAAACTTTTTTTCCCCTATATAAAATACATGGAAAAGTTTGAGCGCTTTGAGCGACCTCTAAATATTTTTTAATTTCAAAATAAAAAAATGGTTTCATATTTTCTTGTATAGAACAATCTTAGGGAGTGAGGCTTTTACTTTTAAAAGCCATCAATATAAATCAGTCAACGGACTTTTAGTTTTTAAATCATTCGTATAAAAGTCAGTAACATTTTTCGCAGTTAAGGTGGTGAGAAGTTTATAAGTTTGATTTAAACAATAAAGGTCAGTGAGTGATTTTGGATTTTATAAATAAAAGTCTTCGACAACTGTTATCTAAGATACATAATTTAAAAATCAAAAATAACTGTTAATTGCAGATTATTTAGATAAAAATCAAAAATAATTGTATTTTGTATACTGTAAAATAAATGTCAGAAATAACGGTTATTTAGGGAGTAATTAAATAAAAGTAAAAAAATAATTGTTAAAAGGCGATTTTTTTGTTAAGAAAAGTTGTAACTGTTAAGGTAACTGGTCAGCTGATTAAGTTAAGGGACATTTTGTCTAGTTTTGGCTATTTTTCTTTTGTTTCTTTAAAGTTTAAAATTTGTTATAAAAGCCTCGCACATTACGTAACCAGCACCACATAAACCAAATTTCAAGCATCGTACAAAAATTATGAAAATGGTGTTGATTTTCAATATTTTTTTTTTTGTGGACGGTGCTAGGTATTTTCTTCCATATATAAGTAATTGTAGAGCAACTTTATATGAAAGAAAATACACAACACCGTCAGCAAAAAAAAATATTAAAATGATGGCAATAAAAAAAAAATATAAACATATAACAGACTAAAGAAAAATAGCGAAAACTGGACAAAATATCCTTTAACCTTTAATTATCTGATCACAAGGGTATGTAACTGAAAATGCCAAGGGTATGTAACTGAAAATGCCAAATGAAGCCTTTTCCTCTTGGTCTTTTCTTCTGAGTCCTTCCTCTTTCTCTGCTACCACTAGCCGGTAACGCATTGCATACTTTCAGGATTCAAGTGTTTGTTTCCATCCGTAAGACATAACGCTGAGTTTTAATTCACTGATTCCTTAAAACCAGACTATACCCGCTTCGCTTCCATATCTAAGTTAGAAAGAGCAGGCTACTTTGTTGACTGGAAGAGGTGGTTCCCTTCATTACGTAGCAGGTGGTGTTTTTCAACGTAATTTTACGCAGCAACATAATTTTCGCGAGGATAACAAATTCAGACATCACAGCGTATAGGCAATTATTTTTCGAGCTGCCAAAGGCTGATTTCAAATCGACAAGGAGTTTATATGTGTTGTTCCTCCTCTCACTGTTTTTTTTTTCTCCCGGAGGGAGAAGTTGTTCGGAATGGCTAAGGCCTTAACTCTTTTGAACATACTAAACACCAAGAAAAAGTATTGAACACTTGTAGGTGGAAAATCCGAAAGAAGTAGTGTATTAGTTACCCAGGCACACACAAAAAAAGTGTCATGAACCCGAGGGTAGGGTTTTGGGGTCGCTGAAAACGAATATGAGCACAAAAATTATTTCAATTGACAATTTTCCCGCTTACCATCCCTTACAACTCCCACTGTCGATTGAAATCTCATTTTTCATGCAAAGTTGAGGTGAATGTGTGCGCTGAAACCAAAGATGACTAAAGATTGAATTAGACTGCTCTCTCTCACTCCCTAGAACCCACTTACTGCACCCTGTAGGGGGTTGAGTTTTTAATTTACATACACTGTTAAGATGCATGTGTATTTCTATGTTTTTTGGGGCGCTTTTAACTGCCCCCCATACGTGAAATTGCAGCGAACTCTGAAGCCTACACAGTGAAGCAGACATAAAAAGTGCCCAGCAATTTGATTCTGTAGCAATTCCTTCGACTTATATATTCAAGTCTTAGTCAAAAGTAACAGCCTTCGCACATGCATATGTTTGTATGTGTAACAAACTTATCTTCCAATAATTTGTATAAACACAAAACCTGATATCTGTACCACCAAAGTGTTTCATTCCAACTTATACCTTTTAAACCACTTGTAAACCCTCGTTATTCACTTTTAACTCCATTCACTCGCCACTATTTTAAGACATCGTTGTGATCTAGAAAACCGCACATATTTAACAAGTTAAAATCAGCCATCGCTCACGTCTTTCCCAAACAAGTTTTCACTTGATTGCTGCAATTTTTTCCGTTGTAAAGTGGGAAGTTTGTTAGCCTTGCGTGTTGAAACTCAAAAGAGCAGCGCAGCTATAGGGTTTGGTACGCAATCTACAATGAACTTGAATGATGCGCAACTACATACATACTCATATATATGTATGTATAAATATTTAGGCATGTGGATACATATGTATGTATGTATGTACAAAATAAATAGACAACTATCCCCAAAATAAAGCTGCTTTAGACAGCTCTATTTTTAAGACTGTTCAAGAGATACTTAGTCCCGAGCACTTTACATTGAACATGATCTGGTAGTTTCTAACTGCCGTTACTGCTATAAATTTTATTAAAACAATAACTTTTCAATGATTATTATAGACCAAAGGGAAAACCTATACGAAAATGCCGACGAAAAAGAGGACGATTAAGAAGCTGATGACGATATGAACACGAACGAACACGAACGAAAACGAAAAAGGAAAACAAACACTAGTTCCTTTTTCCCTTTTTTCAAAAATATAACTCTGTGCGCCACCTAGCGGATTAATTCATCAAAGCTGAGCTGAAAGTTTCAAGTCTCTAGCTCATTGGGAAGTTGGTTTCGAAGTAATCGGAAGAATTTACCCTAATAAACATACAAACATATCAAGATAATTAAAAGCTTAGTCCAAGTAACAAGAAGCATGTTGGTTTAGTTCTTTTGAATGGATCATTTATTTTTCGGCATTATTAGTCGCTTTGAAAAAAGAAAAACTCAAACTGGTCTCCTTCAATTAAACATTCATTAAAAAAGAAATATTTATTTAGAAAAAGTTATTGCATGAATACTCAGCTACAATAATTGCGCACGCAACTGTACGCTGTTGTTGCATTTTTGGTGGTTGAATATTGCGACTGTTGTCTTGCTCGTCTTGTCGTAGTTCAAGCAACGCGCCAAACTCTAAACTTTCAGCGCACAGTGGTTCAAAATTGGCATTTCGTGGTCACAATTCACTGGAGACTTCACTTTTTACTCACTTCGAATAATTTTATTTAAATGAATGCTATTAAAATTTGCAAGAGAGCGTATGAGCCCGATTTTTGAATTTTTGTTTGTTTGCATTAAATTTTTTAGTGCAAAGTGCAGAAAAAGTAACAAATTTGAAGAAAATGTAGTCTCCTGCTCGAGTTAATAAATGACACATAATAAAAACTACTTAGTTGGAACAATTAACGGGTTCTGCTAAAACGGAAGTAATTAAAAAAAAAATTTTACGTTATAAAAATATTTTAACCAAAATTATTATTATTATTTTTTTTTTTTTTAATTTTGGGTATGCAGTTTTAAAGGTCAAACGGTTCTCCCAAAACGAAAAAAAACATTTCACAAGGTAAATTTGATATTAAAAAAAAAAAATCACCAAAATAATGTAAAAAAAAATTTACGACAAATTTTGGGTATGCACTTTAATTAATATAATTGTATAAATAAATTAAATAAATAAATACTAAAATAATAAATTTTAGTATAATTGTATAAATTTTTCCTGCGAATTTTTTTTTCATTTTGCGGAAACTCTACATTCCACTAGTTTTTGTCATGTAACATTTGTTAACTGGAACAGGAGACTCGATTTCCTTCAAAATTGTTACTTTTTCCGCACTTTCACTAAAAAATTTAATACAAACAAACAAAAATTCACAAATCGGGCTCTACTTTTCTCTTGCAAATTTTATTAGCTTTCATTAAAAAAAAAAAAAACATAGTTAAATTGAGTGAAAAATGAATTCTCCAGTCAATTGTGAACATAAAATGCCAATTTTGAACCACTGTGCAGCGCCGCTTGTGTTGGTGGGTGAGCTGTAGGACTGATGTGTTGCTTTTTAATGAGCGTCGCTCTTTTGCTACTTTACGTCGTGTTATGTTCGTGTACTAAGAATTTTGTGTAGCGGCAGTGCAAATAAAAACCAATGGCGTCCAACTAAAAACCCAGCAGCCAAGTAGATATGTTTGAGCATACAAGTTGAAAGGATGAAAAAATGAGCTTTCACTGGCTTAACTAAGTAAAATACTACATTCAATTTGCTACACAACAAAAAGAAATAGCCGAACAAAAAAAAACAAAAACAAAAACAACCAACCAAAAGGGTTGGCACGCGGCTGAATATGCTCTAGCGGGCGCAGAAAAACCGACAACAAATCGCAGAGAATCACAGTTCGTAAACAAAATTTGAAACTAAATGAACTGAGAAATGCCAGAATAGTGGGGTAAGCACTTTCATTCATTATACTTGATGAGATGGCGGTCAAAGTGGAGAAAAAGCTGCAGAGTGGAAAGTGCAAGTAGTAGCGGCAGCTGTGGTGTGGGAGGAAGTTGATGTTGGTTTTTTTTTTCTTTTTTTTATCTTAAATAGTAAAACTGCTTGTTGGTATTACTTGGCGCAGGATATTGAGTGTGGTATTTTATCTCTTTTTTGCGGCCATTTGCCGTTGCTGGTTTTGGTGCACAAAAACCCAAAAATGGCTAACGACTGCGAATGATGGCTTTTAAAAACTAATTGGTGTTTGTTGTTTAATGTTTTAGCTGTTTTAGCGCGCGCCCTGTTTTTGGTAATTAGCTGCATGTTAGGTGGTGTTGTTGTTGTTGGTTGTTGCAGTTAGCGGAATTGTATTTAGCAAGGCTGCTGCGGCTAAGTTAAGCAGCAGACCGACGAGAATAGGATCAGCAGCAATGTTGTCATTATGCTGTAAAAAAATCATTAAATACACAAAGTCAAAACGCTAGACATCGCCTGCTCTACCTCCCACTCATCACCACACTGCTTACCAAATTTTTTGTTTAGTCCTTTTTCAGTAATTTTAACCTATTTTTCCTCTTCACCGCCTTTTTTTGGTCTGTCTTAATGTTGCTTATTATTACTGCTCATCTACAGCAAGTATTTAAACTCAAACCCACTTTGAAAATTTTAGGTGTTTTTGTATTTTGATAATCCCTCAACGTTTAAATGCCAACGACAACAGCTTGACCCTTACTATTTAAGCTCAAATGTTCTGTCCTTTGCCGCGCTGGGGCTGCTGTGGTGGTTGATTGGTGTGCTTCTCTACTATTTATATGTATATCATTCCCTGTGGAGTTTTTGCCTACCATTTGTCAAGTTTAACAAACTTACATACATTAAACACATACTTTAAATTTATGTATTTACTTACCTCTGCCCATTAGTAATGCCAGATTTGTGGAGGGAAATGCGTCATTGCTGAAAAGCTGCTCTGTGTGAGCTGTTTAAGCCAATCAAAATGGCGTGAAAATTTAAAATTTAAAACAGTAAATGCAATAAGAGTAGCAATAGCGACGAGAGTATGTGCATTAGGGTGGTCCTTAAAAAAAAATGTTCAGTCTCGTTAATACCACGGTCACATATAAATTTTGGTCCCGATTGGAATCGGTTAAGACGTCTTCATAGGGTAATCTGAAATTTGACCCCCGTGCGACACACCTTAATCGTCTCCAATCGGGACCAAAACTTGTATATGAAATCTGATGTAAGAATTTGCTTCCTACATTTAAGGACCACCCTATTATATTTACTAACATATATATGGCAGACTTTCAGCAGTGGAAAATTATCAATTGTTAAAAATATCCAACTTGTAGTTAGCTTTTTGGGGGGATTTCGATAAATACCTCACTTTTAATAAGCTATGACAAAACTAACTTAAAGTGAGTTGTAAACTCGTGCAAGAGTCATGCAGACGCAAACGAAAATTTGGTTTCTTTACAAGTCTCAATTTTTACGGTCATCGCCCCACAGTTTAGCTTTTTTCAAACAAAATATATAGTCAATAGTTAGTACTAGGGCTCGTGTAAACAGACTAAAGTAAGGTATAAGTTAATGTCAGTCCCTGCTGGGTAAATACGTTTATAGAAGTTTTTTTTTTTTTAATTATTGCTTGGGTATGGGTAATTTCTTAAATTAATATTACGTTACTCAAACCTGGAATGAGAGTAATAAAAGTTCGTTATTGAAGTGGTTAAGAGTCATTTGTATTTATATACATACATGGCTGTCTTGGTACACACACATACATATCTTTACATGTACATTAGGGTGTACCACCAAAAAAAAAGACATGCGGTTTTTGCAGCGTAATTATAAAATTTATTATATTTTAAGACTTACGCCAAAAAAAATATATCGGAAAAATATTAAGATTTACATGAGCAAGACTTTTTGGAAAATACCATCAAAAAATGGTTTCTTTTTGTTTCCGTTGATAAATTTTTTAAACATTTTTATGCAAACCTTTTAGGCTTAAGTACTTCTCATCTGAGTTGATTTTTTAGAAAAAATTGTTTTGGAACCTAATTTTATTTATAAAAAACTAGTTTTTATCTGTATTTTCAGATAGGCCCAGCTCATGTAAATTTTAGTATTTTTCTGAAATTTTCGGTGGAAGTCTTAAAATATATTTGCGATGGAAAAACAGTACCGATTCTTTTTTTGTGGAGAGTGATGCACCCTAATGTACATATTTTAAATATGTACTCTAAACAGTAACCCTTTTTCGTTAATTAATTTTCAGATCAAAGATACAATTTTGTATCGCTATTTTAATCACACAAAGTAAAAACTGCATTTTTTGGACAAATATTTTGTGGTTGAAGTTTTCATGGTCGTCTTATATGATAGGCAACGTTGATCAATGTCGTGGGAATAATCGCAAGGCTTCCGCTCTGAAAGTACCCGCTACTGATGGTGTAGGAAAAGGAAGGCCTTCTCGGTATTCTTAATTGGCGTCATCTAGCGAAGCGGAGAAACGACTAAGAGAGACTTTTACTTGCAAAACACTATTACAGATTTTCAGGCTCTCGACCATTTTCGAAAAGTTCTGAAAAAATTCCGTGACAACGAAACCCAATAGTCCGAAAAATCCGGAAAAAGCAGAATTCTCCTGAAATCTCAAAACGCATAAAAAAATCCGAAAACCCACCAAGCCTTTAACTTTTTATCAATGCCTAAACACAAATAACCAACTCAAAAAACAGATTGCAGATCTAAATTACAATAAAAACCAAACTTTTTAATTCCGAAAACATTTATGAAAAGTTTTGAAAAATTCCTAAAAAACGAGACCCAAAATTCCGAAAATTCTAGAAAAAGTCCGAAGAATTCGAAAAAATACCGAAAAGAGGATACTCGAAAACTCACAATCGCTTCCGAAATGTTCTGAAAAAAAATGACGTAAAAACTAAACCCAGAAATGTACAACCGATGCCGAAAAGTCTCGAAAAGTTCCGGAAAGTTCTGAAAAAATCCCCAAAAGCCGCATCCAATTTCGAAAAGCACCAAAAAACATCAAGAAAAACGAAACCCCAAAAAGTCATAACCAATACCAATTGCCGAACAGTTCTGACAAGACTTGAAAAATAGCCGAAAAAAGAAAACAAGTGTTACAAAAAATTTCTAAAACTCCCGAAATATTCATAAAAGTATCGAAGAAATCTCTAGTACACGAAATCCGAAAAACCGAAAGAAATTTCGAAATGCCTCGAATAATTCCGAAAACACGAGACCATAAAAGTTTCGAAGCATCCTGAAAAAATTCCGTAAACCATAAAATTTACAACCAGTTGCGGAAAGACTCGACAAAATTCCGAAAAGTACGGAAAAATATTACGAAAAAACGAAACCGTAGGAGGTTCCTGAAAGTCGCTTAAAATTCCGAAGGATTTTGAAAAAAAAAAACAAAAAATTCCGAAAACACGAAACAAAAAGTGCAGAAAAATTCCGAAGTGTTGAAAAAATTTGCGAAATAACCGAACCCTAAGAGTCACAAACGATTCGGGAAAGTCTCGAAAAATTCCGAAGTCCTGAAAAAAATAATGTTACAACCTTGATTGGCACTGTAACCGCCTGATCGATTCTGGCCAAAGAAGGGAGTCTAAATCGAGTTTTTTTAGTTCTTAGCAGGGACGTGAACCGGATGAAAAATTTAGTCGGTTCGGTTCAGCGGTGCGCACCGTTTTTGCACTTTTAGATTGGTTGGCCAAAGCGGTATTTTTGGTCTTTGAACCGGAGTTTCGTATGTTACAGGGTATCTAGCCAAAGAAGGGAGTTTAAACCGACGTTTTTTTAGTTCTTAGGATACTTAGCTTAAACACCGGAAGTCGTGAGCTGCTTGAACCGGGCGCGAAATAATCATTATTGGCCACTCCCTGGTGAATGGCAGTCAAAAACTTTCTTTACATGCGTGGACTTCCGCGCCCGTAAAATTTCTCAGCACATTTCAAAAAAACTCTAAAAAATTCCAAAAAGTGCTGAAAAAAATCCCAAAAAAATCTTGAGAAGCTTTAAAATCCGCAAAAACTACGAATCATTTATCCCCTCTATTTTAAATGCTTAAAAATAAATTGGAATAATTACGACACTGAGCCAAAAGCACAATGTTCTTTTTTTCAACCAAGTAATTAGGTTTAATCGCAAAAACTATCAGATTTTCCTGTTCGCGTACACGAAAATCCGGCAAAGTAGGGGAAATTGAGAGACCAAATTGACATTTCATTCTGATAAAAAGCTGCTAGTTTCTGCTGGAAAAATTTTTGCCAGAAAGAAAAACAGTTGATCAAAGTCTTTTGTTTTCAATTTATCAAAATATGGAAATTTCTTTTAGATTTAGATTTAGAATTATTATTATGATTTTTAAGTTTGAAATAACATATTAGAACTGCAAATGTATCGGAAGAAAGCAAATACTCATTTACTCATGTTTGCTTAGCAAATTGCTTTAGGAAAAATTTTAATTTATACTCTTTTCATATGTTTTCTGTTTTATGCTTTTGTATGTAAACAAAATTTCGATCAGCTGTACTAAAAACTTGCAAGTTTTTAATAGTTTTGCGTTCGCATATTTTTGTTAACATTTCTCTCTTTGAGAGAGACCAGACAAAAATGCGTTAGAATTTTGCTGTTGAGAGTTTTCTGCTGGAAGAATACTCCAATAAACCTATTGTTTGATTTTTTTATTGTTAATACACCGATTGTAAGGAATGTGATTGATGTTGAACATTTGAAAGCGCATTTGTATGCCTGGATGTAGTTTAACGTCCAGATATGCTTGCTGTTATTTGTTAGTTTCCAGCAGGAGTGGGTTCGATTACCGTCAGAGGCGACCGTAATTTTTTCTTTTTTTTTAATAACGAAAAAGCATTTGTGAAGTGCAGAACACGATCAAACGACAAAAAATTTAATTCAAGTTCATCATTTGAGGCCAAATTTACAGAACGGCTGTGACTGAGTGTGTATAGATGCTCGCGGTTATTTGCTAACTATCAGAAGGTCCGGGTTCAAATCACGTCAGAGGCAACATGTTAAAATGATTATAAAAATGTTTGGTTTTTGAAAAAATCGGCAAACAAAAATTTGTTTTTAATATTTTTATTGAGCTTTGTACCACGATTGTTTATGAGGAAAAATTGAAAAAGCAACAAAGTCTAAGCGGTAGAAGTTATAGCAGCTATTTCGGAGATCACCACATCTCTTCATCAGACTTCTTTTTTCTAGACTTTACTTAACGTAAACAAAAGTGTGGTTAATATTACCAAGCCATTACTGAAAATATCAACCATGGCATTGTTAATATTAACCAAAATTCACTTTGCTTCTTTTCAAGTTTGAAGTTGGCAATACATATTAACAAATTTTTTGTTGATTTTTTTATGAGTGTATTTATGTATTTCTTTATCAAAATATATCGAAAAAAACTTGATTGATTTTGTTAAAAAATAAAAGCCAAAATAACCGCATTTTCTTTGTTCGGCGAATACATTGTCTTTAATTTGAAAAAAAAAAACTAATTTTCTCCAAAACTTCTAAAGGACACAGAGTACGCAGGTATTTCAAAGCTTGAGGCTCTCAGTGACATTATTTTTAGGCTTAGCCATAAACCCTTGTAGAACTTTTGTAGGCAATATGACTTCTTTTAATCCCCTCCAAACGTATCTGTATGCAACAGTGTGAGTGTATGCATGTAATTGTCATTGAATTTATACGCTCCGCTAGCCATAAATATCGAAACACTGATTTACTCCGTGGGGATACATCGAAATCGACACCGTGATGAGAATTCTGTGTCGCTATTGCAGCCATGTCATACAACTAAATCAGCCCAACCAGGGCAATGTACTGCTCCTTACACCGCTAACACAACAAAAGCTATGTCTTTTTATACGATGCAGCCCAGCCCACACCACTCGTGTTATGCAAAATTGAATATAATAAAATTGTATGCGACTCACCCCCGCGACTTTTCTGCCACGTCGCACAGTGTGAGATTTAGCCAATCTAGGATGCCAAAATGAAAAAAAAATTTACTTGAAAAGCATGCAAACACAAATTTGCAAGCTTGCAACGATACCACAATTTTGAGTGATGAAATTGAAGTTGTGCGCGTTTTTTTGCGAAAAAGTTTTTTTCCTATTAAAGGTCAATACTTTCACTAAAAATGTTTACTATACACGACCCTCATATTTGCTCTTAAGTATTTTAATTAAATTATTTTATAATCAGTTAATAGGTAAGACAAATTTCAAAAATCTTGAATCTTTCATAGACTATAACTTACAAGTTCGGCGTAGTTCGGCTATGACAAAGCATACAGGATGAGCGTACGCACTCATAGAACAGACTTAAAAATAATAAAGCCTTGCCTATTTTTTGCCCAAAGGCATCTTTTTTCAACTTAAGTGATTTATTCCACGAGGAGCTTTATGAAATTTGCTTGAGTGAGATAAAAGTGAAAAGCCATAATTTAAGATATATCAGCTCGAAATTTGGCATGAGGGGTGTCCCAGTAATAAGCACTTTTCTTTTGGGAGGTGATAGGGGAGGTCTATACGCAGAAAAAATCGTATTGGCGGTGGATCTAAAATGGAACCTTGGGGAGTTATTGTATTAAGAATTTGATCGGCAATAGTTCTAGAAAAAAAGTCTCACGCCTAAACGAAAAACCCTAGTGAAAAACAACCTATGAAGCTTTTTTAGCTAAGTGTATCAGCTTTTTAGAAAAAACAATATTTTGGGGGTATTTTTTTGAGTTTTTAGGGAACTCTGGGCATTATAAACTCGAATTCTCAAAAATTGTTGGCCCGTGTTTTACTTTGGTGGCCAATTTGGTATACAAATATATATAATTTTTATTTTTTTTTTTCAAATTCTTCATAAGATTTCCCTCAATTATATTTTTTTGGTCTTACTCCTGAAAAAGCATACTCCCAACTAGTATTTTTAGGGATAGTTCGGCCGTTTTGGTATTAAAAAAGTTCCCATTAACCTATGTATATTTTTAATTTTGTTTTTTCAAAATCGTCATGAAATTCCCTTCAAATTTGCCTAGTAGTTATACTCTGGAAAATATTGTTTCCAACTAGTCTTTTTAGGGATCGTTCGAAACTAGTACCCTTTGACACTAGTTGCAACTAGTTATTCATAACCACATTGAAGCTTATGTTCTGCTTAAAAATCAAAAAAAAAAATAAAATACAAAATTGGCAAACATTTAATTTTGACGTCCTAGATTGGCGAAATCTCACACTGTGCGTCGCCATCGTTCAGCCGACCGGCGCTTGGCGCTTTTACTCAGCCCGGCACGTACAATTGTCACCCTTGGGTAAAGTGAAAATGGTCAGCTAGCTTAGCAGCGTAATTTGCCATACAGTTACACAAAATAACTGTTTTTTTTTGTGCTGACACTGCGCGCATAACGGTAACTACTATACTATATGTATGTACATACATATGTATATTGCGCGCTTTGTTTGCACGCTGTAGCTTCATGACTTTTTCAACTTTTGTATTTTTTTTTTTCGTATTTCCGTTTCCCCACGCTCTGCTTTCGAGTTGTTATAATTCCGTCGCCATTTTTATTTACACTATAGTTAGTGATATTGTTGTGTTTGTTGTTGCTATTACTGCGCTGTGTGTTGGAACGCCGTTAGCATAGCGTTTTACAAATTTATGAATCGCAGGTAATTAACAATGGAAATGCAATTCGAGCGGCTGCCCTATTCTATATAACTAAATGTAAGTACAAGTGCGAAGGTGAGTGACTAAGTGAGTGAGTGAGTGTTTGAGTGAGTTGGTTGGTATCTATACAGCCGGAATAGCCTGAGCAGCCTCTAAGCGCCAGCACTTTTCCTGTTTTGCGACGTGGCACTGCATTGCAGTTGAATTCGTACCTTCTATTCATACATACAGCATTGTTGTGCCTTTGTCATGCTGCTCCTGTACGCGAAAAAGACTAGGAATCCTGCCAACGCTTTGATTTGTTAGCTGCTGCTATTCGCGTTTACTTTACTTGTCCTCATCACGCGCGCACTCCTATTTTCCGCCCCGCACGTTGCCCTTTCCGCTTGTCAACGCCACACAATTGGCTAAAACGTTTTTCCGACAACGTTTAAGTTATTTTAAATGACAATGTGGCGTGCAAAGCAATTTTAAAACATTTGCACAACCTCAACTGCGTTAAACTATAACGGTACTGTTTGTGCCATGTAAATCGCAAATTCGTATTTATATTAGTACTTTGTTGCTAGGTGGTACACATTTGTATATACATATATATGTAAAATGCAATTACAGTTTGTTTACAAGTTAAATTTATTGTTGCTAACGAGTTCGATAAACCCCCGGTGTTACCATAGTATGTTTGTATGTATGTACATATGTAGTATATTTAAGTAGAGGAGTTTAAACGATTACTATGCTTATGGAATAACTAATATCTCAATTAGTAAATATGTATCTATGTAGCTACATATATTTAAGAGACATTTTCCTTTGAAAATGCGCAAAAACCGAGGCAACTGTATTCATAAATTTCCACAAGAAAATTTAATGTTGTGTATGTTAAATTTTTCTTTCCTTAGTTTAATATATAAACACAATACAGATGACATAGTAAAATTTAACTTGTCTACAGAATGGCACCGACGCACACTGGGACGTCCCCATATATGCTACGGCCAAAATTAGGAACCGTGCTACAAATTCGCTGAATTTCGTATATGCGCTGTTCTGCACTTAGGAATGAAGAAATGTGGAAAATGGTAAAATTCGACGCACTGCCGGGCCACAGCTCTAGTGTGCGGATATGCTAAATGTTATCAGATTTTGTTGAAATTCAAAGCATGTGCTGGTTTCAACCAGAAAATAATAAATTTGAAAGAACGTCAAAATCGGTTTTCATTATCGTACACCCGTTCTAGAAAAATTGGCACACATTAAAAAAAATTTCTTTTAATGAAATTTCGAGAACCCTGCTCGTTTACATCAAAATTTTCCAATTTGTACGGTAATGATGAGTTTTTGTCCTAAAAAACTTTTTTAGGCTCCACGCACTAATTTTTATTAATTTTGGGCAAAATTAATAGACACATTTACTTTATTTCCAAAGAAGTTCCTATTTCTTCGTTTGAAAAATTTATAAAACGAAAACGTTTACAACACTTGCATACAACACTTACATTTTATACAAGAAAAGCGGAGCTTAAGCAAGCAGAACTTTTGCCATCGTCAAACAGATCTCGTCCAGAGAAGCCACCACTTTTGGCTGAGTGTTGAATGCACGGTGCGACTGTAAATTTTACACACACAAAAAAAATTAATATATTCGCGATAATATGGGTAAATTATAGTAATTATTAAAATTAGTTTTTCTCTTTGACGTCAGGATTGTTTTAAAGGACTTTGAAATTTAAAAGTATGACTATTTCAAAAAAATGATTTAAAAAATTCAGTAAGTAAGTAAAAGAAAAAATTCCGCAAAATTATAATAGAATAAATTTTTTGGTGCGCAAGTACGAATGGGTATGGAAAATGTCCTTTAAAAAATTTTGTCCTAAATATCATTGAAAATGTTCAATATTTTTTTTTTTAATTATTGTTTGAGGTCTAATATATGCACGACCTCATCATCGAACTTCGTCCTGCAAACTTTATTAACCTAAAAAGATTAAATTTACTAAAAGTGCATCTTCAATACCTATTCGTCCTTGAAAATCAAAAAACTTTATTGTTTTTAAATTCTACAGAATTTTCTATCTCATTTGGTACCCAATTGTTATTCTACACTGCAAGGATTTTCTTAATGATTTTTTTAATTAATCACATCTTTAAAATTTCAAAGACCTTTGAAAAAAAAATCCTGAAGTCAGAGTGAAAAACCAAAAACGTAGTTTTACTATATTTGGCCCATAGTTTCGTGAGTATATCGATTCTTTCGTTTGTTTTGATTTTTTTTTTTTTGTTTTTGTCGCAAGATGATTAATAATTAATAAATAGATTCGCGAGTTATCAATAAGTATCTACTTAAATTAATTAAAATTACTTGCGAATAAATAAAATTTGTTTCTTACAAATAATTTTTTTTTTGAATTCTATCTATTTTAAGCCCGTACCGTGGCTGAAAATATGAATTTGTATGAAAAATTCTTACTGATTTGGATTAGTTCCACAATTTTCTACGAATCTGCTTTTTCAGATTTCACGAACCCATTTATCTAGTTTTACCTGAGTTTCGCATCTTCTGGTCTTACCTCGCAGCCCTACTCTGAGCCGTTCAATTCGGCTACCATCCTATTGTAAATAGTGTCTTCCAGGCTCAGGTATCAACTATAATGGACGCTATAAACGAACTTCGTAAATAGATGTTTATCTTTTGTGACAGCTAGGCAGCAATCAAATCTGTTAGTTCTGTCACAATTCAATCAAAAATTCTACTGGAATGCCGCTGATCTCTGCAAGAGAAAGCTAAGCAGAACAGTCTAAATCTTAGTTGGGTTTCCCGGTCATTGGGATATAAATCGTAACTGGTTGGTGGCCGAACCTTTGATACTCCCAAGAAGATTTTTCCGGGCAAAGAACGCATTAGTATGCCTTTCGCAACTTTCAAGCTGATGTGAAGTAAATTTATCAATATTCGCGCGGGCAGGAGATGGGTGCAAACTAAGCTAGTCGAATTTCTAGGCAAACTTGGCCTTGGTGGGATCGAGCAACGTCTTAGGGGGTTTTCGAGTTGCCGGTGGCTAATTTTTTAAATTCAAAGGTTTGAACAAAAAGTGCAAAAATGTATTTTTCATCTATGTACTTGAATATCATTCTTGCTCTTTCCTTTAAGTGTGTAGATGTTATATTCTTCGGGGAGCACTCCTTCAATAATATTTTGCAGCAAAAAGTTTCAAACGACGGTTTTTTTGCATCTAAGCTAACTGCTTATTTTCAAATATCGAAAAGCACGGCAAAACACACGTATAAGTTTCTATTTTTATCTATTTTGTTATCGATTTGTTATCGATTTTGTAATCGATATTTTTAACTATTTTGTTAGCGATACTTTTTATCGATTTATTAATCGATATTTTTGTCGATTTTATTATCGATATTTATCGATTTCGTTATCGATATTTTTATCGATTTTGTTATCAATATTTATCAATTTTGTTATCGATATTTATCGATTTTGTTACCGATTTTGTAATCGATATTTGTCTATTTTGTTATGGATATTTTGATCGATACCAATATTCTCATAAGCTGGTAACAAACTATTGCCCCGTGAAATATGCAATGTCAGAATTTGCACAATTCTTCATAGCTGAACTTCTGAATATTTTTACTGCATTACCAACGTACCTAGAATCGCGGTGACAAGAACTGGTAACATTTTTTGGTAATACAATTTTCCGGTTACAAAATCTTCGGTAACGTGCAGAATAGACCTGTTAAAGTGGAATATTATTACCCAAATTAAAGTCCATTTTGAAAATTATTATTTTTTATTTAGCAAGCTATGTATATGTCAGTTTTCTTCATTCATTCCATTTATTTATTCATTTCCATTCTCATATCTAAGTACGTTTATCACTCGAAGACTTATTTCAATTCGAACTACAAGAATGCTGACTAAGACAAGAAAAAATATGTAAACTTTTTGTAGAAATGCCAAATTTACCAGCTGATATCTCAACGGAAAAACTCTTTCTAAAAATAGTGTGTATGCACTTTTTTACTCTGGGGAATTAGTTAAGTGTAGGGATAAAAAGAAAATCGATTTATCGGTACTTTAAAAGGTTACTTTTGGCCAGCAAATAGTAGCTGCCAGAACATAGGGCATCGGTTCGAGCGATTGAGATTTCTTTACTTTAATTTTTGTATTTTTAATTTTTTTTTGTTTTACATAAAATACATAACTACATGTGTATATGTATATGTTTAAAATGTCATTCGTGTTGCCACTTGCATAATTTTCAAGCCAATATCTGCTTTATGGAATTGCAGTCAAAGGCCCACTCTTCGTTTATTGAATTCTGAAGTTAAAAAATGTATTAAATATAATGAAAGGTAATTGGAAAAATTTAAAAATCCTTTGGTATACTGGAGAATTGGAGATCTCAGTGAAAAAGCGGTATCTATGGTGTTTGTAAAGCGAGTTCCAGCCTGTCGGAACATTCATACAACACCGTTCGCATGCGTATGTAATTTCGCAGTTCGAATATACCACATCTACTTGGGAACCTGCTTAAACTAAAAGGATTATATCATCATATTCCCTCAACAAGCCAAAATTGCCTATGTAGCTCGGGGGGTTTCTAAATGCTGGTAAACAAATTTTTACTTTTCTAATATACTTTCCCGTTGAATTTTCTCATTCAATCTTTGAATTAAAAATTTCGGAAGTAGTCGCGGAAATACCCCCTATTCAAGCCATTGTTTGTTGCCACGTAGTATATAGATGCATGTAAGTATTTCTAAATTTAGCGAGCATTCGAATCGAATTCCATATTGGCAGTTCATATTTTAGGTTAGTCAACATACGCAGCTACAGACATTCAATTTATTCGCCTGCGCCACCGCCTGCAATCAAAATCGATTCATATTTGTGACGCTTTTAAATTAGGTTTCACGCTTCATGGCAATCTCTTAAGTACTGTTGTGCGTCCATTATTATGGGCGCCTTGGGTGCTTGCACTTTGAATTGGAATTGTTGTGCGCAGCGTGAAGGTGACGAAATTAATTTGTGTTAGCGTCAGACGTTGATTTTAGTGTGCAAATATTTAATGTGGTTTTTGTTGTTATGGTTCTACTTTAACAAAAAAAAAAAAAAACAACAACTGTGTTATTACAGCTCACTCAAGGTGCTGCCACCACGCAGCGCGACACGGTTGTCACGTAATCTAAATTATTTGCGAAGTTTGCGTTTTAGATTCGTTATTGATTCAAGACGTGCAACATTTTGTGACATACGCGCATACGCTATTTTCGGTGATTATGTCGATAAGAGTTGGGGCAAATATGGGGTGAGGGGGTAAGCGCAAATAAGTATGAATGAAAATCTCTTGCCTACGGCATGAGATTCTCGAGGCCAAAGTATCTACTCTCCTCAGCCTTGTGAACGAACACCAACGTGGCATTCAAAAATATTCATAACCGCAATCACTGAATTACTTATTCCGAGTAGCAGACAAACCGCCTGCCTAGTGGCCATTTAAATTTCGCTTAATTCTGCTCAAATCAAAAACATAATTCAGAAGAAAAGCAGTTGCAAGCCACAAAGCCAAGCATTTTGTAGAATTATTTTAAGCACAATCAGGAGATCCCAGTTAGGCATTTATTACCAACCTTGGCGCTCTGTGCAATTACTCCTTCTCATTGTTACTCTGGTAGCATTAAAATGTGACATCATTGCGAAATTTATACCGTTATTGTACTTTGCAACTGAAGTTCAAAGTGCTGCGAGTCTGTGTTTTGGTTCGGATGGGTGGATGGCGTTTAATTTCAAGGGTAAGACTTCGACTCGCAAGATTTTTGGGTCTATTGTGAACCTCTTGCAGAACGTTCTGGGAAACAGTCGCATTTCAAATTTCCGTACTCGGTCTGGTTACAACTAAAATTTTTGCTGATTTTATATATTTTTTTCCTTCTTCTATTTCATTGCACCACTAGTCGTTGTTGTGGCCCTCTTATCTCACGTAGCCTACCAACATTACGAGTTCCAGAACTGTCTAACTTCAAAGGAGTTGATTCCATTGCAATCTACTTGACATTTTTTACGTCAGTGGCATAACTTAGCTACTCAAAATTAAGCTTAGCCACTTTTAGACCCACTCATCGAAACAAAATGTATGTTGCGGATAAGAATATTCTCGA
>NW_023458557.1:83683744-83687096 GCF_013731165.1 Rhagoletis pomonella
TTGTGTGTGTGTGGCGGCAAAGTGCAGCCTTCTTGCCTGCCGACTATGCAGATTTCAAAGGCATACGCAGCAGCCAACAGGCAACTAAGAAGTCACTTTGCTTTTGTGAAAGTTAAATTCAAAAGGTTTCGAAACTTTTAGCCAATTCTCCTGCCTTCACTTGCATACCTCTCCCTGTATGTATGTATGCAGGAGCAACTCTACCCTACGACCGTCAACCGCATTACCAACGTCCATCTTCATTTTCATTCGCTTTCATGGTATGCCAACGTCACGGTTTTCATATATTCAATATGTATGTATGTATATGCATGTAAGGATTTACTATATACATTAGATTTTCATATGCATATGCAGAAGTATGTAGATACCTATGAGCTCCCCTTCCTTGCCTGCTGTGTAGCAGCAAGAAAAAAAAAAATGAAAAAGAAATCCTTGAAAAGTTCGCCTTTTGCTTAATTAAATTTTGAGAATTTGGCATTTGTCGAAAATAAAGTGCGTCGTAAAATGCGAATTTTGCTAAAAGTATCTGTTTTCCCCCGCCTGCTCGGCCCTCTCACTTCATTGGCGCGTATTCATACTCGTACGGCTACACACATGGCAGCATTACTCCATTACTTCATAGATCATAGGGAAATGTAAGAAATATTTATGCACTTAAGCATACACATACACTCATATACATATTGACATGTTGTATGTGTGTGCCTGCATTTCAATAGACTGGCACACTTTATATGTATGTATGTATAGTATTTTAAGCCGCTCCATTCAAGCATCTTCAAGGATTTCTTTTCACACAACGAATCGCACGCATGTTGAATGCTTTTGCCATTTACTTATGTACATACATGTGCTCTGGCATGCGCTTTCATACATATTTACTTTCATACGAATACAACATATACATACATACATGTAAATACATTTCTGCATACCTACAATCAGTTATCAGTTGGAATTTTGCTTTGTACTATGACTCTTCAAGTTTGTGTGAAGTGAATAAATGAAGTTTCGTATGAAAGCTTTTACGTGGCTGCTGTATGTTAGTATGCGTGTGTGTGCGTGTGCATGAATTCCGTGTGATTTTCATACTCAATAGTTACAAATGATTTTATGCAGTTACAAATGTCAACTTATAGCATATCAGATATAAATGTCACCTCGTCCTTGCGCTGCTATCTTACTCTTTTACTGCCAACTAGGCAGTCAGTCTTTTATTTATTTTCGGTTTTTTTTTTGTGTTCGCTTTCATGTCATTGCGATTTTTAATAGAATCGTTTTGTATGTATATATGTATGTATGTATGTAAGTTTAGAGCAACTAATGCAATGAAGAATGCCAATATGCTCCAAAATTGAATTGCTTTGAATTGAATTGAATTGCGTTGCATTGCATTGACTGGAAGTGAAGTGAAAAGCATGAAAGGAAGCATCTCTCTTCAATGCTGAGCATTGGATTGTCTATGAGCATTGGTGAGGCAGCCATAGCGCCAGTGATAGCGACAGTGTATTCTAAGTGATTGTGGCGCGCAAGTATTGAAGTCAACTGATAGCATGTTATGGTATGAAGAGGAAATGGCAAAATGTCAATTAAGTGGTTTTGCACAATTGCTACAAGAGCAAAGGTATTTTTATTTCACTACCAAAAAATGTATAATATTCAATGAATGAATTCTTCACAATGTTGCCTATTTACAAGCGCTTGTAGTATGTATAACAAAATTTTGTTTGTGACACATTTTAATATTCCTAAATACGGAAATTAAGTAACTGGAAATGTCCTTTGTTATGCCAGTTTTAAATAAGTAGGCAATAGAATTATAGTTTCTTAAAATTTTCGAAAACTATAAAGTCTGTCCCAAGATAATATGGCAAATAATTCGTTTGCAAATTTTGATATGCATACCCTCTATATTTGTGCTTTTTAGCCATAATAACATATATGTTTATAAAGTTTTATGGCCGTACGATAACGATAACCCGTGCCGACTTTTAGCTGAAGTTTTAGTTAATAACTTAAATTAAGGCTACCAAATCGTCCATTGCAAAAAATTCGATATGTTTCTCATATTTCAACACATTTATAGTAAATTTGCATATTTAAATTTTTAATAGGACCACAAGATTTCTGCCATGGACATCGAAAAAATTAATTAATGGAAAAAGTACATCCTGTATGTCCTGAAAATTTGGCATTGTAGATTACATTGGTTTACAGCAAATATGTTCAATGGATGCCACTATCCAATTTCTATGTAGGCTCGGTGATTCCGAAAATCGAGATAATATTTTTTTTCTATGGATACGTTTTCGAGATATATGCAATTTACCGTTATTCAGCTTAAAACCAAATTTAACCATCTTAAAATGAGATACGTCAAATCGAAGTTAATAAAATTTATACATACCGATACGACTGATAGTTTCAGACAAATTAATAAATTATTTGAATTTTTTTTATTTTTTTATACAAAAATTTAAAAAACCAAACTTTAACAGAATCAAATTTAAAAAATAACAGGTTCTGTGCCAAATTTGTGCCTTTGTGCTAAAGCCTGTTCTGTTCTAAAAAAAAAATTAAGTTACAAATGAAGAAAGAGAGGGATAAATAAAATGAAAATACGCAAAGATTTTTTGTATGAAAAATGAGCGGGAAAGAAAGTTACTCATACGCCACGTTCACCTGACTAAAACTCATTTCTGCTCATATTTCATACAAAAAATGTTTGCGCATTTTCATTTGACCACGCACTACATCTTTATATATCCATCGCTTGTCTTCATTAGTAACTTGATTTTTTTTAGAACAGAACTGGCTTTAGCACAAATGCAAAAATTTAAATTTTTTAAATTTTTCTTGTGTTTAATTTTGATTTTTTTAATTTTTTCATTAAAAAATAAAAAAAAGTGATGTATATATGGTTTGTCTTCAAATTTTATAGGATAATTGAAGTGGGTTTTGTTTTTTGCTTAAACATTACTTGCTTTAATCCAATTTGTTTTATAATTAACATTATTTTCTTTTTTAATAATTCTTTTTTAATATTTAAATTTTTTATATAAATATTAATATTAATTTGTATGAACTTATTTTTGCATTTCCCCTTTTAATTTAATTTAATTTGTTTCTCAATTTAATTTAATTTTAAAGAACTTATTTAATTTTTTCTTTTAGTTTCATTTTCTTTAAATTTTAGATTTTGTACTTAAAAAAAAATAATCATATTTTACATTTTATTTAATTGTAAAACATTATTTTATTTATTTTTTTTTCATTTAATTTTTATACCCGAGCGCACTTGTACAAGGGTATTATAACTTTGTTCACATAACGGTTGTTTGTAACAGGC
>NW_023458557.1:83687196-83691338 GCF_013731165.1 Rhagoletis pomonella
TTTTTTTTTTTTTTTTTTTTTTTTTTTTTTTTTTTTTTTTAAGTCTAACCCGCGAAGCTTTAGTGCTTGTCTGCAGGTTTATAGGTTTATACCGTATGTTCTTATAACAATAGATTAACTTATACCTAGGTGTTGTGATAGCAAGTTGCAAATGTTTTGCTTATTATTATGGATGTTATGCTTTCAATAGGTTTAAATGACTTATCAAAACAGGTTTTAAATAAAAAGTAGTTACATAAATAAATTATGATACGCAGAAGTTTATTCAGTACAGATTTTAATGCCAGTTTGATAAAAATTTGTTTAATATTGTGGTAGCTTTTGTGGTAACCTTTGTTTTCAGAATTTGACTTTATCACAATAAGCTCTTAAAATGTCTTTTAATTAAAGTTTTTCGTTTGAACGTGTTTGGTAAATTTGTTAAATGTAATGGAAGCGCATTAAACAGAGATGGAATTACTACCGAAAGTGAATTTTTGGAATAATTGTTCGTGAATTTTGGAACTGAAAGCCTGTTTTCAAGGCGCCTTCGTGTTCCATGGTTGTGGGAAATTGGTATTTTCAATGCGTTTTCGTCATAGAATTCATTTAGAATCGATAACTTATAAATCGACTTCACATCTAATAAATCTAATTCTTTGTTCAGGTTTGTAAGTTGGGAATATATATTTCTTTTCTTTGCTAGTATTTTCAAATTATAATTTTGACTTTGTTGTAGTTTTCTACAATGTACTGATGAGCCCCATGCAGTGATACCATGCCTTAAATACGATTCGGACAAAGATAAATATGCATGATATAGAACACTGTAATTTGCGCAGAAGGTCAGATGCTTTAGGAAATAAGCCGACGATCGGAGCTTTTTTTGTAGATGAGAGATGTGCAGGTTCCATTTAAGGTATTCGTCAAGGATAACGCCAAGATATTTAAACATATGTACGGTGTCTATTTTGGTTTTACAATCGCAAGGCGTCATGTTTTTATGCAAACACTCATAATTATGGAAAACAATATTAAGTACAGAACTGCGAATATGGGGTGGTCTGAAGTGCATTATTTTAGTTTTAGTCGCATTTATTACTAACCCGTTATCATGCGACCATTTGTTTATTATATCGAGCTTGCGTTGCATAATATTCATTGCAGAGTTGATGTCTCTATGTGGTACCAGAATTGCTGTGTCGTCTGCGTATGCAAACACTTCACTATTATCAAGAACCCTAAGCAAGCTATTCGAGTATATTATATAAAGTAACGGCCCTAGCTTAGACCCTTGGGGTACTCCAAAAGACACCGTTTTCCGACTACTGTAAGAATTTTGCAGTTTCACACTATATTCCCTTAGTTCAAGGTAGCTTTTAAACCATTTCAGGCATTCCCCCCTTATACCCACATTCTCTAAGGCAGCAAGCAATTTTGCATGAGATAGTGTGTCAAATGCCTTGCTAAAATCTATAAAGAGGGCTAGTATGTGATAATTTTTTCCCAAATTTTCATAAATTTTGCTTGAAAATTTACCCAGCAGTTGATTAATATTCTTATCTTTTTGGAGCCCATACTGTCGGCTGTCGATAATATTGTATTTTTTAACATATTCGGTTAACCTCCTAACAATAATTTCTTCCATAATCTTCTCAATAATTGGTAAAATGGATATAGGTCTATAGTTACGAGTATCAGATTTGATCCCCGACTTAAATATAGGTCTTATTACAGATATTTTAAGATCTTTAGGTACTATACATTGAGAGAGGCTCAGATTTATCAGTTTCGCTATTATGGGTGCTATCGCAGGTGCTATCAATTTGAAATCCCTTGGACGAATTCCGTCGAAACCAGGACCTTTCCTGTCGTTCAGTGTTTGTATGATATTGAATATTTCATTGCCGCACGTTTCTTCAATAAACATTGAGTTACGCAATCTAGAGAAAGATATAGACAAATGTATACATAAATGATCAGAATGAAAAGAGAAATCGATTAAGCGGTGACTGTCTGTCCGTCCGTCCGTCCGTCTGTGCACACGATAACTCGAGTAAAAATTGAGATATCTTAACGAAACTTGGTACGTGGACTTCTTTTGGGCATAGGACGGATGGTATTGAAAATGGGCGAAATCGGACAATAACCACGCCTACCTCCCATATAACGGTAATTTTCAGAAATACGAAAAGTGCGATATTTTCGTGACTACTGAAGATTATTCACTCAAAATTGATATTTACAATGAGTTTTAGACGAAAAATAAGAATATTAAAAAATTTTGGCAAATGGGCGTAGCCACGCCTACTTATGGTCACATGTGTATATCTTGGTAACCGCTGCACCAATATCTTCCAAACTTGGCACAGTTGTTGGTCCTGCTACAACATACCAAATGGCCGAAATTTTTTAAAATCGGACAATAACCACGCCCACATCCCATATAACGGTAATTTAGAAAAATACGAAATCCTCGATAAGTCAGTAAATATTAAAGCTAATTTATTCAAAATAGATGGTGGCAACAATTTTTTACCAAGAAATACGCTTATGATACAATTTTAGAAAATGGGCGTGGCACCGCCCACTTATGATCACATATATGTATCTCGCTAACCGTTCTAGCAATTTGTACCAAACTCGGTATGGTTATTGTGCTTGCCACATAAAAGCAAAGCGTTGAAAATTATTGAAATCGGACTAAAATTACGACCGCTTTTTATATAACGGTATATTTCAGAAATGCTTGAAACTGCAATATTTCGAAATTTAAGGACGCTAATTTACTTAAAATTTATACACCCCGGCTTATCGTGTAGCGGTAGCTTTCGGAAAGGTGGAAAACATATATTAAATAATTGCGCCGGGTATTTAATGTTCGGCTCCGCCCGAACTTAGACTTTCTTACTTGTTAGATTTTACTTTTTTATAAACAACATATATCTTCTTATTTCATTTAATTTTTAGGATATTATTTAATTTTTTGCCTCTTTTCATAAATTTTTTTTTTTAATTTTTAGATTTTGTTTTGAAAATAAAAATATTTTTTTTTATTATTTATTTTTTAGCTTTTAAGTATTAGATATTTTCTCTTTTTGATTTAATATATTTTTCCAATTATTATTAAATTACATTTATTTTTAAAAATATTTTGTTTATTTTTGCTTTAGTTTCTTTTTAATTATTTTTTATTTAATTTTAAATAAAATAAATTTTTTGGTTTTAATAAGAAAAATGTCTATAATTTTTTTTTTAATTTAATTTAATTAAAAAAAAAAAACTAGTTGCTAGAAGGCCTTTAGCATAACGCTAAGACCTCCTCGAAACTAATAAAGATCTTTCGAAATATAATAAAAAGCTTTGAAGATAGCTGCCAGAATTTACAATTGTCTTACGAAAGACATTTGTGAGTTGAAAGACAGTTGCCAGAACTGCCTTGTTCGTTGAAAACGATGTAGAATCTGCGCCACTATGCTGATAAGATAATCAAGTCTCTCTAAGCACTTAAAAAGTATTTAAAGCTTTAGAACTTACCAAAAGAATATTGCATATTTAATATCGAAATAAAGTCAACTCTAGAGTTAGGTGCAGCATTTTTTTTTACACATCTTTCATTGAAAATTAGGTCAAAAAGTTGCAACTAACTGTAGGGACGACTTTATTTTGACTCCGAATATTTATGCCTCAATAACTCGCTGCCTACAATTGTGGCTTCTTAAGTTTATCGCTCTACATATGCGATATTGTGTCCAGTAACCGAAAGTCTTTACCGCATTTTCAAGCCTACTCAAGTTTACTACAAAATCCGCTTAATACTTCCATTCAATCTAAAATCATGAATAAAATCTTGAAGTGTTTTTTTTTTCTGAAGGAGCTTGATAAATAATAAATCCAGTGTGTCAAGCGTAATCCCAGCAAGAAATACACATGGAAGTTATGCTACGTTACTCGCACTAAATACCCCCGCCCTCAGCTTAAATACAATAAATATTTTTTTATTAACTAGCAAAATCAATATTTTGCTTTTAGCTTTGCTCCATCAAAAGAAATTACAATGTGATAATATTAATCTACTTTGTTTGCCATTTCGCACACAAAATCAAAATCGATTTACTTTGCCTTATGGTAATGCTCCGCTTGCCACATTTCGTTGCCAACTA
>NW_023458557.1:83691348-83697446 GCF_013731165.1 Rhagoletis pomonella
TTTTTTTTAACCATTACCATTTTGTAGTCCTGTTCCATCTGTATCCTATTGCTATAATTTCGATTATATTTTTATGCCTTCCCAATCCGCTTGTTGTGCATTATTTGCATGTCCTGCAAATCCTCTCGTTACTGCCACTATTTAAATTGTTTTTTTATTTTTATTTTTATTTTTATTTTTTTTGTGTTGGCTATTGAAGTGTTTTTCTTGTATTTTCTTTGGTTTTGGTGTTATTTTTTTTCATTTTATATTCTCTTTATTCGTGTTTTTGCTCTACACTAATTCCATCTTTATATTCCCCCACGGCCGCTGAGTATATCATTACGACGCTATCCACTCATCGCTCAAATCGTTTATTTCACCGCGTTCTGCTTATTTATTTATACAATATTTAGTGCACTCACATCCACTCATACCCAATTTCTCTGTCTTCCATTTTCTTTTATTACAGATAACGAGCTATACTCTGGCACTGTGGCCGATTTCAGCGGCAGTGATCCGATTATCTATCGTGAGCCTCTACAGACGGAGCAATACGACAGCCTAAGCCTCAATGGTAAGTTTACTGCTGGACAATGAAACTTTGTATTCATTTTGTTGTTGTTTATAGCAAATCGTAATTGCATTACGGTTGCGGTAGCAGTGATGTTGGCCAATTGTTGGTTGGCTTTTCTGTGGGTTGTACTATTTTTGGTAATAAGAAAGAGCGGGGGTTCTCTAGGTTCTCAGCTACATATTTACGGCTAACTGCCTTACTGACTGACTTACTGGCTGAATGACTGAATAGTTGACTACTTAACTACAGTCAAGGAGTTATATATGTACTCAATATGACACCTTGCAACAATTTTACACACACAAAAATAAATTTATGCTCAAAACTAAAAGCCAAAAATAGTAAAACTACTTTCTCTATAGAATTAAAAAAGTTTAAATTTTTGGGTTCAGAAGAACGAATAGGTAGGTAGTGAAAAAGTCCTATAAAAAATTTATCCGTGAATATCCTTGAAAATTTATAATATTTGTTTTTGAAAGATTTTATTTTAAAGACTAATATACATACGACCACAGCCTCGAATCTCGCCCATCTACTTTTATTAGCTTAAAAAAATTTAATTAATCAAAATTACATCTTCAATACCTATGCGTCCTTGTTTGCCAAAAATCTTAATTTTTTTAATTCTACAG
The DNA here is from genome assembly GCF_013731165.1 of Rhagoletis pomonella. Classification (NCBI taxonomy): domain Eukaryota; kingdom Metazoa; phylum Arthropoda; class Insecta; order Diptera; family Tephritidae; genus Rhagoletis; species Rhagoletis pomonella. The sequence goes on from NW_023458557.1 coordinate 83,692,537, forward strand.
AATTTTATCTTTCATTTTATACCTATATTATTATTCTATATTGCACTGATTTTTTTTTTTTTAATTATTTTTTAAATCATTCATATTTTTGAAATTTGAAAGTACTTTAAAAAAAATCCTGACACCAGAGAGAAAAACTAGAAAACGCAGTTTCACTATATGCGGCCGATAGTTTCGCATCTATATTGATTGTTTCGAGTATTTTAAATTTTTTGGTTTTTGTCGCACGGTGTTATCATACACACATCTATTTATGCATACATGCGTATATAAGCTTACTTAGTCCTTTATAGCTATTTATGTGTCAATTTCATGCCTTTAATCATATTTACTATTTGCTATGAGCTTGAGCAAGTAAAAATAATGTTCAAAGCAGTTGAATAGTCTATATTGGCTTCCCAATTCCATCAATCGTTGCATATCTTAATTATAATACAGCCCGATTCACTTGAATAGGTACACATATTTTCATCAAGATCTAAGCTTTATACCTGGACTTGTGGGCATCAGAAAGGTTTCTTTTTGATCTCATTTTGAAGAATGATTAATTTCGATGAAAAGTGGTGACAATTAAGAAAACGTGCTAATTAATTTGAACTTGATTCTACTTTTTGTCAAACTACGCAAAAATTATGCTTAATATTTTGATGCACTTGTATAGGCACAAGAAGGCATGGCCTCCTTATGTGTATAGAAAAGTTATTAAAATTGCACTTAAAACCTTTTTAAAAAATTAAAGGATAATTAGAACCATAACAGAGCGAGAACTGGTGAAGCAGGCGCACCTTCAACTGCAAAAAGTTCATAAATGGAGGGCTTCACGAATCCAGGACTTTGCAGGCGATCTGTCATACATAAAACTAAAGGAAATGCAAAGATGTTTGACCAGAGCAGTTGAGATAGTATTTACGTATAATTCTTGCAGAAGAAATATAAAGGACGTTTTTTTTAACATTTGTCGTATATTTTAGCATCTTGTTCTTGAATATACTAGCAAAATAAGGCACCATTTGCACTACAGGAGCTGTAAAAACGTTTATAACGAAGCAAAGTCGTAATTTTTCCGAGTTCGTCCTATTTATAGGACGTAAGCTAAATGGAGAATATTTGAAATTGGATGTTTTCGAAGTTTGCATGTCAGAAAATCTCAGTGATGATTGGCAGTTGTTCTTCCCGGCTATTAAAGTGGTAAGCAGTGAGATTTCCTTGATTTTTCAAAGCGCCTCTACAATTGTCTTCTGAATTAAGGATGCAGTATCTAACACCAAAAGTGTTATATAGCAGAATTAAAATCAATGGTATGCTTTTGTTGGTTTAATCTAGTCCTTTTCTGGCATCAGTAAAAGGATTGGCAAATTGAGTTTAAACAAAAACACCACGCCCATCTACTCTGTAAATTAAAGCCTTTTCGACTGTTTTTTTTTTTTGTTTTGTTTTTTAACTAAAATACAAAGTATAATATTTTGATTTCGTTTGCTTCGTAACGTCCAACGAAGATGCAGTTCATTTACATTACATGCCTGAATATAGAGCCCAAACAAAATTTTAAATTTGTAAAATTTTTCCCCGAAAGAACGCCTAGGCATCGGGCAAGAACCCAACAAATTTAATTTTTACTTTGGTAATGATAGTTCGGGGTTTGATAAAAAAACTATTATTTTCAACTAATTTAAAATGCATTTGGATTAAACAACTTTAAGGTCAATCGTTTGAATTTGCTTTCGTTCTGCACTTCACAGATGCTTTTTCATAATTAAGAAAATTCGAATTTAAAAAAATTTATAATTAAATGTTTCGCCTAATGAGATTTGAACATGGACACTCATGGCCGCAACCAATTGTAGCAAACATCTTTGCACGCTCAGCTACAGCCAGACATGTAAATTTTCAGTTTGAATTATGTGTAAGCAGCAAGTCGACTGTCCAACTCCGTATTTAATTTCAGCTACTTTAAAATGAATTGCGTTTAAACAACTTCCAAGGCAGTATGTTTTTTTTTTTTAAACGTTTGCGTTCTGCACTTCACAGATGCTTTTTCATACTCCAAGACACAAATTGTTTCTTTGAGTAAAAAAAATTATCGAAATTCGAAACACCTACTCATTGTATTTATTTTAAAGTAGTCCTTCAATTAATGATATTTATAAGCAATCATGTGAATAATATAAGTAGGCCCGATTTAATTCGTTTGTTTTTTTTTTTTGAAGTTATAACCACGACAATATAATTTGCGGTTCCAATCACGTTTTATCGGGAGAAATTTCTACATTCTTCAAGCATACACCGAGTTCCATGCAATACTTAGCCGGTCTGTACTTTAAGGTTCCATATTTTTCTCCACTTGATTTATGATAAATTATCTAATTTATCTTTAATTTACTAAAAGATTTTACAAGGCGAAATAACCGGAATCTTAGCAAATTTTGCTTATAAATCATGGACCGTAAAATACGATAATGTGAATTTGCTTTAAATAACGGTGAGAGATATTTCACCCGCCGGCGATAAAAAAAAAATCGAAATCACCATAACGCGCATCACTAATATTACCATTAACATTCACGTTTACATTCAAAACTTCGTTTTGTACCAAATACGAAATACAATATGACCTTTCACATAAATTCAAACGTATTAAGAATCAAAGTGCTGGCAGAGATTTGAGCGTTTGGTACAAAAAGTATTTTCGATGTTGAAATTGTACTTAAAATCGGTAAATTTTACTTTTGTACTTTTTAAAACTAACATGGCTGATTCCCGTCGTATGTTCGTACTGCTAAACAGATTTTACGTGATTTGAATGTCTTATATTGTACATATTATTTTTTTTTAGGTACATTTGTGAGCTTTTAGGTAAAATTTTTTCCTCAAATAAAGTACAATTTGAAGATTTGATTTTCCATCCCTGATATATACCCTAACAAAATTATCTTATACTAGAAAAATTAGCTTATAAAAAATCCATAATAAATTTTTTTAAACAAAAATCTCCCAACATCCACTGCTACTTTCAACAAAAAGTGTGTTATATAAAACTGTTAACTTTTAATTAAATGCATTTCAGTTTGTATATATGTATTTATATTAACAATATTTCATAAATTTTTTACATTAATACATAATTTTTTCTCATACATAAACACATGCATTATTCATTCACAAATTGTTATAAATTTTTTCACTCTCTTTCTCTCTCCTTTTGCAGCGCCAAATTTTGTTAGCTCTTTTACACAAGGCGACTTCGTGTATTTTTTCTTTAGAGAAACGGCTGTGGAGTATATAAATTGCGGAAAAGTGCGTAAAGCAATGATAAACCACATATGAATATACATACATGGAAATATTTTTTCTTAAACTCATACATCATATACATACACTTACTCTCTACACACAGCATTTTTTATATTGTACATTTATATCTACATACATTTGTATGTATGTATGTATGTAGCGCGAAATTAAAACATTTGTCACGAATGTTTTTAATTGATTTGAAAGCGTAAAATAATTGTTGAAATTTTTTTTTTTCGTTATCGCTTTCAAATGCACGCACACATGCAAACGGGTTGAAATGTTTTAAAGAAAATTAGCGAGAATGTTTGTGTTGGCCGCCATTTCGTATCTTTTTACTGTGAAATAGCTTGAAACTATAGAAGTTATTATTTCGTGGTGAAATGTGAAAAAGCGCGCAATTTTTTATGTAATGGCAAATAAAATTTACGTGCGAAATTTTTAATTTAAAAATAACTGGAAGCGAAACCATTTCAAATGAGTGGTAAGCTCGACCTCGTAAGCTTTTTCGGCAAGAGTAACGACAAAATTCCAATGGATATTGTAATTGCAAAAAAAATGTGTTTTTTTTTTTAACGAAATTTATCCTTAAAATTTTTGCTATTCAATGTCCCGTGTATATACGGCATTAGTGTCAAAACCTTGTGATTAGAAATAAGATGGATTATCCGATTCTCACAACCTGCTTTTCGCCAATTCCATGTGAATAAAAGCTTCCCCTGATTAATAGGCAAAATAAAAATAAAAAAATAGTTTTTGTTCTGCTTTATAATTTTTGAAAATATTTGTTTACATGGAATTCGCGATAAGCAAAAAGTTTACTTTAAATATTTGACCAAGAAAAACTGTTTAATTTTTATTTAGTTCAGACTAACGGTACTCCAAATTTTTTATTTGCTCGCTGAAGTCGGTTGATTTCTTTATGCTAAAAAATGACTTGTTTTTTCGCGGAAAGTTTTGTTTAAAAAATTTATATATTTCATGATTTATATGATCCAAAACGGAAAAAAGTGTCACGTAAAATATATAATAAATATTATCCAAATTCATTGAAACATAAAATCAATATTCTTGTCAAAATGAGATACCTTCACTTAATTGTGAATAAAAGCGAAACGCGTCGATCGATTTTCATGATCTATGTCTCATTTTGCTTAAAGGTTATGTGACTTTGCGTGAAAGTAATACGACTTGCCTTTTTCCGTTTTGGATTTTTTATGAATTTAAAAAATAAAAAATATTTTTTTTCTTCATACATTTATTTTTACCAGCAAAACTGTTGATTATATAGAAAAACGTTATATAAACAGATTAAAGGAATTGTAATTTTTAATTTTTTTAAATTTGTTTGAGCAAAATCGGACTAGTGGTTCTCGAGTTATGTCAAAAAAAAGACCACCAAAGGTGACAATTTCCCCTAACTTCAAATCGATATATCTCGATTCCTAGACGTGACCCAGCGAAACGCCGGGACACGTATAACTTCTTTTTTACCGATATAACTTTCCCCGGTAGTTTGAACCCTTCCCGATCACTGACCCCTACCATTTGTCTCACAGTGTAATATTTCATATTGTTACGATTATCCTCGAAACCTTGAGGGATTTCCCAAATATACT
>NW_023458557.1:83697456-83719050 GCF_013731165.1 Rhagoletis pomonella
GAAGTTTATCGCTCATTCTCTTTCTCTCGCTGTTCGCAGTGTTCATCCAACTTGACGTTTCTCTTTGTGGAACATTCTACGTCATTCTTCGAACATTCTGCCTATTTCTCGTTGTTCGCTTTGTGTTGCCGCAGTATTCGCCACAATATGTTTTAATTTTGAGCGGCTCAGCCACTCAGCTGCTCACCGATTTGCCGCTAATTACTTGGCCTCGGCCTTACGCTCCAATGTAACCTAATGGGCTTCGCTCTATAGCTTTCAAGTAGTTTCTGCCTTATTCCAAATTTCCAGTGGATATTAAATGACACAAATTTTAATGAAAAGTTTGGATATTAATAATTTATTAATTATTTATTATAATTTACAATGTGACTCAATGCCTATCAACCTCGTTGTCTGGTATGTTATCAAATTGCAGTTATCATCCCAAAAGCCAGTTGCCGTACTAAACTTTGAAAATGCAACCAGACCTTAAACACCTTAGTGCCATTTAACTGACTTAATAAATGCAGATGCCGTTATTTTTTTTTAATTTTTTTTTTTTTGATCCAGATGCTTTCCACTGCAATCATCGCCCATCACCCCTTCAAGTTCAGTTTTTATTTACTAAGGAAATTTTTCTGGACTCTGTTGCTTTATTTTGAATTAAATTTTACAGTGACTTTTGAACCAAATACTGACTGACGAAAAACTAAATTCCTTTAAAATCTCTAAACTAACTTTGAGTTTTTCCTTGTCGCTAAAAAAGGCGCAGCAACTCAGCCCGCATTTTATTCAACTTAAAAAAAAAATTGTATTCTCTACCCCAAAAATGTGATTTTTTTACACTTCGCATGCTTCTTTTCGCAAGCACCAGAAGCAATTGAAGATTTTGCAACTTAAAGTCTAACTTTTAATATATCACATTTTTCAAAAACTTTTTATTTTAACAATTCATTACGACAATTGCTTTTTCAAATATTTCTCCATTCACCACGCCTCTACATTCCTTTATAGCTTTACAGTAAAGTGCCCCATCATGCCTGTCAATCTACCGATCTCTCTACTTGTGTTCCAGCCGCTGCACGTTTACCGCATAAACCGCAATCGCATCAATCGTCGTTAATGATGCTCATATTTTTATTGTAGCAAGTTTCAATATAGCGCCGCACAGTGTAACGAGCCTACATAATGCGGGGCAAAATAATATTAAAAGTATAAAATGGCTTGGGAATCGAAAAATTAAAAATATGTTAGGGTTAGATTTACTGACGCGCGCCTCAGCAGCTGCATCTACTACGAGACAAAAGTCGTTTGCAGTATAGCCATTTCATTGAAGCGGGCCTGATTTGTCATTTCATTTGTACATAAATATGTTCAATTGGATTTCCTCCATTATTTAGGTAGTTGATCGTAGCTCGATCTAAGTCGGCGATTGCTGCCCTGCTCGTATAAAGCGCAGTGTGGACTGGTAAGTTAGTGAAGGCTCCTTCAAGTGAATTCCTCTGCCCACGTTGTTTTTAACCAGTGTTCCATCAGTAAAAAAGTCTAAAGATTTTGCGTCTAGATCTCAGCAGTTTTCCGATTCGCCCCTCTCGGAAATTCTGGTGGTGAACTTTTTGAATGCAGAATATTGGACTCGCTAAAATCCGCTGTCGAGTGTCTGAACCTAAAGCTCTCCAGCTGTGCGCTGTTTTCAATATACATACAGTACTTCCAAAAAGAAACCAAACGGATTAGTAAATCTGCATTTTTAATTTTTTCACCATCACATCAGAATTTTTTTTTAAGGAGCTCAAGGTTTCTATTACGAGTCAACGGGTTAAAATTATCATGAACCTATAAAAGTATGTAACGTAGACATATGGATATCAAATGAAAGAAGAATTCCAGGAGATTTAAGGAATATACATTTTTTCATAACAATCCACGCAAAGGAATGTGAAATTGTTTTAAAATTTTTGTCCTTCAATATCCTTGAGGAGTTTAAATGTTTTTCTGCAACAATTGTTATAAAAATATATATTTTTAGATTCTCCAGATATTCGTCTTTCAATTTACGCCCTTATGTCTATATCATTCAACTTATATATTTATGACACTTTTTAATGCTGTGTTCTAACTGAAATTTTAAGGTCTTTTAAAAAAGATTCTGGCGGAGTAGTGAAACAATAAAAACGCAGATTTACTACCATTGAACCTTAGTAACGCGCATTTTTTTTCACGTATGAGGATAGTACTATTTCACGGTATTATAAGTCTGCAGGAAGAAAAAATTGAGAAAAAGTCTAGAACCTTGCAGAGTGTAGAGAAAATATTATTTGTACGTAGATTTGTCTAATATCCTCTGGCATCCAGACAGTGAATTCATAAAAATGACACAGTCAAACGACCGTTGTGTACTACACGCAGCCTCATTTACCATCTTTTCGCCACAACCGCGTCTAAGGCGCACATTGTGGTTACGGCCGTTTAAAGAAGGTCCCTAATGTTACGATCAAGCCTTCTATCAAAAATTGCACCGATGCATTTCAAATGGCATTTTGCACTTGCACGTGAGCAGTACCAATTTGGGTTTCTTGGAATTAATGTTATGTTCCTTTTTTCTAGAGCACTTTTTAATAGGTCGAAGAATGTTCAGTTGAAGCATGGGCTTTGGCAGTCAGCCGATATTCTACTGTCTCAAAAGAATTATTAAGAAATGAGAGTCATCGAAATTGCATTATGGGTTTATCAATATTGGTTTTCTTCACAAAGAATGTGGAATTATCTTTTCAATAAATGCTACACTTATGAAAACGAACACTCTGCGCTGACCTGTCCTCAAATCCGGGACCTTCTGATAAATGACAGTTTACAGTTCTACCTATTCGGCTACGGTGATCGCCTTACCGATACTATTCTGTTTAGTAATGTGAAATTTAAATTAATTCGCATACAATTAAGAAGTGCTACTTTTCAATGAATTCGCGAAAACATTTCATAAAATTAAGAAGCGTTTCTTTTTAAATGATGCATTCTAGCAGATTTTCTTTATGATTTTTTAAAAGATATTCTTATAAATAAAACCAATACGAATTTCCACATAAAATCAATAAGGAATCTCTATGAAATCTTCTTCGTTTTTTCGTCACTTTTACACCGAGAAACTTTTCATAGAGGCAATCTTCTTTTTTCTAAAGGCTGCTTTAAACCTACACTTATTTATACATATTTACTAAAATTTTATAGGCTGTAGAACTGCAAATGGTTTGGAAACAATGGTTTTGGTTAAAGAATAAAAAATATTTTAATAAAAAATTATCAAAAAATTTTTCTTAAAAAAATTCTGAAAATAAAAAAATCACCATGTCAACCACTGTATAATTAAGTGTACGGATTTTCACAAACTTCCACAACTTGATTTCGAGCTCTAACAGCCAATTTTACGAAAGCAATTTAAGTGAAAAATGATTTTAATTCTTAGAATTTTGTATGGAAATTGACAGAAAAAAAATCATTTTAATAAAACTTAAATTATTTGTGTGCGTGTCTAATTTAATCCGGGAAATTTACTCGAAATTGAAATTTGGAATAGGCCATATAAGTAGTATTTAAATTTCAATTAAATTTTGAAAATTTTGTATAGTTTCTAATAAAAAAGTGATGGAGTGATTTTTCCAAGTATTTCTTTTTTTTTTTGCCACTTTTTGTTCCCACCCATTACACCGTGCAGCGCTGCAGCAGCTACCCTTATTGCGTTCACGCCAACGCACACATTTCATCGCGACATTTCAACTCTGATTGTAATGCGTATGGCAGTGCTTTTGTGTAGAGAGTAAATAGTATTTTGGACCATGATTTACATTTCGCGTTTTCGATTCACATAATTTTAAAAATTTTTCTTTTTATTTTGTGAATTTGTCATTTCACCAAATTTAGGCAATTTACTCACGCGTGGCGCGTGTCTGCAAATGGGACAAGGGTGGGCCGCATCGTTTTCGCAATCGCTGGACATCATTCCTGAAATCGCGCCTCAACTGCTCAATACCAGGCGAATATCCATTCTATTTCAATGAGATACGTAAGTAAATATGTTTATACGTAGAGTAATTTTTTATTGTAATCACTTTCGACACTTTCCATGTGCGTGAATTGCCGCCTCCTACGACATTTGCAGTGACATTAAAATTAATGTTTAGAATTTTAGAGATTTTTGTAAGCTTTTTTTTTGCTTATGTAATGGCAACTGGCAGCAATTCACGCGTTTATGCCTACAAAACCATTTTTTTTTTTTAATATGCCACCATTGAAAACTTTTTTTTTTTAAATTCATGCAATTCATTTTATTCATTATTTATTTCTTTACTTTCGCGATCGCCATCGATGATATTGGCTCTGGCACTACTACTACTGGGGTACACACACACCCCATCTGCTATTTGACAACCAACAACAACGTAAAATTTACTTTGTTGCCAACACAGAATCGGCCAGCAATCTCGTCGAAGGACACTATGGCCACACAAGCGCCAAATTGATTTATGGCGTTTTTAATACGCCAACAAATTCAATTCCCGGCTCAGCAGTTTGTGCATTTTCATTGCAGGTAAGTTGGCTTTCTCTTACACCCTACCACTCACCACCCATGCTATGCTTTTAGGGGCGAGCGCCTCCTCTGTCTGTAAACATTTCGGGCGCTCGCTATTACTTCCCCTACTAGCAATTTTATTGATTTTCCGCCTTGCCGAATTCGTGTTTAATTTAATTTCATATACAAACACACTTACATACATATTTACGCGCAAATATTTTTATTTTGCTTTCCATTTGCAGAAAATTGCCGACACATTCGAGGGCAACTTTAAGGAGCAGAGCAGCATTAACTCAAATTGGTTGCCTGTCAATAATGCCAAGGTTTGTATGTGTGTATGTAGATATTTTAAATACGCCGACAATTTTTTCTCAAATTTTTCATTATTTTTGCAATTAAAATGCCACACTTTTCAGTATTTTTGTTGATCCACTTACATACCCTGATATGTACATTAGGGTGTATTACCAAAATATATTTGATTTTATGACACCCACCATAATATTTCGAAAAAATATAAGCATTTACGTGAGCTAGGCCGATTTAAAAATACCTCAAAAAAATATCATTATTTTGATTACGTTGATAAAAGTTTTAAATACTTTTACGCAGACTTTTTCTATTAAGCTTAGAGGGCAATTCTGACAGCTGTATCTCAACTCACCACAGTCCTTTTCATCTTTCGGAAAAGTTATTGGAAGATCTGCTACCGAGAAGGTCTTAACGTTATGCTACTCGCCTTTTAGCAGTTTTTTTAAACTGAATTCAATTTAAATTGAATTAAATTGAATTGAATTGAATTAAAAAAACATACATATATAATTAAAATGACCAAAAAAAAATAAATAATTATTTTTTTAATTAAATTAAATTACAATGAAAATTGCATGCCTCCTTAAAACAATAAAATATAAAATTTAAAATTTAGATTAATTAGAATTATAATTAAATAAAAAATATGTATCTAAAAATTTAATTAAAAGAAGACAAAAAATGTAAATCAAATAAAATAATATGCTGAAAATTAAATTAAATAAGAAGAAAATATTTTTATTTTAAAATAAAATCTAAAAATTAAAAGTTAACAAAATAAAAATAATTAAATTAAAAAAAGGAAAACAATAAAAAAAAAGTTTTTAAAAATTAAATGAAATTATAAAAAATATTATTGTTTTTTAAATACAATCTAAAAATAATAAAACAATAATTAACAAAAAAGAAAAAAATTTATTTAGAAAACGAAAAAGATAAGATTAGTTCCTAAAACTTAATTGGAATTGAAAAACAATTCTTTTAAAACAATAGCACGTAAACATTAAACGGAAACTAAATTGAAAAAAATAACAAAAATAAACAATCAAATCCAACAATTGAATTCGAAGAAAATAAGAAAATAGCATCTAAATACATACAAATTATATGACATTTAAAAAAGGCACCGAAAATATAAAAACAAAATAAGATCCTGAAAGTTAAATGAAGTAAAAATCTATTTTCTTTTTTAAAACAATACAATTTAAAAATTGAAAGAAAATGATATTAACAAAAGAAAAACTATTTAAAATAAAAACAGAACAAGTAAGAGCAGCGCTGTCTTCGGCTATGCCGAAGGCTTCATACCTTTCATGAACATCGGCAAATTTTACTTTGACAGATTACTGCTTTTGAATACATCTGCATACATCGATAGAGGAGTTACATACTTATATAAAAAATCGCATCTAAACAATCAGAGGTATGGAAGATATACTTTATATCGCACCAATCTAAGTGATTTTCACTGCTTTGTGATCGGTATGTAAACCGGTAACACAATTTATTGGGTTTAGTTTCCTACATAAAGGAGATATATGGCAAAAACTGGTATCTGAACAATCAGTGCTATAGGAGATAAAGCTTATACAGCATAGATTTTGATGATTTTCTCAGTAGACTTTGTATTATTATTTATAAAATATCTTACGAAATTTATCGGTTTTAGCTGTTCAAATAAAGGAGTTTTACCGTAAAATCCCATATCTGAACAATCAGATGTATGGAAGATATATGTTGTAGTCATCCGATCCTTGTTATATTCACTGTAAGTATTCTGTAAATTATGAGTGAAAGTGGTGCGAAATTTCATGTTCCTAGCTGCATAAATGGAGGAGTTATGATAAAAGACCTCATATCTGAACAATCAGTTGTATGGGGTCTGCAGGTTATAGTGACCCGATCTTTGTTATATTCACTGTAAGTCTTCTGTTGATAATGAGTGAAAACAGCGCGAAATTTCATGGTCCTAGCTACATAAATGGATGAATTATAACGAAAAATCTCATATCTGAACAATCAGTTGTATGGGAGCTATAGGTTATAGTTACCCGATCTTTTTAATTTTCACTGTAAGTTTTCTGTTGATAATTATTGAAAACAGTGCGGAATTTCATGTTCCTAGCGATATAAATGGAGGAGTTATAACGAAAAATTTTATATCTGAACAATCAGTTGTATGGGGGCTATAGGTTATAGTGACCCGATCTTTGTAATTTTCACTGTAAGTATTCTGTTGATAATGGGTGCAAGTACTGCAAAATTTCATGTTCGTAGCTGCATAAATGGAGAAGTTATAACGAAAAATCTCATATCTGAACAATCAGTTGTATGGGAGCTATATGTTATAGTGGTCCGATTCTTCCGGTTCCGACAAATGATTAATACATTATAAAAATACACCCACATACCAAATTTGATACGGATATCTCGAAAACTGATAGACTAGATTGCATACAAACAGACGGACAGACGGACAGACGGACAGACGGACAGACGGACAGACGGACATGGTTAAATCAACTCAGCTCGACGTTCTGATCATATAAGTATACATTTTAATGGGTCTATCTCTTTTTGTTCTGGTACTTACAAACATCGGACCAAAGTTATAATACCATTTCATGCTCATGAAAGGTATAAAAAGGTTGCAAAAGAATATCATTATTTTTTAAATGAAATCTAAAAATTAAGACGAAATTAAACTGAAAAAGGGGAAAAAAATTATTTGAAAATTAAAGTAATAAAATAAGTTCCTAAAAATGAAATTTAAAAAAATATTCTTACTCTTTGAAACAATTAAATCCAAACATTAAAAGACATTTTAAATTGAGGTAGAAAAAATTAAATAAAACTAAAAAATTAAATTTTTATTTTTTTATTTTTTTTAAACAGTAATATCTAAAGAAAAAAAAATGTTAATACAATAAAAGAAAAAAATCCGCTGCCCCAGGTTTCAAACTCGGACCTCTCGATCGATTGTTGGAGGTATTTTCAAATGTGTGCAGCTTACGTAAATCTTAAAGTTTTTCGAAATATTTTGGCGGTGGACTTTAAATATAATAGATTTTATAATTTCGATGAAAAAAATAGTACCCATGTTTATTTTTGTAACGGGAGTTATTCAACCTAATGTACCATATGTACATCGTATATATCGTATGTGTGACTGTGTCAACTGCGTCGCTTTATTTCTGAATATAGTATATGTATTTACATATATGCATACATTCAATTAAATTGGCCTCATCCGCAAGCGCTTAACCATTCATTTTTATTGATATGCCACAAACCGCAGTTGATGTCGCAGTCGCACACTTCCCTACTTGCGCATAACCAAACTGTCTGAGTTCATGTATGTTTTTGACTGAAATGCGCGCAAATTAAAATTCATTTAATCGTGATTGACTTTTAATGCGACTACATAAACATGTGCTTAATCGCGTCTGTAGCACATTTGTGTCGTACTACTTTGGATTATTTAAGTGGCCAATTAGTGAATATATGTACAGTGAATATAAGTACGTACTTACACCAAATAAAAAAAAAAATAATGTATCATCGGAAAGTATCAGAAATTTATTTACTCAGTTACTATGGGTGTGTACGTAAATCTAGTGGGTCAGAAAGAAAAAAGTATTCCACCGTTTCATCCACATCAAGGCAGGCAGGTAAAAGGGGTTGTCATGTGTTTTGTTTTTTAGAGGATGAAACATCGAAAGCCAAAACTCAGTTTGAGATTTTAACTCACTAAAGCATCCGTTACTTTTCACATTATTCCACCCACAGTTGGCCTTGGTTTGGTATTAAACCTACCCACCCCATTGGTTATTTATTGCTGCTTATTCGATTAGGTGAGAGGCTCGTGCTCTTCATACCGTGACTTTCTTTTCAAGAAAAATGGGATTTTTATCTGCCCTGAGCCCGATAATATAACGTGGCTACTTTTTACCTCGCTTATTGTTCTTTCCTGTGCCTCATTTGCTAGCTATTGCGCAGTGGCTGTATCACTAAGGCAGAAGTGGCTTCAAAATCCTTCAAAGCGTATTGGCTTTGCACTACCATTGGGATTAGTGTTCCGCGTGTAACTACGCTGCCGTAGTGTTCAACAAATTTCCTATTCTGAGTGCTGAACCGAGTACATGTAAAGACGACGTGCTCCGCATGTGCAATTTTATCAGGATGACAGTAGTCTCAGTGTGGATTACTTTGATGCCCAAAACGGTGGAGGTAGGACTCAAATCTACCTCCGCAGCCTTGTGTTGCACTATCCGACCTCGTTTGCCACTATTTTGTCTCAATAAGCAGTGGAGAATTTAATTTCCCTCGTGCTTAGCTTTTCTTTTTCCAACCGCTTCCTTTGCCAAGAGATCGAGCGGAAGCAACCCAGATATAACAGGTTCTGCGTCTTCCGAAACTGTTCTGTTACAATCGCTTTACACTTTTGTTGTCATGTTTGCCGATCACGGTCATGTATTTGTGCCACGAGAAGTGTCCCGTCAATGGTACCAGAAGTTGTCTGCTCAAAAAATGCCAGTATCTATCAAGACCCTCTGAAATCGAGGCCAACATGAGGTTTTCCCACCTGCTCCTCGAAGCCTCGCAGTCATCGTTGAACGAAATGTTAACCCAGTTTCTGGCGGCGGCTGTGGTGGCCGTGGAATACATGGCCTGAGCCTTCCCTAGCCAAATAGTCAGATGTCGTGGTAAATACTGTTGAGTGACATGGCGCTCAGGTTAAGACAAGTTGTTTATGTTTTCCTTTAGTCAAGTCTTTCGTTGCTGAACCAGTTTGAAAATATGTAGTTAGAGGGCTGGTTAATATCTTGAGTGCAGTTTGGCAGCCACTACAGACCCTGATTATTGCAAATACCTCACATTGGAATACGAAGGCATATTCCCCAAGCGATATAGACACCAAATCCTAGTTCTGTGTTAGTTTTGGAGCCTTCAGTAATTATTCCACAATACTCACACATTGCCCGTGTTGAGTGTTGGGATTAAGCCAGCGTTCAGCCGCGTTTAACTCAACATTGCAGAATCTCGTCAACAAAAATGATAACGGCGTACTATCCTAGGGCATCATGAGCATCCGCGCACAGTGGAATACCGTCAACTGCGTGGCAGAGGAGTTTGCGAGGGGTAACTTAACTACGCTCAGAAAACTCTGTGCTCGATACAGGCGTCCCTCTGTCTTCGAGTATGTAGCGACTGATCTCTATTTTCTATTTTCATTGAATTGGCCAACGAACGAGAGGAAAAAGAACCAACTTGTTCCGTTACAAAACAGCTCTGGCCAAATCGGCCACCTCATTGTTAGCATAGTTGTCTTTATATTTACAAGACACTGGAGATATATTTATAGGAGGAGATGGAGAGTGTAGGACACTATCTCTGCCACTGGCCGGCTCTGGCAAGGCCAAGACTTGCTATTTTTAATGAACGATAAGTTAATATTACACGATGGTTCTATCATATGGGAAACTAAGGTAAAGGAACAAAAGACCGTATAAAGTGGCATCACAATGGGTCAAATGGGCCTAAGTAGGTCTCTCTGCCGGTCTGTGTAGAGTGGCAACCACCGTAACCTAACCATCCTAGAGCATCAAGTCTGCCTACAGAAATTTCTGTCACACCTTACATTGTATCATAACAGCACCTATTTCCTTTAAGCCTGCAGGTGGCCTTTAGAAAATTTCCATACGCGCAAACTTTTATCCACAAAAGCGAGGCCTCATCTCTTACTAATGCGTCGAATGCCTTTTTGTTCATTGTAGGGCTTCCGCGGCAGCTTACTATCCGGAGTTAAGCTCAGACAATGGACTCTTTCACAAAATTCAGGCGGAACGCCCAAAATTAAGAAAGAAGTCCTAGTGAACAAAATAAGTTTTATTCTACTAAGATTTACGGCGAGTCCAATGTCTGCGTACCACTTAGTTACAGAGTTCTAGTATCCCTGGTTTAGATCATACAGATTATGCAGGAACCGAACTCTTATGATAAGTGCAACTTCATTAGTATAAGCAACTATTCGAAAGTACCTTCACAAGTACACATCTCTGCTTTTCACATGTTGTGCAGTCAGCCTCTCTGGGGTGTTTTTAGTAAAAACTTATTTAGACTAATTGGACACATATACATCCTGAACACTCTCCAAGTCGATATAATACACCAAGCCGGTACACATCTTGCGAGGATGGAAGCCGGCCAATTGTGCGATATCTCCAAAGTCGCTCGCCCAAACAAGGCAACGCTTATCCAAAAAGTCACTCAAGGCCACCGCAATCTCACGCACCCAACCAAAGCCTGTTTCTTGAGCTGGGTCACATGGAAAATAGAGTTTTCGTTTTTCAAAGCACAATTTATCGCTAGTACCTTTATTTGTTCCAAGAAAATAAGGTCTTATGATGGATTCATAACATCCTTCGATGTTTTTGCAAAAAATTTGCCATGCACCTCTCTCAGCATTGTTCATCTCGGAATTGTAGTTTCCTAGTCTCATTATATGAAGTTCGCATTCCGAGGGTAACTAAATTCTATGGACTTTATTAAAGAGTCGTCTGCTTTTCGCCTAACTTTAGAGAAATCGGCTGACCACCAGAGTAACTTTCCCTCTATACTTGCAAAGCCCTAAGGGTATGAGTTCTTAAGTTGCCTTTGTCTATAGAGGAGAAAACGTCGTCAAGTTCCTCCATCGAACACCCGGAGTTCAAGTGTCAGGCTTAGTATTAGGGCTGAACAGAGTTTGAGCTTCCTACAGTAGAGACATGCTAACTGGAAAAGCTGTTTGAGTAGGTTTAGAGAAATAGTTGTTCACCCGTAAGCTGGAGCCAAAATCAAAAATGTATCTGACGACGCTATCTGGGGAATTTCCAAAAGAAAACCACTTCACTTCTAGGCCTAAAACTCGATATGTCCATCAAGGCGACCTGGAGTGTGTTTATTGTGAAGATGTCTCTACGACCCTTGAGGATATTGGAGCAGGCGTACGTAGAGTGAAGCATTCAGTGCTCTTCAGAACCTTCCCAAACATCTTGCAGGCGTAAGTTTTGGCCATTAGTCGCAGGAAGTATCCAAGTGAAGGGATCCTTAGATTAATTTATAGTCAGGCGGCACTTATGGTTCCTTAATTTTTCGTGGTAGAATTCTTATTGTTCCTGGGGTGTATAGCGAAGCCTAATATGCCTTAGCCGTGAACAATACAGACTACTCATATAAACCTTCTCAAGCAAAGACTAAAAATTATTACAGAGGCCGCTTGCATAACCCAGGGTTCTGTCGCTTTTGTGACTCCGCCAAAGAAACATGACTGTACATCCTCCTGAAGTGTGGACCATTTCAAGGAGAGGGTAAAGGTGCATAGGATATTATATAGAAGAGTACATACATACCCTACGCGCGGGATCTCTTTTGAAATTTGTAGAGTCTTTAGGGCAAGATACAGTGCTTTGATGAGCTGAGGATACGATAGACCCACCGGTCGCAGTGCTTACTGTATTTATATCTCTCTAGCTGTCTAAGCTTAGAACTCTTTCCTGCCGGTTTTATCCTAGAAAATTTCACACAAATGCTAACATAAATACTGCCTTGTAACTTTAACCTCCAAGAGCGTCTGATGACGATTACCTCAAGGGTATGGTATCCATTATATGTATACATATATGATTACGCTAGCCAGTTCTATGACCACAAAATAGCTAGCATTTTGAAGTCGTAAATGTTTAGCTTCCACATTGGCCGTTGTTTGAAATTGGTTAATATTGTTGATCTTTGTTCTTGACAGACAACCTGCTTAGTTATATGAGCAACACAACATTATTATGAAACAGCTTTTGATATTATTTTTTTAGTTTGTATGTATTAGTGTTTTTCCCGCCTTCTTCATATGAAGCGTTCACCGAAATGAAGATTAAAAATAAGACAAGTAAAAGAAATAAATGCACAGTCATCGTCAGTAACATCACAAAAATCTACACACACACCAACTTTTGTCAAACATTCCTAACTGCATTACATACAAACTAAAGTATATTCTTTGCCATTACAGGTACCCGAACCGCGTCCTGGTTCCTGCCACAATGATTCACGTACACTGCCGGAACCAACGCTGAATTTCATCAAAACACATTCGCTAATGGATGAGAACGTGCCGGCGTTTTTCGGTCAGCCAATTTTGGTCAGAACGAGCACAATGTAAGTACCGAGGAAGCTATTTTATACACACCATACTGGTAAAAAAAAAAAACAAAAAACAATAATAAGAACAAAACAGGATGCTACCTATTACTATAAAAGCGCTTGCAGGCAAACTAGCTGTACATTTAAGAGCATATCCCATATATGTATGTACATTAGGGTGTTCCAGAATGTATAAAAAGTAAAATGGCTATAGGGCGACTATAACCCGTGCCAAGGGTGCGGATATTATGACTTGTATCGGCCCAGTCTCTCCTTTTAGGTATGGTGAGTATATAGGTTTTGATTTTTTGTAAACAATTTGTGTCATGAGTGGTGGAGAAAGGGTGCCGTTCGCCTAGCAGAGTTACCTTGTGCCTGTATAAGGTTACATAGCTACGGAGTCACACCAGTAATCGAACTGAATGTCCTCTAGCACCTTTATTATTAAGCTTACCTACTTCCTTTCTGATTTTTAAGATAGCCAAATGATGCGCATCAGTTTTGGCTCTGCCATAGTTTATCAAGCTGACCCTGCGTCTATCAAGCAAGCTCATTAAACGCTCTTTTCTGGGCTTGCTTAATAAATGAGGGCGCAGAACGTCCGGTGTTTGCACTACAGGTCTCGCAGTTTGTTCCGCTTTCATCAGAGGGATTCGCCTTTTAGATGCGACTGCACCGTCTGAGATCTCGGTTGCGCCGTATTCAAGTGGATTTTGTAGCTCACATTGGCCTATTTTGCAGAGATTTGACCGGCCGTTTAAAGTGGTGTAGGTGGAATTTTATATTTTTAAGTCACGAGATAGATATCAGGCCTTTGATATGGCTTTATTGCTCAGCTGAAGTGGTCTTCACGAGACTTATGAAGGTCCTAAGTCACAGAGAGCGTCGGCTCCGATAGTACTTATCTCAATACAAAAACCCTAAAAGTGTATCGACTGCTGAGTGGAAGATCGGCATATCTCTGTAGCCGGTTCGAAAACACGCTATCTCAGAAAATGGCTCAAGAACACCCAACTTCAGAATTTGGCTGAAGAGCGCTCCATCTCAGAATTTGGTTCAAAAACGCCCGGTTTTTTATCGAATTCTGAAATAGGGCGTTCTTCAACCAAATTCTGAAATATGGCGTTATTGAAAATGTCATTTTCGAACCGGCTACCGAGATAGGTCCATCTTCAACTCAGCTGTCGTATTATGAATAGTTGATATGATATTATGGATAGCACCTTAGATAGAAACGCTAAAAAAATTATAAAACTTAATTTTGTAAGGATTGGCATACCTTTCAACAGATTTTACTGCAGCTGCAGGGAACCAGACTCAAAGGAGACAGTTGAACATTTTCAAGAGTGAGGCTAAAGAAGAAGACAATTGGCCAACCAGAATATTTCAGAGTACGGTAGCCTCTCACTGTGCGATATACTGAAATTTGGCAATACCACCAAGTGAGTGTATATTTACATGTGTTTGAGGTTGCAAGATTCCGAGCTGGCCGAGAGGTAGATCAGAACTTGTGAGACCAATTTTGGGGCCCTCAAGATCCTGTTTGACGCTTTGCTATGCAAATAATTATATGTGGATTTTTCATAACGTGGTCACTGTGACGCGGAACTAATCGGCTACTTTCTCAATAGGGCCGTCTCTGTCGGAAATTTGAAAGCCTAAAACATGATTTCTAGTTCTGCTGTTCTACTGCGAATCACAGATGCAATCCCACTTATTCCTTAGGGGAATGTGCATGCAAAAGTGATTTCTTTAAGCCAATATCGGTATAAAAGACTTTCGAATGGCTAACAGTTTTATGTACTTGCGCGTGTACTCACTCTTTTCTTCACTCTTTGAGTCCACTCAAATGAGCTCTGCTAGGTAAGGTATAATTGAGATTGTAAATCTCCTTCTGGTAAGTACGAATGCCATGTCCACGGCTAGCTGAGTATTTTATCACTAGGTTTGGTTAGGTTATCCTTGCTTTCCTCATACTGCACTGGAAAAGGACACACTTAGGCCACCACAGGCCCATTGTGGTGCCATATTAGAGACTCATTACGTCTCTCCTTTTTTTGTCACTAAGTTTAGTTTACCGTCAATAAGTTCGTACAGAGGTTCCAAAAATTTTCCAGTGATCAGTTTAGAACCAGTGATCGGACTTCTACCACAAAATTATAAATTTATTCATGGAAAGTTTGGTTCGATTACTATTTAGAGATTAAGCTGATTTACAAGCACTCCGTTTCAATACTATACTATTTAATAAAAAATATTAATCTGCTACGAAAATTTCGTTTTTGCTCCGATTTTTCGAGTCATTTACTCCTGAATCGAGTTTCAGTAGTCCGAACGCTGGGCGTTGTTTACTTTTCCTTGAGAATTGTCAAAATCGGCAAATCCCAATTAGCTGTTTCTGGAACGTGTCACATTTGTTCGCTACTTCGTGATGTGATAAAAAGAAAAGCTGGCAAGACTCCGCAAGGTTGCAGAAATCTTTTAAAATGTGTTCGAAAAATATCTTAATATGGACGGAACTGCTTTAAACTGTCAAGGAAAAAAATTGCCGTTTTGGCAACGCAATTCTTAGCAACTTCAATCTTTCATCTAATTAAAAAGTTTGCCAGTTAGGAGAAGCCTTGCAGAATCTTTTTTAATTTTTGTACAAATTTTGATTCAAACTCAGAGATCTACCACATTTTTTTGAAATCTACCACATTTTTTTCCAGATTCTACCACACAGAATT
The DNA here is from genome assembly GCF_013731165.1 of Rhagoletis pomonella. Lineage (NCBI taxonomy): Eukaryota > Metazoa > Arthropoda > Insecta > Diptera > Tephritidae > Rhagoletis > Rhagoletis pomonella. The sequence continues at coordinate 83,713,228 of NW_023458557.1, forward strand.
TTTTTTAAGGCCGATCACTGTTTAGAACCCTCTGTTTCATGGTGCCAGAATGGGGTTTCCCTTTTCTATGCTACTTCATTGCGCTCCGTTGGCTGTAAATTCAAACATCGATGAATTGTAAAAGCGAATGGATCGTTGGGCTATAATTCGAAATTAAAAAGAAGATTAACGTTAAGATTAAGATTGCAAAATGATAAAATTTTCTAATCACTTATCACCAGCGTGACAAACCACTAAAAGCAACCAAACAAATTTTCATGGACACCTTAATGTACATACATACATACGTAAATATACAAATTTACCACAAATTAGGTATTTTACAATTCGGTACATGTAGAGGAACTTCTATGCCAATGTAATCGTACATCCCGCCTTCCTGGCTTTACGTATACTCTGCCCCGAAATCATTTCGGACGAGTCCTTGCAAAATGTCGTCAACTTCGTTTACATAACATCCGGCGTTGACTTTTTAGCTGACATTTAGGAAGCGAAATTGACTTTTTGTTTACCATTCATGTGTGCGTGTGCGCGATGTGGTTATATAGTGGTGCTTGTTGTATGATATGCACACTACGCGGGCGTGCGAGCGATTGTGTGGTTATTTCTAAGCACGGTGGCAGGCAAATGGATAGGGACGCAAGTTTTTTATAAAAGTATAGCTAACTTCAAAAAAAAAACATATACAGTGGGAAGCAAAAAGTAGTACAAGCTAATTTTTGTTGAATATTTGCAAGGGTTTTATAGTTAAAATTTGTTTGTTATTTTTTTTTATTAAGATATGGTTCACGCTTTAAACAAAACCATATAAGTCAAACTTTTAAGCTTTATACAGACCTTAGAAAAACTAAAAAAAATCATTGAAATTGTGAGCTTTTTGCTCTGATTAATATTTTTTTTTTTTGCTGACGGCTGATACAAATTTAGTGCAATTTATAAAAATTGGCGATGGTTTTTTTTGTTTTTTTTTTTCTTTGCAAACGGTCTTACGCATTTTCTTCCATAATAAATTCATGCTTGTATGGAAAAAAGTGCAAAAAGCCGTCAGCAAAAAAAAAAATATTAAAACTGAACGCGACTTCGCAGTCGCTTAAAACTTGACCTTTTTATACTAAAATTTACTGAGATACAAAATTTCATACCCAAAAAAATCTAAAAATTCAGTTAAAAAAAAAAAAAATGCTAATTTTTTTTTAATTTTTCTAAACTTTGTACAAAGTTTGATAGTTTGTTTTACATGGTTTTGGTTAAAGCATGAACCTTATTTTTTATGAAAACATTAGAAAAAATTTTAACTTTAAAAACTTTGCAAACATTTAAATCACCATGTACTAATTTCTGCTTCCAACTGTAAGTCAAAATTTCAAACTTCGTACAAGTCGTATAAAAATTCGCACCAATTTCAAATCTTCAAAATTTACAACTTTTTATTCAGACATAAAACAAAGAAAAAAAACATTGATGTATGCAGTTTTGTAGTCCATGCTTGATTTTTTTTTTGCTGGCGGTATCGTGCAGTTTCGTCTATACAAAAAAATTTTAGCACATACATTCTTTATATGAAATAAAAAGCTTGACACCGTTTGCTAAACAAAAAATTGCCAAAAATCATCGATTAGTCCTAGCTATTTCAAACTTGTACTTTATGCATTAAAACTTAATTGGCTACAAAACTGCATACCGATTTTTTTTTTTTTTAAATGCTAAAAAGTTTGAAATTTTTAAAAAACTTTTAAAAGTTTTCTTCACCCTCGTACATAGATTGAAATTCGGACGTACATGTTTTTTTGTTAAAATGTAGTGTCAGTATTTACTTTTCCGCCACTGTATTTATGTATATGTGTGCACTTGCACGAGTTCGCCGTGGCCGGATGTCGGTCACGTACCATCGGGCGAGTGGCTATGAAATTGTTGTCGTTGTCATCGTCGTTGATCAGTGTTAGTTTTGCCATTGCCTGCGTTGCCGCTGTTGCTGCAATCTAAATATTATTACACAACAGCAGTGGCGGCAGGAACTATGTGCGTATGTACAAACATGAATACATACAAATACAAAGCCAACAGTATTTAAGACATGCACTAACAACAACATGCACAAATTGACTGCTATAAAACTACGTGTGTTTGCTATAACAACTGCACGTTCGACAATGATCATTATGATTATGATTATGGTTTGTTGATGCAACACTGCCACTAACCGTTGGCGTTGGAACAACTAACAGACAACAACTAACTAAGCGCACCGCGGGCGTTGCTGCGGGTCAAACTATTTTAAATAAAATACATAACTTTAACAGTTTTGAGGTGACGTGCCGAACCAAGGTCCATATCCACACTTACAAGTGTAAGTCGCTAAATGGCATTTGTGTGTGTGTGTGCTCGTGAGCGGGAATTTGTGTTGTAGTTTGGCATTGCTGCAGTGGGTGTATGTACTTGTCGTTGGTTTCATACTTGCACACTTTTGTTTGTAGAAAGGTTCTGATGCCGTCGCAATAGCACAAACCGGAAATTTCGCCTGCAATTCCACGCCAAATTAGATATTATATGCTTGGAGTCACCGATTTGTGTAGATTATCTTTTACTTGGTGGCAACGCGACGGCGAGAGCGTCTTTTCTTGCAACATGCAAGCGTACAATATATAGCTTTAAATTTATTCTTTATTCTGCACGCAAGCGTTTCATGTAAAAGTATCTGACTTATATCATTTATTCCTATAGAACGACCGGAACTATGTAGCGTCATTTTCACCATTAAGAAGTTATATAGATTTGGGGTATATTTTTACACCTGAAAATATTAATGCACTTTGGCTCATTTAAAAGCAATGCGGCGATTTTGGTAATTGAATTTGGCGGCTTCAGTAGAAATGATGCAATTCATCAAGCTTACAAAGCGACAAATACCTAATATCATTAAAAAAAATTTACAAAACCCAATAATCGATTTTAAAAACTCAAAATGGTGGATCCAAGATATATGTATCACGATTTTTTTTTAAGTTCAACATTTTTATTTAAAACTTTACACTCTGGGTGTTTTTGGGGTTACTGATTCAAATTTGGTATCAAAATTTAAAATTTCAATATGGCTATTCCGAGATGCAGGACAATTTTTTTTTTTCAAGTCCTACATTTTTGCTCGAAAATTCACTGGTGGCTTTTCGGGTGTTAAATTTAAAAAATTATAAATAGCGGATCCATAATGGATCTACCATTTATCACGGAATGTTAAAATCGAACGTTTGTACATGCGTTTGAGTAACGTTCTCATCTCATCTGAGTAACTCATACGCCAAGTACCACTTCAAGTGACAGAAAATACGTTACTCATACGCCATGTACATTTAGTTGCTCACAAAATTAAAGGAGTGCGATATTTTTACCAGTTTTGGATATTTGTCTTTTGTTATTTAATGTTTATTTTTTTTTTTTATAAAAGTCTAGCTGGGTGTACAACAAATACCGTATAAATTTACATTTCAAACTTTATACAAAAATTATAAAAATTCAACAAATTCCCACCGAAATTTCCAACTTTATAATCCGAAAAAGATATTTAGAAAAAATCTTGGTATGCAGCTTTGTAGCCCATTTAATTCTAGTCTAATGAAGTGCAAGGTTCAGTTGTTAAAAAACCCCGTAGATTTTTGAGAAGTTTTTTGGTTGAAGGTGTTTCACGTTTTTTCCATACAAAGTATGCATGTATGTTCGACAATTTTCTTTTATATGGGGAACACTGCTAGTGAAAAACTTGCAATAATACAACGGAATTTTTTAGCAGCTTGAAACTTGCGAACTAGAATTAAATGGGCTACAAAACTGCATACCAAGTTTTTTCCCAAAGTTTAAAACCTTGTACAAAACTAAAGAATATGCGGCAAATTTTCATACAAATTTTGTACTTGTTAATTACACTCTTTAGAAAAAAATTAAAAAAAATTCAGTATGCAGGATTTTAGCCCATTAAATTTTAGTGCAATAAAGTGCAAGTTTTGAGGTACATAGCTAGGACTTACCATTGATTTTGTATGTTTGTACATGTGTACGTATGAGCATCCAAACGTTTGATCAAACTTAAAGGAAGGCGATAGCAATTCATTACGCGATTAGACTTACATAGCATAACGATTTCTAGTGCAATTATGTAGAAAATTTCTTCCTCAACAATGCGGTGTTTTTATAATTTTGATTGTTAAATATTGTTGCACCACCTTATTCCGAAATATTCGGACTCTCAATAATATGGCCGTTAATGTTGGCGGTGCCACGTGTAACTGAATTATGAAAATTATGTTTTAAATTTATCAATTGCTGCCGTAAACTTAAGTCGTTGTACTATCCCGAGTGTTACAGATATATACAGACATATAAAAAGTTTATTCTTCTATTAAGAGTTAACAAACTAAAATATTTAATTTTGCCAAAAATTGCTCATAAACATCAAGTGCCACAGCAGTTGGCTGATTAAGTGTATGCGTATACATGCATATGTTTATATGTTTCGTGTATTTATTGACCATCAACTTTGCTCCTTCCCTTATATATATCTTTACGAATTTACCTACCTTTCACCTGCATTCGCCTTTCGCATCACTGCCGCCATCATCCACTTCGTTGCTACTTTCACGTTTGAAAAACATCTTTAGACGATGACGGCAAACGGCGACGCTAAAAGTGTGTTCTATATGGCGGCAACGCACCAATGTGCCACTTAATGTTGCAATCACGCATACGCACATAAATATATGTGCATGTGGCTATTTATGTACATATATATACATACATAAATAAGTGTGTTATACTTGTAGTCGGTGCGCAGAAAATTTTAAGTAGCTCGTAATTTACTTATTTTATGTGTGCAACATACGACAAGCGCACAGTACGTACAGCACAGCACAGCGCAGCACACATACAAAAAATTACGACACGCACACACACAGGCATAAATAAAATTGCGAACGAGTTCGTTTGCAAACCATTGCCTGAGTAACAGCCCGACATGCGTTGCACATAAACGTTTTTAATGTTGAATGCCACAAAGTGCAACAACACCGATGCACAGTGGCACAGTTATGCACTCGTTATGCGCATATCGCGTATATATTTGTACTTATTTATGTTAGTATTTTCGCACTCCTAGAAAGTATGATTGTCGGTTTGTGTCATGCACATTCGCACTTGTGTAAGATTTATGGATGTCAAAAGTTTTTTTTTTGTTTTTTTTATGTACGCAAGGAATTGTGCCGCATCGACCAAACCAGCCAAACACAGCCGGTGAAAAGCTGCATAAAACCCACTAAACTACTACTCGTTGCGCTCTCACACTCATTCATCAATTTGTTTTGCTCGCATTTTCTTAATTTTTTGTTGGGTTTTCTTTTTTCTGCGTTTGCCTTCCATCTTTCATTTCTAGACGGGTGGCACTTGAAATGGCTGCTCTCGCATCTAACTCCGTTACTGTGCTGAATAAAGCATTATTTTGCTGGAGAGTTTGAATGAATGCGTGGGGCTTTTTTCTAATGTTGTTGCATATTGGTGTGAGTGTGCGCTTGGGCTTTGTGTACTTGTTTGTGTGTTTGTGTTTTTCTAGTTTAAATTGCGCTTTCATAATTTTAACTTTGTGCAAACACACTAGAGAAATACCTACATATCTACATACATACATACATAAATGGACATACATAAGCATTAGGTTACCTCGCAAAAAAAAATCAGTTCTTCCGAAATTATTCAATTTTTTTTTTATAATTTAAGACTTCCGCCAAAATGTTATGTCTATGAAGGTGGCATATGAAATGCTGCAAAACGACAAAAAACAGC
>NW_023458557.1:83719060-83729131 GCF_013731165.1 Rhagoletis pomonella
AGTTGCTCCAAAGGAAAGAAAAACTGGATATTTTGACAAAAAAATTTCAAAAATTTGAATGCCAAATTCAAACTGTTATTTTTCGATAGGTCTACAGTTTCTGAAAAAGAAAAAAAATCTACAAAACTACGCCAAAAAAATTCAAAAAAGTCGGAAAAAGTTTAATGTTTTAAAAAAAATAAAAACAAAAAACTGTTCTGACTAGCTTTTCAATAGCTCTAGAGTCTCTGAAATAAAAGTTCGGCAAAATTAAGCCGAAAATAAAATTTTTCGAAGAAGTCGAATGTTTGAAAAATTAAAAATTAAGACTGTTTTGAGTAGCTTTTCAATAGTTCTAGAGTTCCTGAAAAAAAGTTCGGCAAAATGACGTGGAAAAAAATTGTTGCAAAAAAGTTGAAAAAGTTTAATGTTTGAAAAAAAAATTAAATAGAAATTAAAACTGTTCCGTCTGAGTAGCATTTAAATAGTTCTAAAGTTCCCGAAAAGCAAAAAAAAAATCTTCAAAATTACGCTGAACAAATTTTTTTTTTTCAAGGTCAATAAAAGGTTGAAAACTACGCCAAAACAATTTTAACTCTACAACTATTGAAAAGCTACTCAGAAAAGTTTTTATTTTTATTCTTTCAAATATTAAATAATTTCAAGTTTTTTGTTTGTTTCACTGTTTTTTGCGTAATTTGGCAGAACTTTTTTTTCGTAATATCAGGAACTCTAGAAATATTGCAAAGATACTCAACAGATTTTTTTTTATTTTTTCTAACAATAAACTTTTTCGAGATTTTTTTTAAATTTTTTTCGGCGTAGTTTTGCCGATTTTTTTTCGGGAACTCTAGAGCTATTGAAAAGCTAGTCAGAACAGTTTTAATTTTTATTTTTTTCCCACTTCAAACTTATTCGACCAAAAAATAATAATTTTTTGCGTAATTTTGCGAAACTCTTTCCTATTCAAGAAACTACTGAAAAACTACTCAGAAAAGTTTTAATTTTTATGTTTTCGAATATAAGATCTTTTACAGGTTTTTGAAAAAAAAATGTGGCAAAACTTTTTTCCCCCTTTTCAGGAAATCTAGAAATAAATAATGTACAGGTACTCAGAACAGATTCAATTTTTATTTTTGTTCAGACATTAACTTGCAGAACTTTTTTTCTTTACAAGAACTCTGGAACTATTGAACGGCTACTCAGAACAGTTAGTTTATTTTTTTGTCTTTTCGCGCCACTCCGTATGCCAACTTCACAGACATTAAAATTTTTCGGAAAAATATTAAGATTTACATAAACTGGAACGATTTAAAAATACCTCCAAAAATCTCATTATTTTGATTCCCTTGCTAAATTTTTTTATAGCTTTCTATAATGTGAGGTGATTATGTGGACAAAATATATTTAAAGACTATTTTTAATAAAAAATGCGAATTTTGCAGATATTTTCAAATCGATACAGCTCACGTAAATCTTAATTTTTTTTTAATATTTTGGCAGTAATTTGACAATGTAATTTTTATTCTTTTATATCTAGAGTGATGCACCCTAATATACATATGTACATGTATAAACATATCTATGTATGCACATAAACCACTTATATACAGACTTGCTAGTCACTATTTTATTTAATATAAACGATGACACAGTGAACTGAAATGAAAGTTTGCGTGCTGATGCAGTAAAAATTCCACTAGACGTGGCACTTAAAAGTATGAAAATTTTGCCCACGTAGAAACTAGTAAGGGCTGTGCGGGAGAGAAGTTTATGTGGATTTTCGGATTTTTTCGTACGCATATATGTATGTATGTATGTATGTATGTATGTACTTATGTACCTGTGTGCGTATGCTTTCACATTTCCTCTTGAATAGTTAATTGACCTTCGTGTAAGGTACTTTTAGCCATTTCATTCATGATCTAACTCGAGTTTTTTGTGTGTCAGTGAATGAATAGCATGAACATTTAATGCCACGCGTTGGTGTGGGATCAATTTAAAATTTAAAGCAGGACTTTTTCTTTTACTTTAAAATATAGCTAGAAGGTTCATAGCATTCCACTAAAAAAAGTCTCTCATTTGCGGATAAAAATTATGTTCTGAACAAAAATTTAAGTGGCAACCCGCTTTAAAAATATTTTCGGCTGTAAATTTTCTTAACCCACTTTAGTTTAATAATTGCATACAAATTTTAATACAGCTGGCAACCCGCTTCAAAAATGTTTTCGGCAGTAAGTTTTCTTAAACTTCTTTTAGTTTAATACCCGCATTGTAGTATTTCATTTATTTTATCAATTTAATTGAATAAAAATTTTCAAGCAGTTGGCAACCTCCCCCTCAAAAACATTGTCGGCAGTAAACTTTTCTAAACCTATTTATGTTGATAACCATATTGCACTATTTAATATATCTTATCAATTAAATTAAATTAAAATTCTTAAACATGTGGCAACCTTAAACAAAAATATACTCGGCTGTAAACTTTCCTAAAACTCTTTAGTTTGATACCCAAATTACAAATATTACAAAATGTAATCTATCTTATCAATCAAATTAAATTAAAATTCTCAAACATGTGGCAACCTTCCAAACAATTATTTTCAACTCTAAGCTTTCTAAAAACCTCTATCTTTTAACAGCCATATTGCTTTATTTATTTTATCTTACGAGTTTACTTAAACTGTAATTTCCCTAAAGGTGGAAAGTCTCTAATTTTTTTTCCATAGTTTAAGTTAGACTTCTAGTAAGGCATCGGTGAAAACTGCATTCAATTCCATGCATAAGTTTGTGAGTGATGCGCGTACAAACCTACAGACAGACAAACAGGCAAGCATACTAAAAATTGCTAATTTGGCTTCTGTTGCTCTGATAAAGACCCCCCATTTTAATTTTTCTTTAATATCTATATTAGGCATTTTCTTCCTTATCGAAATTTTGTCAAACGTGCTTTGTGTGGAAGAAAATGCATATCCCAGTGACCGCGGTTGAAGTAGTCTGATGGAGGGACCGTAACAGTTACAAATTTTATTTAAAAAAATCGCTCTTTAAAAATTATTTTTTTTACTTTTATATAATTACTCTTTAAATAAAATTTTTTTTTTACTTTAATTTTATAAATCCGAAATAACAATTATTTTTGCTCTTTAACTAAATAATCTGCAAATAACAGTTATTTTTGATTTTTAAATTATATATCTTAGATAACAGTTATTGGAGACTTTTATTTTTAAAAGTCATCAATATAGATCAGTCACTGACTTTTATTTTTAAAATCATACTTATCATTGCCATTTGTATAAGTCATAGTAAACTTTGGTTCCCCAACATATTCTTAACTGAGGAAAATGATAACTTGATAACTATGACTTTTATACTTATGACTTAAAAAATAAAAGTCGGTTACTCATTTTAAAAGTCTTCAATAACTGTTATTTAAGTTATATGATATAGAAATCAAAGATAACTGTTATTTACAGATTATTTAGATAAAAATCAAAAATAATTGTTTTTTTTTTTAATCTTGCATAAAAATTACAATTTTTTTTTTCAAATTTGATGCTCAGTGAAAAAAGGAAAAGAATTTGGTTGTAGGATATTTCCTTCATAGGGAATTTTTCAATGACAGTTTTCATCAATAACTGTTATGGTCTGATGAGGAGATGTGGCGATCTCCGAAATAGCAGCTATTACTTCTACCAAAATGTAAATAATTGTTGTTTTTTCATAAAACATTTTCATTAATAACGGCCTGAAGCTCAATATTTTTTATTTATTTTTTTTAAGGACAACTGTAAATACTAAAGATTAAAAGAGTGCGCTATTCAAATGATAAGGAGTGTATGTACGGTATTTTATTTTAGGAACCTTACTTTCGTTACTCCAAATTTTTCCCCCAATTTTTCGCAATTTTTCTTCTTGTTTTTCAACTGACTACCTAAATGCTTAGTGGTGCTACTCGTAAAAGTATTGCAATGCAACTTCCATATTGGCTGCTAAAATAGTTCGCTTTTGAAAAGTTAAATGAAAACTAGAATCAATGTAACTTTTCGCAGCCATGCAACCAGCCAGCCAGCCAGCCAGCCAGGCAACCAACTTTCCTAACAATCGAGTTGCTCCAACAAACTAAGTAGCAACTTCTCGGTCACTAAGTCTGCCAACTGTTATTTGTTATTATTGCTGAATTTTTAGCTCTTACGAGTACTGCCAATGGCTTCCTTTTTTTTTTGTTGCTAACTAGCAGCCATCTTAGTTGCTCCAGCAACGCGTTCCTGCTTTTATTGTTATTGTGCGTATTAGTTGGTTTTCTGATGTATGTATTTATTAGGAGCTTCACTATGTCACTTATGTAGCTGGCTGGTGGTGGCGGCACATCCAAGTCAACTCGTAGAAGTTGTTGTCAAACTTTTCAAGTTGTGTACGAAAAAGTTTCATAGATTTTCGGCAATGCTAGTTTAGAATTAAACTAAGTTTTATACGACGTAGCAACTAAAAGGCATGATAACTGTTCTTTCCGCTGCTTGTTACTGCTACCATGACGCTGCATCTGTTAGTGCGTGCGTAGTGAGGTCAGCAGCTTCATAGTTTATTGCTAAAAAAAAAAAGATTGGCAAATAATAGTTGAGAAATGAATTTTTGGCAACTACTAAGAAAAATCAGTAAAATTGCATTCCATTGTAAGGCATTGTTTAGGATGAATGCAATTATTTTGCTTAAGAGAAGACGAGTTCATGCATAGAAACGGCTTTGAAATATTTGGCTCGAATTTTGGAAAATGTGAATGCAACGAAAAAAAAAAGAAAAAACTTTTAAAATTTGTTTCTCCTAAAATGTGTTAATTGTAATACGCACATATAAACTACGGATTATGCAAACGTACGGCAGTACCTGTCGCTGATTTTACGCATACGCGCTAAAAAAAAGTAAAATGTATGTTACTTATTATAAATTTACATACTTACTTGATTTTTAAAATTTTGTTGCCGATTGTTTTTTGTGTTTATTCGTTATATGGAAACAATACTTGAAATGTATGTTAACTGGACGGCAGGAAATAGCTCCGCAAAAAATTTAGCCAGTAGGTGGCGCGCGAATTGCGAATATTTCGAAAACCCGCCACACCCATTTACTTAACCCTCTAAAACTAATAAAAAAACGCAAGTTGTTCTTGTAAAATAAAAACAATTTTCTTCTTTGTCAATCAACAATTAGTTTACCGCCACCCAACAGTTTTCTATTGGTTTCATATATGTATATTTTCCTTAGATTTCAATGCGAAATAAAATTTAAAATACTAGTGTTCGCCCAGATGTCGAAATTCAACCTCTAAAATTAAGGGGAGTTGAGGTGGCCTGAGCTGAGCCGAGTTGATTTTAATTGAGTTAGTTGAAGTCAATTGAACTGAAATGCGTTGAATAACATAACAGAGTATAACATAACATAACATAATACAACAAAACACAAAACAACGCAATACATATTGTCGCTACCATATCAAACTATCGAAATTGTCAAATTTCGAGTCTTCTTAGAAGCAGAGGATACTGGCTTTAACAAAGAGTTGAATCCCGTACCTTTTCCTAATGACAACAACATTTTTACAACTGTTTCTTTGCTCTCCTGTAAAGTACTAATTTTTTCGATAGTTTGACATGGTAGCGACGATACGTACATCTGTTTTTTTGCTTAAGGTTATATTTTTTGTGTTTTTTCTATCTAGATCCCTACCTCTACCCTTTTCGAGAACAAACCCGATAAAACAATCGAAAACCATATCGATAAAAAATATCGATAGAAAAATCTAAAACAATATCGATAAAAAATTTATAACAAAATCGATAAAGAATGGATAACAAAATCGATAAAAATATTGATAACAGAATATATAACAAAACCGATAAAAATATCGATAGCATAATAGATAAAAATATCGATAACAAAATCTATAAAAAATATCGATAACAATGGATATAAAAATATCGATTACTATTATTGGTTTACTGATATGTAAATAACGTGTTTTTCATAGTTAAAACTTTTTTATTCACCTCCTTCATATTTCATGAAGTAAAAGGTTAAAATTTCATAATTGTTTTATTTTATACCAAAATTCTACGTCACATTCCAACTGTCAACAATTTGGATTCAGTTCTTACGGAAATGCCGTAGTTTTGACATTTTTCGAATATACCATTTTAATTGGAGGTAAGCGTGGTTACCGACCGATTTCAATACCAATCTACCTCGGATAGAGTGCAACTTTTATACAAAATTTCCCTGAGATATCTCAAAATTTTGCTCATGGTATCCCAACTTCTCTCCTCATTCCGATCATAATAGGGACACGACATTTTGACCAGCATTGACTATTTTGTTTTTGTTTGTTAAAAATTTTTTTTTCTTGTTTTTATAAAAATATGGCCTATTATCTAACAAGAACCATACACGTTCAAATTTCAAACTTTCTTGAAAAAAATTTAAAATAATTTATAACAACAAACTTTTTATTAAGAATTTTTAGAGAATTTCTCGATTCCTTCAGGTTGTTACAAAGAAACTTTTTGTGAACAAAGTTAATATAACTTTGTGCTCAAAATACGCTCGAGTTGGTATAGAAATTAGGAGACGTCTCGTCTGTGTACGGATTTCCTGGTCACTAAGGGTGGCAACCTGGAATTTATTTCCTGGATTTAATAAAAAGAAACTTCTCTGTCCTCGGTTGGCTGTAAATCCAAACTCCGATGAAACGAAAAAGCGAAAGAAGAAGGGTTGGTATGCCCCGATTAAGATTAAGATACGACTAAAATTACGACTGATATTTTATAGATAGAGCAATTTTACGAATCCGTTGAAATAGTGCGTGAAATATGGGGATATCCGGATAACCAAATGAACGGATACCAGCCGGATATGCGGATATCATGATTTTGTACGTATACACGTATATTCGAACAGATATCCGAATATACATACGCATAGTCCCAGCCTTGATGCAAGCACAATTTTTTCACAAAATTTATAACGTAAGTTGGGAAGGGACATCTGCTAACTACAAAACGGTCATCATTATGCGATAATCCTTCCACAGTTTTCCGTTTACCGGACTTTTCTTTTTGTACCATAAAATAAGAAGTTTTTAACTTTTTTGTTGTTTGAAATGTAAATACTTACAGTGACTCAAACAATTGGCCACTTGTAGATTTTTTTTTAAATAATAACAATGTTTTCCGAGTTAAATTCTTTTGTTATTTTGCTGTAAATATATTGTGCAAGCTTTAACCACAATCATATAAATCACAGTTTCAAACTTTATAAAAAATATTAAAAAATTCATCAAATTTGTATACAAATTTTAACTTTTACATCTGAATCGCCAGAAAATTTTTAGGTATGCAGTTTTATAGCCCACATACTTAAGGTCCAATGATGTGCAAGTAATTTTTTTTTTTGCTGACGGGTTTTTGCACTTTTTTCATATGAGCATGAATTTCTTATGAAATAAAATTCGAAAGACCGTTCGAGGCAAAACGTTAAAAAATCAATTACAGTTTTCTTAAATTGCACTTGTTATATAAAAACAAACCCAACGACGTCACCAAAAAAAAAAAAATATTCAAAATCAATGCGATTTTTTAGCCGTGACACTTGCGTGGACTATAAAACTGCATACCCAAAAATGTTCTAAAGATTCAGTTTAAAAAGTTTCCGCATTTTTTCTGGACTTGATTGATACAAATTTTTCCTTTTATAATGTGCCATCTTGAAAAACGATTTAATAAAAGTAGTATTTATATATTGAATAAATCGCATTTGAATTTCTGCCATGGCATTTCTAAGCCGAATCCCTTTTCTCTATTTTCATACAATTCCATTATACCCACGCTTTATCTACCACTGTGCATCGCTCATAAACAGAATAAAATATATATATATATATATATATTTTTTTTTTATATTATCACGTTCCTAATTACAAGTAGTACTACTTTGTAAAATCCCATGTTTTTGTGTATTTTTTTTTTTTTTGTTCTATGCTTTTCTTGTTTGATGACATGCTTTTACAAGCGGCCATTGTTTTTGCTAGTAGCATCGTTATCATCAGCATGCCAGTGATGTGGGGATCAGCTATTGTTATGCACTGTCTCTTTGGGCGAAAACCATTGTTATTGGTGGTATTTTTACGTACATACTTTGCTTGTCCAACGCCAAGTCTACATACAATACGCCTTTACTTTGTTGTAAATAACTAAGCTGCCTTCATACTTACTAAGTCGCCCACCACTTTGCCGCATTATATCCATGTATTTGTACCCGTAAAAATGATGGCAATACCCGGTGCGCGTTGTCTGAATTTTAATTATAACCACCATTGCTGCCTTAGTGGTGGCAGTGGCTGATGAGTGGCATTAAGTTGGTGTGCTGTGCTAGTCATGCTCGCTAGCTATTAGCTGGCAAGCGATAAGTTCAGCCAATCCTTTTATATGACTTTGCTTGACTTTTGCGCAATACTTGTTTGTGGTTGTTCCTTTATATTCCCTTACCACACTTAAGCCCTTTTTCTTTGCATTTACTTAATCACTTACATAACAATTCATTTGCTTCTTGCAGTTATCGTTTCACACAAATCGCTGTGGATGCACAGATAAAGACGCCTGGCGGGAAGACCTATGATGTGATATTCATTGGCACAGGTGAGTTGTGAGCGGGTTGCGGGAACACAGAGCGGTGTGGGGAGTGCTTATCATGGAAATTTATACACAGAAAGCATTGTTTTTTTGTTATTTATTTTATTCTCTTTTATTTACTTTGTTTCCTAATTGCGTGTAACTGTATATTTTTAAATCCACGCAGATCATGGCAAAATTATAAAATCCGTCAATGCCGAGTCTGCTGACTCCGATGCGAAGGTATCTTCGGTGGTGATTGAGGAAATCGATGTGCTGCCAAAGAGTGAACCCATCAGAAATCTGGAAATTGTGCGCACAATGCAATATGGTAAGTTGTGAAAACAAAAACCAAAAAAAAAAAAAACCGTGATGTGGGTAAAAATAGCTGAATTGTAGCAGAGTTAGCATTGCGCTGATTGGTTTGAAAATACTCATTAAAATGGTGCCACATGTTTTTTTTTATAAATTTTTTTTGTATTTTCCTTTTTTTTCTTCTCGCAGATCAACCAAAGGATGGCAGTTACGACGACGGAAAATTAATCATTGTCACCGATAGCCAAGTGATTGCAATACAATTGCATCGCTGTCATGATGACAAAATCACCAGCTGTAGGTGAGTGTGACATGACGCTTTCGCGTAACGGCAAATTGCTGCTTTTTGCATTTTTTCGTCGCAGTTTTCAACACGCTGCCTGCGCGGCAGTAAGGCGCTCTATGCCCGTCAGCGGTTAGCCGTTGCATACAGTTTGGTGTGCGACAGTTAATGCCAGCAAATTTATATGCATTCATATATACATATATTTATGTAAATTTTTTATATGCTCCTTTTTTCATTGTTCTTTCTCTCTCTCTCCCTTTCTGTGCGTTTGTGTTTGTCTCTTGTTTAGTGAATGTGTGGCGCTGCAGGATCCATACTGTGCTTGGGATAAAATTGCTGGCAAATGTCGTTCGCATGGTGCGCCACGTTGGCTGGAAGAGAATTATTTCTATCAGAATGTTGCAACTGGGCAACATGCGGCATGCCCATCAGGTAAGTGCAATAACATGCAAAACAAATGTGTGTTAAATATATTTAATATAAAGCTAAAAAATACAGTGAAATCTCGATATAATGAACCTTGATACAACGAAAAACTCAATATAATAAAATATTTGCTGAGTCGCCTGAAGAAACATACTTCAAAATTGTTCGTAAAAAAAGCGCCATAGATATCTATATCTATATATATATATAAAATTCAAATTATGTATGTACCTATAGACACACTTGGCTCCTAAACGAATAAGCCGATCGTAACCAAATTTTACACACGCACTGGATATCTTCCAGGGATGGTCACAGGGTAAAAAATATTTTGATATATAAAGGGGGCGTGGCCCCAAAACGTGGACCCGGGTAACCTTAGGATGTATTTGTTTAATATGG
>NW_023458557.1:83729141-83738558 GCF_013731165.1 Rhagoletis pomonella
TAGGATGTATTTGTTTAATATGGGTATCAAATTAAAGCTGTTCATGAATGCTTTAAGATAGAGCACTTTTCAAATAGCTGGGTGACTAGGGTCTCGAGATATAGACCAAAACGTGGACCTGGGTAACCTTGGGTGTATTTGTTTAATATGGGTATCAAATGAAAGCTGTTCATGAATGCTTTAAGATTGAGCACTTTTCATATAGCTGGGTGACTTGGGTCACGAGATACAGACCAAAACGTGGACCCGGGTAAACTTAGGCTGTATTTGTTTAATATCGGCATAAAATGAAAGCTGTTATGTCAAAAGTATGCGGAAGCAAATAAAAAAAAAATTAAAAAATTCATGAATACCGTTTTAGTGAAAAATAAAATTGAGTAATGCGGACAGTTCTTTAATCTTCTTTAATATAAAAATTAATATAAAAATAAGTAGGGTTTTCCTTCCTGACGCTATAACTCCAGAACGCACGAGCCGATTTTCACGGTTTTGCATTCGTTGGAGGTTTATAGCTAGGAAAATTCAGGAAAAATTTCAATAGAAAAGTATATGGTGTGTGAGTATCCCCCACGAAAATAAGTATGTTTCATTTAAAGTAGATGGTGCCATTGTTTAACAGCTATTCATTGTACTTTGCTCAGTTAATTTCATGTGACACTAGCGAATACCCGGCGTGCTTCGCTGCGCCTTAAAAGTAATTTTGTTTTGTTACTCCCTCTCACAACATTTGAAAATATTATTTAATATTGCTGTACATATTTGTATAGTAGGGAGATTTTTTCAAATTATATAAATATACGTTATTTGAATATTGAATCAATACACGTTTGAGGAAAGGGTGCGATAGTAGACTCCAGTTATTAGATTATAAATTAAATTTCCAAGAGAAAGTCGGTTCTTTACATATTTTCTAATTACCTTCGAAAATATATTAACTCAAAAAAAAAATAAACAATGCTTCATAGATCGATTTTTTTAAATCTAACTTCATAAAGTTCTTTAAAAATATTTTGTAAATGAGGCCATAAGAGCTTAGGGGGAGAGTTACAATACAAAAATACATTTAAGGCGCAGCGAAGCACGCCGGGTAATTGCTAGTATGTTATAAAGAAATGCATGAAATCGGCATATATTGACGGTTAATGTTGCGTTAGCAAAAGCCTCTATATAACGAAGTGTCGATTGGAAATCCCCTATATAGCAAATTCTGAATATATTGACTAGGTTGTTGTTTACAATATCAACATCTAAATTTTGTATGGGCGCTTTATTTTGTTAAACGGAAAAAACAAAGTCATGCACGAAAATTTCATAGTTAAAAAAACAAAATTAGGGGTCGCTGCCAGGATCGGAAATTATTTTTTTTTTTTGTAAATCACATAAATTTTGGTTTTTTACCAGCTACAACAAACACCATATAAATCCATATTTCAAATTTTTTACACAAATTTTCATCGAAATTCCATTTTTTATTCGCAATTTTTAGAATAAAATTATTAAAAATCAACGATATTAAACTTAAATTTAATGGGCTCTAACACTGCAAACCAACAATTTCTTTTCTGAATAAATAGTTTTAAATTTTGAGGAAAATTTTTTAAATTTATATAAATTTTGTACAAAGTTGTAAATGCGGATTTACTTATATGGTTTTGGTTGTACAACTAGCTAGACTTTTATAAAAAATATTTAACGTTAAGTAGACAAAATATTTCCAAAATTGGTTAAAACAAGGCCAGTCTATTATTTCTGCCAACAGTGTATTCTTAAAAGTATGTAAGTTCATAAATTCGCTGAGTTATAGTTGGTCAGAGTCAAAATTTTGTGGAATTTTTGCGATTTTTTTTTTTAAGTACGAAGTTGACTGCCAACTTTGTTTTTGCTTTCACATGCAAATTTTTCGTTAGGCGTACAGAACTTGCATTTTATTAGGTGTTCAAAAACATCAACAACATTGTCTTATACAAGTAATGTTGAAGATATCAGCGTTACAATAAAGGACTATTTTAGAAAATTGTCTAAATATGTATACATACGTATATGCATACATTTTTGAGCTATGCCCGAAATTCTTCTTAGCAAGTTGTGCGGTTTTTTAAAGCTCATTTCCTGAATAATTTGTATACGAAAGATTTTCAAATAAAGATAAGCCTTCTTAAGGGTCGGCAACGTGTTCCGAAAGTGCCGAAAACCCACTTTTTTTTGTAGTGAGATTTTTTTTTGCCCCAAATAATATATGCTTAGACTGCCTTTAAAACCTAAAAAAAAAAAATTAGAACGATATGTCTAAATTGTGCATACATACATACATATATATAAAAAAAAATATGAATTACGTAGATTTTCATTGAAAAAGTTCTTATATATATAATATATGACTTTATTTGCAAAAGATGTCGGAATTTGAGAAATTTTCTCGAGGTCCTTCCATATAAATCTTTATATCTCGTAACAGAATGTTACATAAAGAAAATATAAATACCCATTTTACAGCGAAGGGATCGTTTGAAACAGAGCCTAGAGTTTTCAATAGGTAAGACAATTTTGAAAAAAAAAAACACCAAACAAAATACACGCTGATACACGAATTAAAAAAAAAGTTGCATTATTGTTTGTATTGAGGTGTTGATAACTAGGTATAGCATTTGTTCAACCTCTTCAACTTCGTTGTATCGAGGTTTCACTGTTTATAATTTATATATGTATCTATGTGCATACGTATACTTACATACATATATACATATGTACATATATCTAAAATATCCTAAAGGCTCACATTTTATGCATTGTGTGTGAGTCTTTCTTACAAATGTGCGTTTTATACGAATCTATGTATGTATTTACTTATTTATAAGCGTATGTATGTATGTATGTGTGTCACATGGCAGATTTTTACTACTGACTGTCCTGCAGTTAAACGAAAAATAAACTATAGAGAGATAAATACAATATATGTAGCAGCGAAAAAAAATTCAACTATATTAATTTTTGTTATTTTGTCATTATAATAACGAAAATCTTATGTGGTGCATTCGTATGCCTCGCATAGATTTGGCTACATGCCAGAAAGTGGCGTATTGCCAAGTTTCATCAAAATTAAATTCCACAGTTGGTGCAGTAGTGAGCGTGCACTACTTAAAGTAGAAAATAAATAGTTAATGAATTTTTGTATAGATCCATGAATACAATGTAATAGCAGAGGCATAGATTTAGTGATAGATATTTTCACTGATAGGTCTTCTATTTGGCTCTTCGCCATGTCCTAGCATTGAATGCATTAAGACCACGCTAGCTCAGGGTGCTATCTTTAAAAGTTGTTTTTTCTTATGGAAGTTGTTCGCAGTAAGTTCTTGAGTTTTGTGTATGAAGTAATTAATTTTATTTAATCGTTTTGCATCAAGCTTAGAGGCCATCACAGAGTCAATTTAGACTATTAAGGGCTGGTTACTCAATGTCTGGTTAGCACTATTCTTGGGTTAAACATCGTTATCGACTCCATGTTATACATATATATGGAGTCGAAGGCGGCAATAGCGTAAATAAAATTTAAAATTCAGGTGAGGTAGGTTGTAAGGAATTACCATTTATTTCGTATCGGTCTTTAAGAGGCGTCTATGTATGTATTTCAAATCGTGGAGATGTAGTGCTCAATTTCTGCCATTTGTCTGAGGACAAAGTAGAAGTCAATGGGAAAATATCAAAAAAAAAAATTTATGTAATTTACAAATGTGCTAAATAAACGAAAGTCCAGTTTTTAAATGAAAAAAAAATAATAATAATTCCGAAAATTGTTTAATGGCCAAAAATTTATGTCCAAGATTTAAATTTAAAAAAATATGACGTTTCAAATAACATACATACAAAAAAATTTTACCGTTTTTAAATGACCCAAAATGCAAGGCAATTTTTGAATGACCATAAATTATTACAGTTCTTAAATTAGAAAAAATATATGCCGTTTTTAATTTCAAACAAAAACTTGTGTTCAGTTTTTAAATTATCAATAGCTTATGAGCATTTCTTAATAGCCAAAAATAGTTGTCCAATTTTTTCATTATAAAAAATAGACGCCATTATAAATTATATAAAAATAAATTTGGTATAGTTTTTAAATAATTTATGTCCAATTATTGATGGCTAAAAATGTATGTCCAGGTTTTAAATTACCAAAAATTTCCGCATAGGTTTTAAATAAAAAAAAAATATGTCTGGATTTTGAATTACCGAAAATTTATGTCCATTTTTTTATAAACGAAAAAATTATATCCGATTTTACAATTGTCAATAAACTATGTACGGTTAAAAACGTATGGCCTACATATTATTTACAGTTTTTACTTATGTACAAATGGTTAGGTTAATAGGCATAAGGTTTTTTTTTTAAGATTTTTCAACACAAAATTACAAATGCATGTTGTGCCTGCCGAAGGTCAACTGCTATTAGAAGAAAACTTATTTAAAAATTTAAACTGTATGGCAATTTTTTAATGGCTACAAATGTAGAATTTTAAATTATAAAAAAATCATGCCGGTTTGAATTACATACAAAACTATTTTCTACAGTTTTTTAATTACTGAAAATTTATGCCCAATTTTAGATGGCCAAAAATTTATGTCCAGGTTGTAAATAACTAAAAATTTCTGCCCAGGTTTAAAAAAAAAAAATATGTCTAGTTTTTGAATTACCAAAAATGTATGCCCATTTTTTTATTTATATAAAAACTTATATGTCCGGTTTTAAAATTACCAATAAATTAAAGCATACTTATAAAAACGCACTTACGTGTGGAGTCAGTAATGAAAAGCTGCTAGGAAGGCATTTATTTTATATTGAAACGATTTTTTAGTTTAATAGCTATGTACATACATAATTATACTTCCTTAATCCTACACAAAACAAAACAAAAAACCAGCGAGTTTTCAAAACAATAACTTTTTTATTATTTTTTTTCTTTATTTTCGTATCTATCATTTATATTCACCTCATTCGCGCACTTCCATTTTCATTTTCATTGCATATGCCATCCTGTTTTTTTTTTTTTTGTGTCAACATTTATGTACTTTTGTTGCGCTCTACATACTTGTATGTATATCTTTCGCTCTCTCGGCACTCTTATCATTGCACCACTTCTATTCTCAGCATACACTCCATTCACATTTGCAGGTAAAATCAATTCCAAAGATGCGAATGTGGGCGAACAAAAAGGCTATCGTGACGATATGGACTTATTGGATTCGCGACGCCAAGGCAAGGATCAAGAAATCATCAATATTATGGGTGATAAGAATTTCGAAGGTATGGCAAAGAATATAAAGTATATGTAGTATGTATGTATGTGTGTATAAGCAACTGCTAATAAACAATATTCCCCAAAATTCCCCACCAACTCCAATTGTACTTTTTTGTGTGTACATACATATTTACCAAAATGCTTGATGTATGTTGATGTTGCTAAAAATATACCGCATAGCTTCAATTTTGCTAGTAAGAGGCAGCTATGCGGATTCTCGGCATATGCAGCATATAAATAGAACATCATTCATTTTATTTTATTTATTTTTTTACTTATTCCATGCATGCTGTTGCATTTATTGTTTGAAGTGCTTGTTGACTATGGTTTACCGGCAAGTTACCCATCCTTTACCTCACCACTGCTTACCACCTTCGCATTTTCAAACCACGGCTGTTAGCGTCTACGAATGCATTGTTTTTTGTTTTTGATTTCTTTTATTGAATAGTAGTTGTTCATGCTTTTATGTATATTTTTGTATGTAGGTGTGAAGTTTTCAGAATGCTTCCAGGAACTTAAGTGTGCTCGTATTTATATTATGCTATCAAATATAAAATGTCGCAATTTCTATGTTGCATGTGTAGATATCACATTTTCTCCACTTCACGTATACTTTGTTGTTTTAGTTTAATATTATTTACAGTTGATATATTTGCCATTTTATACTTTCGCAGCTGCATTGATTGGATCAGTTTATACTTTCAATCAAAATATTTCATTTTTATTTGCCTTTTATGTATATAAGTATGAATATTAGGGAGGTCTTACAATGCAGTGTCTGAATTTTAGTGCTGTCACCCGCTATACTGGAAAAATATGCTCCTGTTTTTTTATTTCGAAATCCAAAAATATAAATATATCTTTTTTAATCTTTAGAAACTTGTTTTTTGTATTTATTGTTTTTCATTTAATTTTTTTTCTTTCTTTATTTAATTCTCCTTTAATTTTAAATGTTATTGTTTTAAAGAGAAAAATATTTTTTTTAAGTTTCATTTAATATTTAGGAAGTTATTTAATTTTTTTTTTTGCAAAACTAATTTATTTATTTTTTTAGTTTAATTTCGTTTTAATTCCTAGATTTTATTGTATTAAAAATAAAACTATGTTTTATTATGTTTTTTATTTTTAATTGTATTTAAATTCTAGAAACCTATTTTATTTCATATTTCCTTTTTTAGTTTAATTTGTTTTTCTTTTTGTGATACAATTTTCTTTAAGTTTCTATTTTTTGTAGTAAAATCTTTTTTTTTTAATTTAATTCTGAAGCACTATTTTCTTTTTTCCTTTATTTTTTCGTGGAGGTTATACATAATTCTCGAAAATCAATATTTTTGATCGGAAAACTCTGTTTCTCTTCAGGAGGCTTTTAATAAAAATATCCAATTTAAAAATATTACTATTTTTTTACTACTAATGATTTTTTATGGGTCCCCAATTGCAATTTTTTTTGCTGTTTTCGGGGGACCTATAAAAAATTTTCAATATTAAAAAATTTATAATTGAGCAATTAGATATTATTACTAGAAGTCTCCTGAAGGCAAACAGAGTTTTACGATCGAAAAATATTGATTTTCAAGTATTATGTAATATTTCTACGGAAACTTGTTTTTTCCCCATATAAAATACATGGAAACCTGTGAGCGCCTTGAGCGACCTCTAAATATTTTTTGATTTCGAAAAAAAAACAGGGCTGAATTTTTTCAGTATAGAATAATGCTAGCTTTTGAGAGCATTAAAATTCCGACTTTAATTTTTTTTTTCCACCCTAAAGTACAACATACCTATGTACATACTTTTGAGGTGATGTTGATTTTCTACACAAACAAGTAGTAGAACCTATATCCATAAATATAGTAGCTGTTAGTACATATGTGTACCTATTGTGGTGTCCTGTTTTTGTTTGTACAATTTAAATATTTTGTATGCAAATTTATTTGATTAATTTTTCATTTCCACGTTTCAAATTCATTTACTCATTTTAGGTAACTAGATATAAAAATATATTCTACATAAACTCAAACGCAAGAAGCCGCAGGGTTATGTACATACATACATTTGAATTTATGTACATATGCACACAAAGCCGTAAAGCTGACAAAAGCTTGAAGGCACAGGTGCTGAACAATTTCCATAACCAAATGGACCCAGAAACTTTGCAGCGCAATGGATACAATAAATTTCAGCTTATTTTCTTATAAATTTGAAAAAGACAACGTGTGTACTATGTGCCAGCGAGTCCAAATAGAGCTTCCACATATTCGATAACAGGGCAATTCTGGCTAAAGGCCTGTATGCAGCTCTCAAGAAAAACAAAAACTCCATATAAAATGACCTACAAGAAATGGCTAAGAAATTTTCTTGAGTCAAATTTCCTTAAGACAGTACGCAGTTCTTAAGAAATTTGCTACGCTTTCTACTACGATTTTCTAAAGTTTTTTGTGAAAAAAGAGCACAAGGCAACAGGCTGTCACAGGCTGTGAAGTATCAGATGTCAAAATTGCAAAGGAAATAATGGCAATTTTTTTCTTGACCGTTTTCTTGAGAGCTGCATACTGGCCTTAATATAGTAACAAGTCGGTCGTGGGACAAATAAAACATAGCTGGCAAGATCGTTCGAAAGACTTTTGTTATTCTAGCACAAATATCTAAGAAAAAATGCTCTCCCATTCACCACTTGTGGTAAAAAGCAATTTTGAGAGAAAGCACACGCATTTAATTTAACTAGCTTGCAGTCCTCCTCCTTTGCAGCGGCTCCTTTTTCTTTTTTTATTTAAATTTTTTCCAAGAAGAATATAGATACATATATTTATTTTAATTTAATTTAATTTAGAATTTAATTTAATTTTTAGCAACTTTTTTTTGTATTTATTTCTTGTTAAATTTTTTTTTTATTAATTTAATTTTCTTTTAATTTTAGATGTTTTTGTCTTAAAGAGAAGGATATTTTTTAAATTTCATTTAATTTTTAATAACTTAGTTTACATTATTTCTTCTTGAATACATTTTTTTTTTTAATGTTATAGTTTGATTTCGTTTTAATACTTAGGTAATTTTTAGAAACTTGTTTTATTTCATATTCCTTTTCTTAGTTTAATTTGTTTTTTCTATTTTTAATATTTTTTTTTTAATTTCTAGATTTTGTATTAAAAATATTTTTATTTTAATTTTAATTAATTTTTAAGCACTATTTTTTTATTTTTTTTATTTATTTTTTTCTTTTTCTAATTTCAATTTTATATATTATTGTTTCAAACAGAAGAACAATTTTAATTAAAAAAAAAAAATACTTTTATTTATTTTTGTTTTATTTTCAATTGATTTTGTTCTTTTTTTTAAATTAAATTTCCTTTTGTTTATTAGTTTCATTTTTTTTTTTTAAGAAAAATATATGTACACACATAGGTACTTTTTTTTAATTAATTTTTAAAAAACGTATTGCCAAAAGGCAAAAGCATAACGCTAGCACCTCCTCGTTAGCGGATCTTCAATTAGTCTTTCGAAAGACTTAATGTCTTTCAAGATAGTTGCCAAACTTGTCTTTCGAAAGACTATGGTGAGTTGAAAGATAGTTGCCAGAATTGCTTTGTAACTGCTTCCTTCATCAGCATAGCAACATCATTAAAAACACTTTCCAAGTACATATACATAACTCACAGTTCTGAATGCCAAATAAACAACTTTTTCTTGAAGTCACTGTACTTACTTAATTTGCTTATTCCTGAGAATAAATATATGATATGTATGCATATCGATGAAATGAAAAAAATATATTTATTTTGTGGAAAAATATTCATTTGGTAAGTATCCCCGGCACCTTGGCGAACCTTGGGCATAACTCCTCCAAACCTGAACCGATTTTAAGAGTGTTGGAATCAGCTGCATACAAAAAATCGCTACGATAGTCATCCTATAGTATTACTACTTCAAAATAGATCCCGCACCAAAGAAATTTGGTCGCAAAGGGGCGTTAGGGAAGCCTTTTTCTGAAATAACAGGACTGCTTTTAGGCATTTAGCATATGTAGCACGTACAGAAAGAACCGCTAGGCGATACCCTTTTCTACGATACCTATATCGGCGCAATCGGTCCATATTTGGCCGAGTTATAACGATTTTTATGCCAGATG